>NC_073381.1:15200270-15505270 GCF_028641065.1 Leucoraja erinaceus
GAGAGACAGAATGCACTCCAACATATCCCCCATATCCAAAATCAAAATCACCAGAGAAATGCAGGCGCTTCGGGAAGTTGATATCCAATTTGGAAGGTATTTTGTCCGGTATTTTGACAGATTTCAATATTTTTTTAAAAGCAACAAGATGGCAAGGAGCTAGGTGACTCTTTGCATGCTGGACCCAGTAGAGGGTCTGCTATCATCCTTTACAATTGTTCCACATTTTGAAATCTTTATTTCAACAGCAACGCTAACTGCTGCAACCTTTATTCTTTATTTTCATGGATTATTTTCATGGATAGTGTTCTTTCTTGACTGGATTCACATGCAAACAAAACATTTCACTGTACCTTGGTACTTGTGGTAATAAGAGACAATAGACAATAGGTGCAGGAGTAGGCCATTCAGTCCTTCGAGCCAGCACCGCCATTCAATGTGATCATGGCTGATCATCCACAATCAGTACTCCGTTCCTGCCTTCTCATCAGATCCCCTGACTATTTTTAAGAGCCCTATCTAGCTCTCTCTTGAAAACATCCAGAGAACCTGCCTCAACCCCCCTCTGAGGCAAAGAATTCCACAGACTCACCACTCTCTGTGAGAAAAAGTGTTTCCTCGTTTCCGTTCTAAATGGCTTACTACTTACTCTTAAACTGTGGCCCCTGGTTCTGGACTTCCCCAACATCAGGAACATGTTTCCTGCCTCCAGCATGTCCAAACCCTTAACAATCTTATATGTTTCAAAGAGATTCCCTCTCATCCTTCTAAACTCCAGAGTGTACAAGCCCAGTTGCTCCATTCTCTCAGCATATGAAAGTCCCGCCATTCCGTGAATTAACCTTGTAAACCTACGCTGCACTCCCTCAATAGCAAGAATGCCCTTCCTCAAATTAGGGGACTAAAACTGCACACATTACTCCAGGTGTGGTCTCACTAGGACTCTGTACAACTGCAGAAGGACCTCTTTGCTCCTATATTCGATTCCTCTTGTTATAAAGGCCAACATGCCATTCGCTTTCTTCACTGCCTGCTGTACCTGCATGCTTACTTTCATAGACTGATGTACCAGGACCCCCAGATCCAGTTGTACTTTCCCTTTTCCCAACTTGACGCCATTTAGATCGTAATCTGCCTTCCTGTTTTTGCTACCAAAGTGGATAACCTCACATTTATCTGCATTAAACTTAATCTGCCATGCATCTGCCCTCTCCCCCAACCTGTCCAAGTCACCCTGTATTCTCACAGCATCCTCCTCACAGTTCAAACAGCCACCTAGCTTTGTGTCATCTGCAAATTTGCTAATGTTACTTTGAATCCCTCATCCAAATCATTGATGTATATTGTAAATAGCTGCGGTCCCAGCACCGAGCCTTGCGGTACCCCACTCGTCACTGCCTGCCATTCTGAAAGGGACCCGTTAATCCCTACTCTTTGTTTCCTGTCTGCCAACCACTTCTCTATCCATGTCAGCACTCTACCCCCAATACCATGTGCCCTAATTTTGTCCACTAATCTCCTATGTGGGACCTAATCAAATGCTTTCTGAAAGTCCAGGTACACTACATCCACTGGCTCTCCCTCGTCCATTTTTCTAGTTACATTTTCAAAAAATTCCAGAAGGATTTCCCCTTCGTAAATCCATGCTGACTCGGACCGATCCTGTTACTGCCATCGAAATGTTCGGCTATTTCATCTTTTATAATTGACTCCAGCATCTTCCCCACCACCGATGTCAGGCTAACTGGTCTATAATTCTTTGTTTTCTCTTTACCGCCTTATTAAAAAGTGGGATAACATTAGCTAAAATAACATTAGCTAAAATTAATAAACTAAACGGAACTAAATGACTCCTGCCTCGATAGATAGAGTGTGCGGTCACAACCTTTCTCCTCAGGGGGCCTTGGTCTGTAAGCAACACATACTTATTTTAGCTGATCTGTTCAATTTCACACCTCAATGGAGGTATTTACAGGCTCTTTGCGTTTATCTCTCTGTTTTGCTCTCAAAATCTACTTTCCCTTTCCTTATTAACTTGCCTCTTCTGAAAAAATAGGTGAGAATAATTTGCCACACAAATGCATTCTTTCTTGCACTCTTTAAAACTCACGGTTTTAAAACGTACCATTAATACCCCTTCACTTTCCAAATCTTTTCTTGTCATCTATATGCGTCTGTGATGCTGGTGGGTGTCCAACTATTGGTCAGGGCACAAGGTGAGCTTCCTGTAAGATTCGAGTCGGGTTCTGGCCTCGATAATATCTGGAAGAATTCCAACAGGAGGCAAAGACACGATCAGCTGAGCCAACACACAAGAGTTAACTGACAGAGGTTACAGAGGCAACTCCGATACAGGAGAGACAAAATTGCTTGACATCTATGAATAGAGCGGCACATGTTATTATCTTCATTAGAATTAATTGGACTATTTAGTCATGGATTGTTACATTAATAGAAAGCTAAACTAAAGGTCTTGCACACACAATGATTTTGAGTATAATTGCTTACTTGAATAAACCTCCCACAATTCCCCTGGATATATTTAGTAATGATGATTTATGCATTAGGTTAAAGATGACCTTCATCGGAATATTAAAATGTTCCCGATACTCATTGATAAAGTAGAGAGTTGAAAAAGTACGAACTGTGTTCCTTTCCACTAATGAAACGAATTGGGAGGCAAGTTGGCAAATGTACATCTGCAAAATATTTAAATATATTCCTTTGTGGTGGGTGAAACTTTATGCGAATCAGGGTCAAATGCTAATGATTGGATTATTAAGTAGATTAATTGCTGTTGATTACATATAGCAAACAGCAATTAGTCTTGTGCTGTAATGACTCTGCTGCGAAGCAAGCCATTATGAAAAACCTGCCTACTGTCCAGTTTTAATGTTCAAAATGTTATGCCCCTGTCCCACTTAGGAAACCTGAACGGAAACCTCTGGAGACTTTGCGCCCCACCCAAGGTTTCCGTGCGGTTCCCGGAGGCTTTTGTCAGTCTCCCTACCTGCAACCTCCGGCACCTCCGAACCGCACGGAAACCTTGGGTGGGGCGCAAAGTCTCCAGAGGTTTCCGTTCAGGTTTCCTAAGTGGGACAGGGGCATTACTCCCTTCCATTTCACTTGTGTATGTATTCTTATTGTTACTGAACATCTGATGAAGGATCATCTAAAGTCTGAAGAAGGGTCACGACCTGAAACGGCACCTATTCCTTTTCTACAGAGATGCTGCCTGACCCGCTGAATTACTCCAGCATTTTGTAAACTTGCTTTTGGTGCAACAGCTGCTTTAGCACGGGTGTATCTCACCTTTTGTTCCAAAATTAAACTGCTTTGTGGGGTATTTTATTTTAGTAAAAACAGACAAAATACTGTGCAACATAAATGAAATATACCCTCACCAAAAATGTATTACTTAGGCTTGCAGCCACGCGACACATCTTTTAATTTCTGAGGGATACATTAGAAGTGCATGAATGTTATGGTGTCTGCATGGCGTATCCAAAGGGACATCTTTGAAGACGACACCTGCAATGTAGACCAAAGCAATGTCTGGTCCACAGACTGGTGCTAGTTGGCAGCAGCATCTTTGCTGCTCTGAGCATAGACAGGGTGTGCGGTCACAACCTTTTCCCCCCAGGGTGGAAATGTTAAAGACTAGAGGGTAGTAACTTAGCAAATCAGGCAGCACCACTGGAGAAAATAGGTAGGTGACATTTTGGATCGGAACCCTTCTTCAGACTGATTGGTGTAAGGGGGAGAGAGCTGGAATTGGCAGATGAGTGGAGCAAGTGACAAAGAATAGAAAAGGAGACAAAATGATGTCAACTAAGGAGAGAGAGAGAGAGAGAGAGAGAGAGAGAGAGAGAGAGAGAGAGAGAGAGAGGGAGAGAGAGAGAGAGAGAGAGAGAGAGAGAGAGAGAGAGAGAGAGAGGGAGAGAGAGAGAGAGAGGGGGAAACAGAGATACAGGGTTACAGTGAGACAAGGAGAGAGAGAGAGAGAGAGTAATACATCTCTATGTAGAGAGATTTCTATTTATTTTTAAGAGCAGACTGAATGAAGACTGGTTGAGCAACGTTTTTTTTGTTTCCTCTGAGGTATGTGAAATACTCAGGGAGAGAATATGGGTAATAAAGATAGGACAAGGGACAATAAAAGGGACATGGGGATGGGAGATGAGTGTACGGAGGAGGGGAAAGGACCAGGGAGACTGGAAGAGGTGGGGGTGGAGATTTATCAGAGAAATGTATGCACACTGGGGTAGGAGGAGATGGCATGGGAAAGAGAGGGGAATGTGGGAGGGTATTAGAAACATAGAAAATAGGTGCAGGAGTAGGCCATTCGGCCCTTCGAGCCTGCACCGCCATTTAATTTGATCATGGCTGATCATCCAACTCAGTATCCTGCACCTGCCTTCTCTCCATACCCCCCTGATCCCTTTAGACACAAGGGCCACATCTAAATCCCTCTTAAATATAGCCAATGAACTGGCCTCAACTACCTTCTGTGGCAGAGAGTTCCACAGATTCACCACTCTCTGTGTGAAAAATGTTTTTTCTCATCTCGGTCCTAAAAGATTTCCCCCTTATCCTTGAACTGTGACCCCTTGTTCTGGACAATTCAACCTTCTGGAAAATTCAACCTCCATACTATTGGGCTATAAGCTATGCAAGTGGAATATGAGGTGTTGTTCCTCCAGATTAAGTGTGGCCTCACTCTGGCTCTGGAGGAGGCCCAGGACATTGAGGTCAGTCTGGGGATGGGAAGGGCATGAGTTATAATGGTTAGCAACCGGGAGTTCCAGCAGGCCTTGGCGGAACGAGTGCAAGAGTTTAGCGAAATGGAATTGCTCGATAAAGGAAATGTGCAAATAAACTGGCTATTCACACAAAACAAAACTATGTATGTAACAAAATGCTTCTTTGGAATCAGAAGAACATTCATTACCTTTTTGATGGTCACTTTCAATGCATTTCACCATAGTCATTCTGAGTTCATTTTTCCTGCATCAAGTATTGCATTATATGAGAAGCAGAATTTCTTTCAAATAGCATCTTTCAGATCCAAAGTGCTTGAAGACCAGTGAAGTGCTTTTGAAATGTAGCGAAGGTGAGATCTTCAAAGCCCAATAAGAGATTTGTGCATCATAATGTTGTGCCGATAATCTGCCTTCCTCATGAATGACATCCGAATGACAAGTTGTACTTTTTAACCGTGCCGTGTGATCTTTTGCATTGACTTCTGGATGCCTCATTTTAGCATCTCAACTGAAAGCAATATCTCCTAGTCGTGGGTTGAACTTTGATCTAGTCTCTGTAAATTTGTAACCTTCTGAGTTTTTAGTTTATTGTCACGTGTACCGAGATGCAGTGAAAAGCTTTTGTTGCGTGCTAACCAGTCAGCGGAAACACAATACAAGATTGCGATCGAACCATCCACAGTGTACAGATATATGATAAAGGGAATAACGTGAGTAACGTTTAGTGCAAGATAAAGTGCGATAAATGATAGAAACATAGAAAATAGGTGCAGGAGTAGGCCATTCGGCCCTTCGAGCCTGCACCGCCATTCAATATGATCATGGCTGATCATCCAACTCAGTATCCTATACCTGCTTTCTCTCCATACCCCCTGATCCCTTTAGCCACAAGGGCCACATCTAACTCCCTTAAATATAGCCAATGAACTGGCCTCAACTCCATTCTGTGGCAGAGAATTCCAGAGATTCACTGTGTAAAAAATGTTTTTTCTCATCCCAGTCCTAAATGATTTCCCCTTTATCCTTAAGCTGTGACCCCTTGTTCTGGACTTCCCCAACATCGGGAACAATCTTCCTGCATCTAGCCTGCCCAACCCCTTAAGAATTTTGTAAGTTTCTATAAGATCCCCCCTCAATCTTCTAAAATCTAGCGAGTACAAGCCGAGTCTATCCAGTCTTTCTTCACATGAAAGTCCTGACATCCCAGGAATCAGTCTGGTGAACCTTCTCTGTACTCCCTCTATGGCAAGAATGTCCTTAATGTCCTATGACAAGATAGTCCGAGGGTCTCCAATGAGGTAGATAGTAATCCAGGACTGCTCTCTAGTTGTGGTAGGATGGTTCAGTTGCCTGATGACAGCTGGGAAGAAATTGTCCCTGAATCTGGATGTGTACGTTTTCACATTTATCTACCTTTTGCCCGATGGGAGAGGGAAGAAGAGGGAGTGGCCAGGGTGCGACTTGTCCTTGATGATGCTGCTGGCCTTGCCGAGGCAGCGTGAGGTGTAAATGGAGTCAATGGAAGGGAAGTTGGTTTGTGTGATGGTCTGGGCTGCGTCCACAATTCTCTGCGATTTCTTGCAGTCTTGGGTGGAGCTGTTCCCAAACCAAGTTGTGATTCATGCCGATTCTGAAATGGAGCAACAAGCCATGGTCAAATCAAATTGAATATTTTGTCATATACACGGGTACGGTGACGTACAGGTACATTTACATTTTTCTTATAGCACCTTCACAGGCACATGGACTCAAGACAAACACACACAAACAACATTCATTGACTGCGGGAAAAAAAAGACATTAGTGCAAATCACAATGAGAAAGGAAATAAATCCATATGTAAGCAGTAGACCATAGATTTCTACTGTCGAGGGGATTAGTCCTGGAGCTTGGTTCAAGAACCTGATACTTGTAGGAAGATGGAAGGAATAAACAGACGGCATTTTGAGTCAGGACTCTCCTTCAGACTAAAGACCCGAAACATCATCTGTCCATGCTCTTCACACAGATGCTGCCTGACCCGCTGAGTTATCCAGCCTTTTGTTTTTATGCTCAAATTTCCAGCATCTGCATTCTCAACTGTATCAACTGAGTCTTCACCTGTGGAAAAGTAACTGTTTGTGAACCTGGTGATTTAGAGATACAGCACGGAAACAGGCGTGTTAGTCCATCGAGTCTGCTCCGTCCAGCGATCACTTGTACACTAATTCCAAACTCCACACGAGGGACAATTAATCTACAAACTTGCGTGACTTTGGAATGTGGGAGGAAACCGGAGCACCCGGAGAAAGCCAATGCGGTCACAGGGAGAACGTGCAAACTCCGTACAGGCAGTACCTGTGGTCAGGATCGAACCCAGGTCTCTGGCGCTGTAAGACAGCAACGCCACCACTGCACCACTGTGCCGCCACCTGTTGGTGATGTGGGAGTTCAGGCTTCTGTATCTGCTGCCTGAAGTTTGTGGTGATAGGAGTCTGATTGATGTTGGATGCGCGTGATGTCCATACAGTGGCTCTTAACAAATAACCATCACTGTTTCACAAAGGAGTTTGGTTGTCGGCCATAGCACATATCAGACCTGAGAGCATTTGGTGTAACAACTTTAATTGTTATTCTCCTGGAGAAGCGCCGTGACACCTCGTTCTATAATGTATCAAGAAAGTGTTATTTTGGTATCTCTGCAAATAAATTAAATGTTATTTTACACTAGAGCAAATCTCCGGAACAAGTTAGTACGAAATGGGATTATCTTAATTAGAACCACACATCTCAGTTGGTGATTTAATTAAAAGCTGAGTATTTTCCATCAGAAGGCACACATCATCATCTCAAGTACATGAGAATCTGAGTATCTAACTAATATATGTTTAAGAAGGAACTGCAGATGCTGGAAAATCGAAGGTAGACAAAAATATTGGAGAAACTCAGCGGGTGAGGCAGCATCTATAGAGCGAAGGAAATAGGCGACGTTTCGGGTCGAGACCCTTCTTCAGACTGATGTGGGGGTGGGGGGGGGAGGGGGCGGGAAGAAGAAAGGAAGAGACGGAGACAGAGGACTGTGGGAGAGCTGGGAAGGGGAGGGGAAAGAAGGAGAAAGCAGGGATTACCTAAAATTAGAGGTCAATGTTCATACCGCTGGGGTGTAAACTACCCAAGCGAAATATGAGGTGCTGCTCCTCCAATTTACGCTGGGCCTCACTCTGGCCATGGAGGAGGCCCAGGACAGAAAGGTTCTGTTCAGAATGGGTGGGGGAGTTGAAGTGCTGAGCCACCGGGAGATCAGGGTGGTTATTGCGAACCGAGCGGAGGTGTTGAGCGAAGCTTGAACTAATCTAATAAGATCTAACTAATATATGTATTCTTGGATAGACACAAAATGCTGGAGTTACTCAGCGGGACAGGCGTCATCTCTAGAGAGATGGAATGGGTCGAGATCCTTCTTCAGACTCCAGAGATCAGTGGCGGACTGGGTCTAAAAATATTGGTTGCCAGGAGACAAAGGGGGCCCACTTCATCAGGGGCCCACTTGATATAGGGGGCCCACTTCATCAGGGGCCCACTTGCCATCGGGCAAGCTGACACCCTGGCCAGTCCGCCACTGCCAGAGATGCTGCCTGTCCCGCTGAGTTTCTCCAGCATTTTGTGTCTATCTTCGATTTAAATCAGCATCTGCAGTTCCTTCCTACACATACGCCTTCTTGGAATTTGTTTTCTATTTATCGCCTTGTTATATCACAAGTCTTGGCTGGTGGTGACAGGGGCCCTTCTAGTCAGATCCTTCCTGAACCGTTGGAATCTGACTACCAGTGCATGCTGCCCTTGGGGTGGCTCCTAAAGAGGGTACATGGTTGTCCCTCTCTTCGCAGAGTGTGGATTTGCAAAGAGGGCCTGAGATTGATGCAAGGGGTCCTTGTTGGTATGGTATGTTAGCTTTCATTGCAAAAGGATTTGAGTATAGGAGCAGGGATGTTCTACTGCAGTTGTACAGGGTCTTGGTGAGACCACACCTGGAGTATTGTGTACAGTTTTGGTCTCCAAATCTGAGGAAGGACATTATTGCCATAGAGGGAGTGCAGAGACGGTTCACCAGACCGATTCCTGGGATGTCAGGACTGTCTTATGAAGAAAGACTGGATAGACTTGGTTTATACTCTCTAGAATTTAGAAGATTGAGAGGGGATCTTATAGAAACTTACAAAATTCTTAAGGGGTTGGACAGGTTAGATGCAGGAAGATTGTTCCCGATGTTGGGGAAGTCCAGGACAAGGGGTCACAGCTTAAGGATAAGGGGAAATCCTTTAAAACCGAGATGAGAAGAACTTTTTTCACACAGAGAGTGGTGAATCTCTGGAACTCTCTGCCACAGAGGGTAGTTGAGGCCAGTTCATTGGCTATATTTAAGAGGGAGTTAGATGTGGCCCTTGTGGCTAAGGGGATTAGGGGGTATGGAGAGAAGGCAGGTACGGGATACTGAGTTGGATGATCAGCCATGATCATATTGAATGGCGGTGCAGGCTCGAAGGGCCGAATGGCCTACTCCTGCACCTAATTTCTGTTTCTATGTTTCTATGTTTGTTACAGTTCATCCCGAACAGCTCCGTAACAGAGGACACTCTGGTTTATGGACTGTTCCCTGGGACACAGCCAGAGATGGGGATGAAGTGCTGCTCGAAGGTCATCAATCGGTGAAGGATGTTTTTTGACGTGCCCAGAACTTGCTGGTCACCCAGCAGAGCGAGATGTCCATCAGGGAATGTTGCCGACTGGCCCCTTCCAGTCTGCAGGGGTACGTGGAAGCTTGGTGCAGCCAACGCCAAGGCTCTGTGGGGGAGGACCATCGTCTAGTGTACTTCTGCTGCTGCACATTGAGGGGCAGTGTCTGGTGGAGACACCACTCAAACAAAGGAAGGGAGATTGCCCCAACAGACCACGTGAGAGGCAAGGGTGTTTTATTTAAAGATAGGTGGGAACACGACTGACTACGACACTATTGAATGGATAGACACTGAGAATGTCTGATGTGTTCTGCAAGATTTTTTTGGTTTGTATTTCTTTATTCCGAATAAAATTTAATTTTGGAAATTAAAACATATTCTACCACTGAAGCCCAATGCTTAATATTTAATATTTTATCACTTAAGTTCAATGCTACTTATTGAACTGATTGCCTGAAAGATACATAAAAAAACATAGAAATTGGGTGCAGGAGTAGGCCATTCGGCCCTTCGAGCCTGCACCGCCATTCAATATGATCATGGCTGATCATCCAGCTCAGTATCCTGTACCTGCCTTCTCTCCATACCCCCTGATCCCTTTAGCCACAAGGGCCCACATCTAACTCCCTCTTAAATATAGCCAATGAACTGGCCTCAACTACCTTCTGTGGCAGAGAATTCCAGCGATTCACCACTCTCTGTGTGAAAAATGTTTTTCTCATCTCGGTCCTAAAAGATTTCCCCCTTATCCTTAAACTGTGACCCCTTGTCCTGGACTTCCCCAACATCGGGAACAATCTTCCTGCATCTAGCCTGTCCAACCCCTTAAGAATTTTGTAAGTTGTAAATACAGCATGGAAACAGGCCTTTGGGCCTAGATTCCCGCTGACCATCGAGCTCCCGTTCTCACTAGTTCCACGTGATCCCACTTTCATCTACTCCGACCCATTAGGGGCAATTTACAGAGGCCAATTAACCAACAAAGCCCACACTTCTTTGGGGAGTGGGAAGAAACTGGAGCACCTGGAGGAATCCCATGCTGTCGCAGGGGGAACATGCAAACGCCACACAAACAGTACCCGGAGTCAGGATCGAACTTGGGTCTCTTGGCCCTGAAGGGCAGCAGCTCTACCAGCTGTGATTCAGCCAGATGAATATTCCTTTTACTCAGACGTTACTGTGCCTGCTGCATCTTGCTTCAGTACTGACCATTCCACATTTGGACAAGCCATTGGTAGGAACACAAAAGCAGAATATCTCAAGGCCATAATTAACCTGAGCTAGATAGAGAACCTTCATGACTTGTAGGGGAGTCTTCCTCGACTAGCCATGAGTAAGAAATTGAGGTTTATTTTACACCTTTCCAGTTGAGTAGCAGTGAATGCAACCTATTCCAAATTACACAAGGCACTCATATCTCCGCTATCCATTTTTACCAAAGGAAGCCCGTATTGAAATTTACTTTTCAGCAATTTACAAACTCAGTTCCTGAAAGATTACAAGTCATGCAGCAGTATGTATGATTTTGTAACGTTGATATGAACTATATATTAAACAAGAGGGATCTTCAAATATTATATTGGGGATCTGACGAATGAGTCCTTCATTCTGGCTATGATCCCCAATTCCCCAGCACCATAAAAGCACAACCCAATATTATTCTTCACCGTTTCTACAGCTTAAGTCGTAGCCTCCTCTTTCTTATCCATCGCTCTTATTAGACATCACCCACGTGGGGATAAAACAGCAGCAAAGGTCTCCTTGCCACTGGTACTGACGTGGATGAGTGGTTGGCACTCTGCTGCGGGTGAAGAATGTGTAATGAGAATTATCTCAATTAGACTCAAGTGCCCTCAGTCATTCCTGACGCCAGGGATTAACCAGCAATAACATTGTGAACAGCCAAACATTGGGTTGAAATGGACAGTGGACAAAGCCAGACAGAAAGCACTACAGAGACAATCATACTGTACTTTGCCAGACCAATGTTAACACAACTATGGGATGAAACACATTGAAATATTAAAACACTCTGTAAGAACTAGCTAGAGATGTTATCGGAACATGCACACAATGCATTGAGTGCATAGGTAGGTATCATGCATCATCTTGGTTGCACAGCTGGTGAACGAGTGAACAAAGAATTTCCACCAAGGTATAGTCATGAGACTATTGTGTGGCTATTTCTTTCCCACTCTATTAGCAACACTCGTCCCCCAACAACCAATGCAAACACAGCAAAGCTGGAGGGCATGTTTCCATGCTGTATATCTAAACTAAACTAAATATGGTCAAAGTTTAGAGGAGAAGGGAAACGTTTAAAGGAAGAGTTTTAAAAGGGAAGTTCGGTGGTGCGGCGGTAGAGGTGCTCCTTACAGCACCAGAAGCCCGGGTTCGTTCTTGACTACGGGTGATGTCTGTACGGAGTTTGTACGTTCTCCCTGTGACCGCGTGGGTTGTCTCCGGGTGCTCTGGTTTCCTCCCACATTCCAAAGACGTACAAGTTTATAGGTTGTGTTCAAGAAGGAACTGCAGATGCTGGAAGATCAAAGATACACAAAAATGCTGGAGAAACTCAGCGGGTGCAGCAGCATCTATGGATCGAAGGAAATAGGTGACGTTTCGGGCCGAAACCCTTCTTCAGTCTGATGGGGGGTGGGGGGAGAAGGAAGGAAAAAGGGAGGAGGAGGAGCCCGAGGGTGGGGGGATGGAAGGAGACAGCTCGAGGGTTAAGGAAGGGGAGGAGACAGCAAGGGCTAGCAAAATTGGGAGAATTCAATGTTCATGCCATCCGGACGCAAGCAACCCAGGCGGAATATGAGGTGCTGTTCCTCCAAGTTCCGGTGTTGCTCACTCTGGCAATGTAGGAGACCCAGGAGAGAGAGGTCAGATTGGGAATGGGAGGGGGAGTTGAAGTGCTGAGCCACCGGGAGTTCAGGTAGGTTCTTGCGGACTGAAAGGCGGTGTTCGGCGAAACGATCACCCAACCTCCGCTTAGTCTCCCCGATGTAAATCAGCTGACATCTAGAGCAGCGGATGCAGTAGATGAGGTTGGAGGAGATACAGGTGAACCTTTGTCGCACCTGAAACGAGTGCTTGGGTCCTTGAATAGATTCGAGGGGGGAGGTGAAGGGACAGGTGTTGCATTTCTTGCGGTTTGGTAAAATTGTCCCTATGATAGAACTAGTGTGAGGGTGATCACTGGTTGATGCAGATTTGCTTGACTGACAGGCCTGTTTCCACACTGTATATCTAAACTAAAGACAACACAACAATCCAAAGATCTGCAGAAGCAGAAACAAAAGCAATGAAAAAAATCTTCCAAGATATTACTGCATTGCAATAATGAACCTTACAGTGGTTTATCTAATTCCACCCAATATTAAATCTGCGGCTGAAGAAGAATCCCGACCCGAAATGCTGCCTATCCATTCCATCCATTGATGCTGCCTGACCTGCTGAGCTATTCCAGCACTTTGTGATATGCTCAAGATTCCAGCATCTGTAGTTCCTTGTGTCATCATCAAATCTAAAATGTGCAGAGAAGAATGTTCTGAGCTCTGACTGCACCTATGTAGCCAGAAGAAGCGTTGTTAGTTCAGGTCGACATTAGAACTGGGAGATGGAAAGTAGATACCAACAGATGTCTGACAATATCCGACCGTGTTTGCTTCGTACAATTACCTGCGAAAAATACAGATCTCAGGGTTCTTTGAATTGCTTTACATGTACTCACCTGCAGTGACACATGACAGTCAATTGAACACGGCAAACTTCCACAAACAACGTAATCCCGGGTAATCACTGAGAGACAAATATTGGCCAGCACAGCAAATAGAATATCCCTGTCATTCAAGTAAATGACACCACAAAATATTCTATAGACACACAAGGGGAGATAGATAGGTTGAACTTTGCAATAAACAGAAAGGTTCGAAGTATTGACGTAGAAAAACTCACAATGATTAGTGTATTGCAAGTGGCGGAATCAAAGGTACCACTTGCGTCAACTTGTTTGCACAGCTGGTGAAAGACAAGAATGTACATCCACTATGATGTCTTGGTCAAGACTTGATCGAGAATACAGTGCACCTATCTGATGTCATTTTAATTTTTTTTTATTAGAAGTAAGTACAATACAGTGGTGCCTTTTTACAGGTGCCAAATATATGTTAACATAATAATTCTCTGTACAACTTCTTTTTTTTTTTTAAAGAGAAAAATAAGAAAGAAAGAAATAGTAAATAATAGAGAAAAGTGTAGATAAAAAGGGAAAAGAGATAGTGAGGAAAAGAAATAAGCAAGAAGAGAGAGCAGGAGGGAGATTTTCAAATAGACACAAGGAGATGCGTTCACCTATCTGATGTCTGGTCAGACTGCGAAGATGTACAGAGGTTTAATGGAGCAAAGTTGACTTGGTTGATATTGGATTTTCAGATGGAGTTTGGTAAAGTTGCTGAATTACAGCCTAAGGGCAGCTCAAAAGGTACAGTGGTAGAGTTACTGCCCTACAGTGCCAGAGACATGGGTTTGATCCCAATTTCTCTGTGGGTTTTCTCTGTGTTCTGGGTTCCGGTCTCATGCATCAGTGAATGGTAGGGATCTGGGCAATGCTGTAGAGCAGAGGGGTCTGGAAGTACAGGTACATAGAAATTGGCATCACAGGTGGATAGGGTGGCCCAGAATTGGTACATTGGCCTCCATCAGTCTGGGTATTGGAATATAGTTGAGACATTATCTTCAGTTGTGCAAGACCTTGGTGAGGCCCCATTTGGAGTATTGTGTTCAGTTTTCATCACCCTGCTATAGGTAGGATGTTGTTAAGCTGGAAATGATGCAGAGAAGATTTATGAGAATGTTGTCAGGACTCGAAAGCTAGCTAGGGGTAGAGGTTGGGCAGGCCAGGACTTTAATCCTTCGAGCACAGGAGGAAGGGAGGTGATCATATAGAGGTGTATAAGAAGATAATGAGTGGAATAGATTGGGTAAATGCAGTCTTTTACCCAGAGTAGGAGAATCAAGAACCATGTTATGTAGGATAGAGCTAGTGTACGGGGTGATCGCTGGTCGTCACGGACTTGGTGCGCTGAAGGTCCTGTTTCCGCGCTGTTTCCCTAAAGTCTAAAGAGCCTTGCTCACCATTTAAGATCATGGTGAATCTCCTACCAGTGCACCATATTGCTGAACTGTCCACATATCTCTTGATTTCTTTAACATTAAGAAATATACCACCATCTATTTAAATAACTATGTAGAAGAATATTTAAGATATGGAGCTAATTGCCTCCAGGGCTGGTGGAAACCAGAGCTTTAGAAAGGGAACTAGATAGGCACATGGATAGGAGTTCAAGTCTATGAGGAAAACAGCAAACGAATGGAACTGCCCAGCTTGTCCTCTGAAGAGCTGGAACAGATCCCATGGGATAAAAGGCATCTGATTCAATGAGGAAGTGTGATCGTATTCTGTGAATCAACGTGAGGAGCAAACATACACTTCACAAAATGACGAATTTAAGATACAAGATAAAAGCAGAGGAAATTTATTGCTTCATTTATTTGTTCTTTCCCAAATAATGCAATACCAATTTTTGTTTTCAATTTGTTAAAATGTTGACAGGAATAAATAAATTGCCTAGCTGCCGATTACTTCAAATAACTGGTTCAAGAACCGGGGAATATAAAGCAGTCTTTTTGCTTCCTTTACAAGTTATATAATTGTAATTATCCTCTAACAAACTTCGATCTGAATGTAGTCTTGTTCCAATGAGACTTCTTTTATTCTTTCCCAGTTATAAAAAGTATTCGATTTAACCTTGGATCAATGGAATGTGATAAGCTTTATCAAGCACGACAATTATGAGGCCAAGTATCTGGTGTTCAGATACAAAACAGGCATCACATTATTGAATAATGGAGGAGATATCTGGAAGCTACTGTTGGAAGAGCTTGGGGACATGCAATCCAAACAGGGAATTAAAACACAAACTGCGTTTCCAATATTTGTGTAGGAACCAGACTCATGGACATTACAAGGGTATAAGTCATATAAAAGTGATTTGTGATTCACTGCAAGAAGATCAACTCAAGCATAATTGAAAAATTCTTTATAAAGCATCTTTGTGTAAAAATCAGAAGCTAAAATAGGCCATTCAGCCTCCCAGCCATGATCTTATTATTTGACAAAATCATGGCTAATATTTTGCTTTGAACACCTGCCCTTTACCCATATATAACCATATAATAACCATATAACAATTACAGCATGGAAACAGCCCATCTCGACCCTTCTAGTCCGTGCCGAACACATAATCTTCCCTAGTCCCATATACCTGCGCTCAGACTATAACCCTCCATTCCCTTCCCATCCATATAACTATCCAATTTATTTTTAAATGATAAAAACGAACCTGCCTCCACCACCTTCACTGGAAGCTCATTCCACACAGCTACCACTCTGAATATCTTTTCTTTCCCCAACTTCAAGCCATCTACTGTGCTCAGTTTTTAATGCAATTAATGACAGATAATCCACAACACTCTGAGGTAGAGAACTAGATTTGCCACCTTTTAGTGAAGAAATGGATCTTTGTTTCAGTCCTAAATGGCCTGCCCCTTGTGTTGATTCTGTGATTTCTGCTCCTAGACGCAGCCATCAGAAATAGATTTTCTGTGTCTACCCTGTGGCGATTTCTACTTTTCAACAAGATCCCCCCCTAAACTAGAGAGAAATGAGGTCTCACCTGTTTGATGTGTCCTCTTGTGACAGAACTAATCTGATGAATCTACGCTGCACTCCCTCCAGGGCAATAATATATATATTTAAAAAAAAGGTAAGACCAAAACTTCAGATGTTGCAGTCAAAGGCCTGACACCCACGTTCATTAAGGGTGAGAGATTGGTAAATGTTTAAAAAATAATCAGCATCTCTGTTTTTTAATGAAGCTGACCTCACATGTTCCCATATTTTACTCCAGATCACATGGAACAGTACAACACCAGAACAGGCCCTCCAGCCCACGAAGTCTGTGCTCAACATGATGCTAAATTAAACCAATTTATTTTAACTGCATGCGATTCACATCCCTCCACATCTATGCACCTATTTAAAACCTCTTGAATATGACTATTGTATCTGGTTCTCCCACCCTCTTTACACTCTCTGTGTATAGAAAATTAATCATCATCATCATTGCTGAAAACATCAGTGGGCACGGTGCCTTACAATGCTATGTACGACAGTGATCGCAACTTCTACTGAAGTGTGGATAGCCGTTGACTCACTAGCTCATCCGCCCTTTGACAGGTCTTGTTTTTGGTCCTGCTGGGGGTCCACAGCCCCCTCCTCACCTGGCAAACCAGGTGGGGGAGACGGTTTAGTCGCCGACTATCCGACCTTGGATCAGGTAGCACAGGATTACATGGTACCCGTGGCGGGGGAACTCTCCCCGACCTGACCACAAAAAAATGTACCCCACACATTTCATTTAAACTTTCCGCCTCTGACCTTAATGCTACGACCTCTATGGTTTGGCCTTTCCACGCTGGGAAAGGTTCAAAGGTACAAATTTATTTGTCACGTGCACCATAAGGTGCAGTGAAATGAATTAACCATGCGTTATAATTTAAAAAAGGACATAATACACAACATAATTCAACACAGACATTCACCACCCCATTCTTCACTGTGATTGAAGGCAATGCTGTTCAGTCCTCCTCCTCCTCCTCCTCCCTTGTTCACCCGTGGTCGGGGCCCTGGCCCTCCGTAGTCGCCGCTACAGACGGCCCGATTAGATTATTCAAGCCCTCTGGTCAGAGATCCCATATCGGCCACCTCCTTACCGGAGACCGCGGCTTCAAGATGTTGTCGGCCGCAGGCCAGCGATCGGAACACTTCTCCGGCGACCCCTGGCAAAGGGTCGCCCCGCTCCACGATGTTAAAGCCGCTGAAGCTCTGGGCCTAACTCCGGGAAAGGCCGCACCAAACCAGCTGTAAGGGGGGAGGGGGACGGGACAATGAAGCGACAAGGAAGAAAGTGGCATCTCCGTCGAGGTAGGTGCCTGAAAAACAGTTTACCCCAATTCCCCCCCCCCCCCCCCCCCCCCCCACAAGGCATACAGAGGAACACTAAAACATACTAAAAGGACATACTAAAAAAAACAAAAAAAGTTGAAACAACGAACCCGCTGCAGGCGAGGCAGCAGATTCACAACGCGAGTAGAACCAAGAAAGGTTCTGTCTACTCGATCTATGTCTTTCATAATTGTATAAACTACCATCAAGTCTCCCATCAGCCTTTGATGCTCCAGCAAAAACAATCCAAGTTTGTTCCATCTCTCAGGAAAGGTTTAACACCCTCTAATCCAGATAGCATTCTGGTAGACACAAAATGCTGGGGTAACTCAGCAGGCCAGGCTGCATCTCTGGATAGAAGGAAAGGGTGATGTTTCGGGTTGAGGCCCTTCTTCTTCTGCACCCTTGCCACAAGTTTCCTGTTGTGGGGTGACCAGCATTGCACAGAATAATCCGCCATGCTGCTGCCCATTCACTCAACTTGTCCTAACCCCTTGTTATTATTATTATTATTATTATTATTATTATTATTATTATTATTATTATTATTATTATTATTATAATCATTACTCGGATTCTCATTTAGTTTTGTATCATCAGCAAACCAGGAAATGTAGCAATCGGTTCTCACAGCCAATAATTCATTGATATGGATTTTGGAAAGTTGTGGTCCCAGCACTAACAAACTTTCAAGCCATGGTATCGTTTACTCGCAACTGTTGATTAAGTAGATAAATTTGCAACACCCTTTCTACTCATTTACACCAATGTTACATCATATGCTGGGGAAGGAAAAGGGGATTTGAACATTTTGAAAAATCCATCAGTTCTACTATCCTAACTTTAACCTGTGTCTTAGCACTTATTAAAAAAGTAAGTCATTAGTCTATCAGACTAATTCAAACCGTACACTGATAATACCACCAGGAGGGCACAGCACAATGGCAGCCTCGCCAACAGTCTAGTCTGTCTGTCTTTTTTTGTTATTTTTAGTGTGTTTTAAAAGCTTGTGTTAATGTTCTCTGGTTTGGTTTATGTGGGAGGTGGGTGAGGGAGTCGGGGGAAACTTTTTTCCAATCTCTTACCTTGCCAGAGATGCAATTGTTTTCCAGATCGTATCTCCGGTTGCCCTGCAGCCTAACATCATGGAGCTGGAGGCCTTACTTGGGACTGACTTTGAGCTCCACCGCGGGGATGTGAACTTACCATCGAAGCCTGCAATCCCTTGCCCGGGATCGATGCTGCGGATCTCACCATCGACGAGTTCGCAGTCTCGGGTAGAGACCGATGTCGGGAGCTCCAAACGACGCAGGTTTCAACCAGCCCCGACCCAGGGTCCGATCGCCCGGCGCAGGGGAGCTGAGATTCCCCCCCCGATGCAGGAGCTTTATCGCCCCAACGCGGAGGGCCTGGCTGCCGGTTACGGAAGCTAAGATCGCCCCGTCAACGTAAGGCTCAAGGCCCCCAACCACAGGAGATCAAAGAAGGGAAGAGATTGAACTTTTTTTCGCCTTCCATCACAGTGAGGAATGTGGAGGAGTCACTGTGGTGAATGTTTATGTTAAAATGTATTTTGTGTTCTGATGCTTTTAATTGGTATGACTGTATGGCAAATCAAATTCCTCGTATGTTGCAAAACATACTTGGCTAATAAAGTATGATTATGATGATTATGTACATATAGAATGTACTTATGAAAATAATTTCTAGTCACCAATTCTAACTTTGAGTTTGCTCATTGATAAAATATTAAAATGGAATTGACAAGAGTTATTTCTTATTTTATCAATAAGCAAGTTCGGTATTTCAACTGCGCATGCCCAGGTCATGGGTCATTCGGGATAAACATTCTCATCAGCTGAGCCACTGTGTGTGTACGGACCTGCGAATTCATTTCAATGAGATTTGTAAATAAGTGTATCCGTCAAATATGTCAGCAGTAGGCCACAGTGTACTGCAGGCTGCACAAATCCATAATTGTATCTATTCAAATTATTGACTCAATACAGCACCAGCCCTGAAAACGCAAGAATGCCTGGAACGAACCTGTCAATTATCAAATCCCTAGCATTAGCCGGAGTCACAGTCATTCAAATTTGATGTTGATTTGCACGAATTACAGGTCAACCAATTTGAGGCAGTCCTTACATTCCTATCTAAACAACCTTCCTGGATTGAAGGAAACAAGAAGTATTTGAACAGGCTGGTTAAACTTTGGAGGTGGGTTGGTTTAAATAAAGATGCTGTCGCTTTAACCTCTGGGGTTGGTTCCAGCCTGGCAGGGCACACAGTTGGGAGCCGGGTCTGGGTGATAATTATGAGAATTTGCACCCATTTGAACAGCAGCCAAACTAGAGGCTTCATTCAGGAGTGGGTTGCAGCTCCCCAGCTGACTGAACCTGTTCTTGCTCTCTTTGAAGGAGGCGTGGCCCGCCCCAGCGAGTGGGCAAACGCGGAACCATCCCGTAATATGAGGGGGAGCATTTTCTCAGTCAGACTTTGTCGACAGTTGGGTGGGGGATCTGGGAGAGAGCACGTTGACCAGCACAGTTTATTAACGACCCATTATATTCCGCCCTTCGGCCACTCAGCAACCTGGGCTGGTCTGATCTGACAGCCCTCTCATTAGCTTGTTAACGCAGAACCTCCACATAACCTTTGGGCTTCGGGTGACACCTGCACAAGGTCTGACGAACTGTGCTGGTCAACGTACACTGGGCGAGATGGCTGGGGGAAACGCACCGCGGCCACTGCAAACATGGAACAGCATAGACCCTTCACTTAATCTATCCAATACTAAAGGACAGGCATTTCACAGTTAAATGTCTTATATCGGTTGGCGGCTGCTTCACAGGGTCAACTCTCTACTGTTTTCCTCGGAGATGAATTTTTGTCTTAACGGTACATTCACACCGCCTGCAGGTAAAGCATCAGCCCACATCACACTGATACAGTCGCTGCCTGCCTCAGATTAAATATATTTTTGCACATGAATTATGAATAAAGGTATGAAAATGTTTCAGACGCAAGTAATATTTTCTTATTCCAGTAGCAAACACATTAAGGATTAAATGAAAAATAATAAATTCATTAAGTTTTTGAACATATCATAATTGCAGAATAATTAACTGAACTAGAACTGGGACTGTGTAAGTAGTGTGTGAACAGCTGAAGAAGGATTCCAGATTAATACCTTGGTAGAATAATAAACAATGTATATCGTTTATACAGCGCTGCGTTCACTTTTTTCTTAATCCCGAATGCCTTTGACAAATCTTAAGATTCCATGCGTTTAACATCGAACTTAGAACTCGCAGGATTGTCACATTCGGCCATGGGGCCTGCACCACCATTCAAACATGCTTTGGTTGATCATCCATGTCAGCTATTTATGAAGATAGACACAAAATGCTGGCAGCATTTCTGGAGAGAAGGAATTGGTGACATATCTTCAAGAAATGGGAGAAAGCTGTCATTCTCAGGCCCAGGAATCATAATTGTGCAGTAA
This sequence comes from Leucoraja erinaceus, assembly GCF_028641065.1. Classification (NCBI taxonomy): domain Eukaryota; kingdom Metazoa; phylum Chordata; class Chondrichthyes; order Rajiformes; family Rajidae; genus Leucoraja; species Leucoraja erinaceus. The sequence goes on from NC_073381.1 coordinate 15,221,328, forward strand.
ACACTTTAGTCATAAGAGAAACCAGTCCCTTATGCTCAAAATGCCCGTATTAGCCCAGGAGCATTTTGGCCCAAAAGGCCCATGCCCAGCCAGGAAAAGTTCAGAAAAAGTGCCTTTCACTGAGATTTCACTCAGATTTTTTTTTTAAAAGAGCCCCTTCAGCCCTGTACTAGCCCAGAAGGAGTCCCTTCGACCCATCAGTAAGTATTCCCCCTGCAAGTATTAAACCTCTCTCACCCCAGTATCTTTCTTCCTCCCTTCATTGGCTCCCTGTGAGATCCAGGCCAGGATAGACTTTCATCCTTCATTGCTGTGAACTGCAGAAAAAGGTGAAAAATGCCTAAAATTGATTCCCCATTCTCTCCCCCTTCTCTCTCTCACCTGTTTTGGGCAAAATCTCTGGTAGTTTCTTGCCTGAGTGACTGAACTTCCAGCCCACCAGGCCTGAGTGACTGACTGCCAGCCCACCAGGCCCGAGTGACTGAGCTGCCAGCCCAAGAATCCATTTGGCCCACAATGTCCATTCTAGCCCTCTGGAAATCAGTCCCATCGGCCCACCATTTAGATACTAGTCGCCCCGGAAAATGGATAACCTCCCCCCCCACATTATACTGCCCCTCCAAACATTTGGCCACTCAAATTGGAATTCCAAGTCAGAGGTGCAATATCCGTTGGGGGACCCTCCTCCTCCCAACGGGTCCCCCCCAGCTTAGTGTCATGATAAACTAAACTCCTAAATTACCTCTTCCAGCTCATTAATAAATTGTGGAATTGCTGGGGTCCCAGCGCTGAGATGAAGGAATGACTAGAGTGCCTGCCATTTTGAAGCATACACTTTTATCCTAAAGTGAAAAGGATGGGAAGCTAATGGGAGTCTCTAATAAGCGTCACATTACAAGGGGGCAGTCAATTAAAACGAAGGGGCATAGGAATTTATTCACACAGGGGTCATTAAATCTCCAGGATGCTGGAGGCATTTATAGAGGGGGTAGATATCTTGATAGACTGGGCAATTGAGGGCAATGTGGAACTGGCACAGAAGAGTTGATGCCTTGGGACGATCAACCATAATCTCGTCAAGATTTGAGGTGGTCTGTTCCTGCTCCCCTGTTCCTGCGTACTTGGATTTTTAAATAGCACACCAGGAATACACTGCACCAAAGTGGCTATAATGCATTTCACTCACTCCTCTTGACCTATGAAAGTTTGCGGAACAAAATGTTTTGCATATCTGTACTGCTGTATTGTATATTTATGGGATAACATGGTAAGGTACAAAAGCCTGAGAAAAGCCTAAGATACATCAACACCACTGCACAGTACAGGACCCATCTACAGTACATGGCATATACTTGGTTCTTGGTTTCTTGGTCCTCCAAATATTCCAAATGGAATTTAAACTGGAGGTGATGAAGGGAGGGCTTAAGCCAGAAAGGGTTATTGGGAAGAAAGAGCTACTTTAAATTTAGTTGCATCTGGTTGGGTAACTATAGTTGGGTGGAGATTATTCCATGCTTTAATTGTGCGGGGGAAGAACGAATTGCTGTACACATCTGTCTTTGTAGCTGGGATCACAAATTGGATCGAATGCCCTTGTCTGCTCCTAATTGGTTTGGGTTTGGTGTAGGTCTTGTAGTCTATGTCGAGCTGACCATTTAACATATACAAAGTGATCGGGGAACTCAAACTAATAATGACCATTTTCTAAAAGGATGATTGAGTTGACCAGAAACTAATGCAATCCAAGCAGAAACAATCATAGTCTCACCAGAGTTGTTCTCCATAATTTGTCACACTTCAATGATAATTCATGTTCTTTGCTTCCTAATCTGTCTGCTGTGGCACATCTAATGGCAATCCTCAGGTCTGGAGAAAGCTCAATTTTGATCATAGCAAATCAGCCTAAACAAAACTGTATTAGCCGCATAGATATTCATGCTATTAGACTCTTGGAGCTGTTATGCAGCATTGAACACAATTTGTTTTGAATGGTAATCCATGTATTCATTGATGCTTCCCTTCTACCAACTAAAAAGGGCAGGAAAAAACACTTCAATGAGGTGGTTCATACCCATGGGTACAGTGCAATGTTTTGACTAAGCAGTCACCAGTTTAAAAAGTTCTCTGTAACTACATGCTACTCATTTGTAGCCATTAAGAGCAGATCTCAGGAGATTGAGGGGCTAATAGAATTTGTCGTATCTTCCTCAAGATTATCTTGAAGTAGGCTCAGAGAATGGTACATGAGAGGTCTTGTCAACTAGTTAAGTACTGCATGGGCTTTTAACTTCATACTGAAGTCAAAAGTCCATCGCTGCTCTTCACACAATGGAGATTGTATGGTTGAGTTATTCCATAGAGTGCACTTTTCAGATAATCATTACACTCTTCACTGGAAAACCTTGATAACAAAATAAACTGCAGAGGTCATACCACGAGTGGTAGACCTCAATAAAAATTCTGCACTCAATTTACCCAATCACAAGATCGTCCTATACACAGTCAATTCTCGTTAATCCAACACAATCTGTTACATCTTAAATATGTCAGATTATCGATATTTATGACCTTGGAAGAAACCAATTTAACTCCGATTGTCTGTGAATGATGGGTAGCTGAGATTGTGTGTACGGCATATATTTATATGTATCTTTCAGATAAAAAAAAGGTTTCTATAACAAATACAATTTCATTCTAACATGTATAATGACAAAAACATACATATGTTCATGGCAAAAACAGTTTATTAAAGTTATCACTTCATGTTTTTGCTTGGTTGTGAAAAGGTCGGTAAACGGTGTTTTTATAATCGAGAAAGGGCAGTACAATCACTGATGTTATGTGATTGGCTGTGAGCTGCAGCGGCGGAAATCGCTATCAAAACATGGGGGACACACACACACACAATTTATTGGTGGACGCGCAAGCAAAGCTTCAGCAGTGGGCCCTGTGGACAGTAACATCGGGAGCTGACCTGGTTGGTGACCGAACTCCAGCAACAGCAGCTTCGTCCGTCCCGAATAATGACGCTTCATCGGCCCGTTCGCGGGGCGTTTCATCGCCCGGTGCGGCTTAAAATCTGCCGGCGGGGGCTTCAACATCGGGAGTATCGATTGCCTCGATGCAGCAGTTTGATTACAAAACATGGGGGGGGATTGTCCCCCATCTCTCAAAACATGGAGGGGATGTGTCCCTCCCCAGGATTTCCGCCCATGGTAAGTTGAATGAAGAGTTGGAGGCATGTGCCCTGAAATGTTTGTTTATAAACTGACTGCCAGTTAAACATTTAATGTAATGCTAAATGACTAATTGGTTTTAGAAAAAAGTGTTGATATCAGAATGTGAATTGTTCAATAAACGAGTATGTTTTTATTGCATTAATATTTGTGATGGATAGTGAATATTCTGGAGTGTCGGATTTACTAGAATTGACTGCATATTCACCACACCTGCACAGTAAGACTCGCAGCTGCATACATGTTTGTAATAATGATGATTCTAGTATTTGTTTCCATATTTTCCTCAGAAATCAAAAAGGAACAGAGCGTTTACTTATACTTTTTCATACCAGGTCAGAACAAAACTGCAAGCTGATGTGGTAGTAATTGCATACAGGGTTCACAAAGGTGTATAAAGTTGTGCCAAAGTTCAAAGTAATCAGCTTTAAGGCAATACTTGTGATATAGATTCGAAACCGATTCAAAATATCAGTGGAGGTTTATGGAAATTCCAGCATTGCAATAACATAATTTGCATTGCACAGTCCACATTATAAAATCTTGAACAGGAAAAAAAAATAGATTGGGATGCGTCTCTCTTCCAGAAATCTGATAGTATGATATAAGCTTTCTTATAATGTACTTATTAGGCATTAAGACAATGAGAAAGTACATTTCACAATACAGTGCAACGAAGTGCATGAAAATGATGGTGAATCCTCAAGTCCTCTTGTACAATTACAAATGCAATAATGCAAATTATTGGAAATGGAAGTCGCTTTGTTAGCTGGTGTGCTACAGCAAAGCATTCACAAACTTCTGTACAATTAACCTGAATATAATTGATGCCTTATAATGAATTCTGAGAAGACATTACCTTCTAAAAGTGTTGATGTTGATAAGATGTTACCAAAGTAATTTAACATTTCTTACAAGATGTGGGATAAAGACAAATTACCATTTTCTAGGCTGAGTTCCATAATGATCCATTGGCATAATTTACATTAAATGTGCCATTTGTTTCAAGGAAATGTTCAAGCACCAATGAAAGTCTCTTGTGTGCATTGTTTCTGGCAGTACGTATTTCAAGAAATACAAGTTATCTCGCTTTAGCCATTATGGAGAGAATTAATTTTACCTTAAGCTTATTTACTCATTTAAAGAGAAAAAAAACTAGATTGGGGAAAACATGGAACAAATTCACTTCAGAAAACATTCTAACACAAAATGCATTTCAATGGATATCAGTCGCATAGCGAATCATTCAGGATATTCTTCACTGAGAAGCTCTTCAATATTTATACCCTCCACATCAGTCGATTCTGCCTGGCTCGTGGCTGTGGAGACAGCGGCACTCTCCCCTTTGGGGGGTTGGCTGGGCTGGCTGCGCTGGGAGCTCTCTGGCTGGTTTGACTCTTTCTTTGTATCTCGGCTGCTGTTCAGAATCTTCTGACTCTCAATGAAATACTGATTTGGATGATTCAGAGAAAACCCAATTTCGTCAATCTAAAAAGGGAGATAGAAGTAAAACTTTGATATGCTAAACAAATTAGTCTAAAGTTCAAAAGGAAAAATGGCTGAAAATAGATCATAAACAACTGAGTTTTATATTTCGTGTAAAACAATATGACAATTCAATTTCAAAATGTTGTTTTAAATAGCGATGAAAGCAAACCTTTTAGATCAAATTACTATAAAATATTACATAACATGATATGCTGGCTCCAATTATACTAAATGCTATATGTAATACTTGCAATGTAATTTCTGCAATTATGAAAATGGCTTTAACAAACTAAAATCTTCCTCTCAGCATAAATTCTGATTTTTTATGTTTACTATCATTCTCCAAGCCAAAACCTTAGTATTAGACTGTGAGCACAGTTCAAACATTTTATATAAAGGTCAACTAACATCAAATAGTTACAGGATAGTTATCCATGTTCCATCTGAAATAGTGGACTTCAAAAACAAGCAATTCATGACCTAGATATTCCAACCACTTTTTCTCAACTTAAATAGGGTAAACTTGCACTTTAAAATATCAAAAACCAAACCACTGATTTCCAATAAAGCATGGGTAGTTGCATTTATATAAACACGCAGGGAATTTTGAATTGCATTACTAACAGTTTACGTTTGAAGTGGAGACACCGTTGAGAGGTTAATGATTTGTGTTCAAGTTCCCACAGGCAGCAAATCAAGGAATAAATGAAATGAAAGATCACAGTCTATTTTTGGTTGTGTTCGCTTGTGAAAGAATCTTGCCTCGATTGGCAAAACAAAACTCCTCTTTGAACAGAGTCAGAGAGTCAGAGAAAGATAACCGACCTTTTGGCTCTCAACAATTCCCTGACCCTCAAGCACACACCTACGCATTCTGATTTTCCCATTTTCATCAGCTTTCTTCTTCATTCCACCACTCATCTACACAGTAGGAGCAAGCCACGGTGGCCAATCAACGACATGTTTTCAGAGCGTGAGAGGAAAGAGCACTTCAGCAGAGGAAAGTCACCAAGCGGTCACAAGCAGGCACAGACAGAATAAGAATAAGGAAGGCTGCAGAAAGTGGTGGATGTTGCCCGGGTTACCGATCTCCCCATCATCAATGGGATCTGCAGGATGCACCGCCTCAAGAAGGCAGGCAATATTGAAGACCCACACCAGTCTGGCCATGCTCTTGTCTTGCTGTTACCATTGGGGAAAAGGTACAGGAGCATGAGAACCGTTACCTCCAGGTACAAGAACAGCTTCTTCCCATCAACCGTCAGGTTTATGTACCACCCTTCACAACTTTACTACAACCATACCTCAGCACCAAACCAGTACAGATTATCCACTACTGTGGTTGCTCTACATACTTCATTGTTTTGCATTTGCATGTTTCTGTTCACTTAGAATAACTGACTTTTATTGTGCTGGCTCATATCCAGTGCATCTAACAAATAAACACTCTTGATTTACACAGCAAGTATGATCTGTAATGGTGTTTAAGAGGGAACTGCAGATGCTGGAGAATCGAAGGTTACACAAAAAAGCTGGAGAAACTCAGCGGGTGCAGCAGCATCTATGGAGCGAAGGAAATAGGCAACGTTTCGGGCCGAAACCCAGAAGGGTTTCGGCCCGAAACGTTGCCTATTTCCTTCGCTCCATAGATGCTGCTGCACCCGATGATCTGTAATGGTGTTTGAAGCAGATGTATTTGTATAAACAAGTATTGTGTATATACTTGATAAGGAAAGATTTTGTTTTAGGACATAGGATATCGTGAGTACGGGTACTAATTAGAATGTCTTTACACAGAGACACAAAAGCCCAAAAGCTTTATTTCCATGCAAGATGATACTGAACATTCAAAGTCTAATAGTACAGTTTGGCCATGTTTTTCTGTGGACCATAGGAGTGCAAACAAAAAAACTGATCTCCACATGCTTTTGCTCTTTAATTTTTGAAATTCAAATAATATCAAGCTGAAAAGATAAAGTAAAATGCAAATGACTTCACCGAAGAAGGCCTTGGTAGTCATGACAGGTAGGAGACAGCCAAGTATAGATAAGCCTTTCCAGCCTCTGATCACTCCTTTAGGTAAGCACAGTGAGCCCAGATGCAAGCAACTCATTTTCCAGTAAAGACATGCGTTGAAAGGGTCTACTAACAAGGAATACAGATTCAAATAGCCGCATGGGAATATCCATTATGAAACGAAACCATAATTGAAAGTATCCTGGCTTGAATGAAACGTGGTTGAAAAGCACATTCTGTTTCTCAAATTACATATTTTAGTTAGGAATGCCCAGTGGTGTAACATTTTTGTGCCTAATCTGGGATTGCAGTGTTAAATGCTCAGAATATCTGGAACCTCAGTGTTGATTTATAAAATACAAAGACTATTAGATTAATCCGAACTGTTTCTGATGTAATAAGTGAGTTATTCCAGGGTCCTGCATTGTCAGGCTCAGCTGTCTAGAATACCCCCTTAGTTGCGGTCTTCTGACCATGCTGAGAAATCTAATTTCAAAGGAGAGCTATATCCAGGTGCGACAGAGGTTCACCTGCATCTCCTCCAACCTCATCTATTGCATCCGCTGCTCTAGATGTCAGCAGATCTACATTGGTGAGACCAAGCGGAGGCTTAGCGATCGTTTCGCCGAACACCTCCGCTCGGTCCGCAATAACCAACCTGACCTCCCGGTGGCTCAGCACTTCAACTCCCCCTCCCATTCTGCATCTGACCTCTCTGTCCTGGGTCTCCTCCATGGCCAGAGCGAGCAACACCGGAAATTGGAGGAACAGCACCTGATATTTCGCTTGGGGAGTCTGCATCCTGGGGGCATGAACATTGAATTCTCCCAATTTTGTTAGCCCTTGCTGTCCACTCCCCTTCCTCAGCCCTTGGGCTGTCTCCTCCCATCCCCCAGCCTTCGAGCTCCTCCTCCTTTTTCCTTTCTTTTCCCCGCGCCCCCCCCCCCCACCCCCCCCCCCCCCCCCCAGTCCCCCCCCCCCCCAGAAGCGTTTTGGCCCGAAACATTTCCTATTTCCTTCGCTCCATAGATGCTGCTGCACCCGCTGAGTTTCTCCAGCATTTATGTGTACCTTTGATTTTCCAGCATCTGCAGTTCCTTCTTAAACACGAGCTTTATATTTATATCTTTCAAACATCTCAGGTTGAACATGGATATTCCTGTTCTTACATACGTTGTAATTATTCCAAAGACCTGATGCCAAAGGAAAGTTCAGTAATTTATTTGCCTGAGCTTCATTTGCTTGCAAGCAACAATACAAATATTACATCCTTACTCTTACCATTTATATTGTACTTCCACCTAAAACTTCTGGATGGAAGTGAACTTGGCTAATTAAATTACTTTTATGCACTTCCACATTTCCACTGTTGGTATTGGTGGCATTGCACATGCCGGGGAGGGAGACTAACATCAGGCCACCACACAGGATCGTCAAGCCTGTTACACCATGCAATTAGATCACACTTGGTCACTGACCCAACTCTACAGGAGCATTGCAATAAACAAATAAAAGCCAGGCCAAATACTTAATTTTAAATCATTGACCAAAGCTTAATCAATTGGTTTTAAGCAGGAGCAAGAGATTGTGTGATTTAAGGTAAGAATTTCAAAATTCAGGAGGATTAGTAGCAGTAGATAATGTTTCCAGTGATGGAGTGATGAAATGTAGGGGTAAGCAAAATGCCATGGTCAGAAACATAAAGATGCTGCAAAGGATGACTGCAGAAATTCTACTAACCTTTGCATGCAAGTGTTTCAATATCAATTCTGAAAGGCTTGGGGTTAAGATTTGGACATTGCCTCCTCAGGCTTGACTTCAAAAACGGGAGTGAGAAATGATCTAACCTACCAATTCCCCTTTTACTACTTGAACATTCCATTTAAATTGCCCTATTAATCTTTTTATGTTCCAGGCTATACTATTCTAACTTGTGTACCTGGACCTGATTATTTAATTCTTGGAGTCGATCACACTGGTAAATCGACAGTGCATTTCCTTTAAGGCCAAACTAGCATTCCTAAGATGCAGCGTGCAGAACTGCTGACAATATGCCAAGTGGGTTAGAACCAGGATTTGTAAAGCTCTAATATAGCTTCTAATCTATTTCTCTTGACAGAAAGACCCATATTCCTTTAGTCTTCTGATTATTTCCTACACATATCTTCAACATTTTCATATCAATGCAATACAGTGTAAGGACTAACCAGTGCCTTTTTACCTCACCATTTTTAGGTTTTCCCCTTTACCCTATTCAAGTCCATTGAATTCCAAGCAGATATTCTTACATCTACAATGGAACTAACTTTGTCACACTTTCTTCAACATACATAAATAATTTCATTCTCCCATCTCCAATGCTGTCTATCTTTGTATTATCACCAAACCAGTAGAGTGACATCCTTTGCGCCATTTAAGTTTATAGAGTGGACAGTTGCCGATCCTGTGCAGATACTTCTGGGCACAACTCACAGCCCTGAATACTTAATCATTATCCCTAGTCCACGTCTTCTGCCACTCAGGCAATTTCCAAACTAGGTCAATCGTACGTCCTCATTTCCAACAACTTCAAATTCAAGCTAGCCCCTGGTGAGGATCTTTTTCAAATGCCTCCAAGATGCAAGGCTCTTCAAAACTTTATTTAAAAAATTCTCTCATCCTCTACAGTTATGCCGTAGTATTTTGTATCAATTATGGTGATACAAAAACAATCCTACAGTAAATCATAGAATCCTAAAGCACAGACCTTAATAGCCAACTCGTCCATGCTGACTGTTGCGTAGACATGCAAACTACATTTCCCCACATTAACCCTACACAGAGCATAGAAGAGTACACTGTAGAAAGCAATAGATGTTGGTTTATTCCTCTCTTCCGGTTTCCGGCCCCAAACATCACCCACTGTTTTTGCCCAGAGATGCTGCCTGACCCGCTGAGTTACTCGAGAATTTTGTGCCTATAGCCCACAATATCTGTGCCGAACATGATGCCAGAGTGCAGAAGGGTCTCGACCTAAAACGTCACTCATTCCTTCTCTCCAGAGATGTTGAGTTAGTCCAGCAATTTGTGTTTTTCTTAAATATACTCTAATCTCCCTCTGCATGCACATGATCCATATCGCTCCATTCCCTGCATATTTGTGTGCTAATCTAAAAACCTCTTAAACACCATCATTGTATCTGCCTCCACCACCACCCCCAAAAACACATTCCAGACACTCACCACCCTCTGTGTACAAAATAACTTGCCACGCATATCTCCTTTACCCTTTGTTCCTCTCATCTTAAAACTATACCCTCTAATCTTTGATATTCCCACCCTGGGAAAAAAAGTCATAATATCAAAGTTTTTAACTACCTGTTCAAATGCCTTTAAACATTGAAATTGTTTCTGCCTCCAACACCTGCTCTGGCAACTCGTTCCAGATATTCAAGATACAAGAGTGTTTAATTGCCATAAGCACCGGGAACAGAATAATTAAATTCTTACTTGTTGCATTAATGTGCTTGCAAATCTGCAGCAACACCACGAATAAATATACAACAATCAATTACGCAATCAATTATCTGTGACAGTAGTTACATAGAAACATAGAAATTAGATGCAGGAGTAGGCCATTTGGCCATTCGAGCCTGCACCGCCATTCAATATGATCATGGGTGATCATCCAACTCTGTATCCCGTACCTGCCTTCTCTCCATACCCTCTGATCCCCTTAGCCAGCGATCCCTGCGTACTACCACTATCCTACACAGACTAGGGACAGTTTTCAAATTTACCAAGCCAATTAGCCTACAAACCTATATGTCTTTGAAGTGTGGGAGGAAACCGAAGCTCCTGAAGACAACCCACTTAGGTCACAGGGAGAGCATACAAACTCTGTACAGACAGCACCGATAGTCAGGATCGGGCCCCTGGTGCTGGAAGGCAGCAACTCTACCAGGCCACTGTCAAAGAAAAATTCAAACCGTAACTGCGGGATAAACTGTTAAAATGTTAGAAATTGTTAAAATGCTACAAATACTCAGCAATTCAGACAGCACCAATGAAGAAAGGAACAGAGTTAACATTTCAGGTCAATGGCCTTTCAATAGAACCATGAAAAGCAAGAAGCTGAACCTGTTTCCAGATGCAGGGATGAGGAAGGGGCTTAATGAACAAAGGATATATGCGTGATGGGATAGAGATCCTACATTTTTTGTCTGCTCCACTGCTTCCTCTCCCAGTTTGACCTGGTCACCCCTACTGAAATCTCCAAACTCATTAGTTCTTCCAAACCCACTACCCGCTCCCTCGACCCTCCCCAATCCACTGCTACAGTCCTGCCTCCCCGTTCTCTGCCCCTACCTCATTAATCTCTTCAACTCCTCATTGTCCCAAGGAATTGTCCCCTCTGCTTTCAAAACTGCTGCTGTCACACCAATCTTAAAGAAACCTGGTCTTGATCCCTCCTCTCTCATTAACTATCACCCAATCTCAAACCTCCCCTTTCTTTCAAAAACCCTGGAGCGTATCGTCGCGTCACAACTTCATTCCCACCTTCTCGCGTATAACCTATTCGAACCCCTCCAATCTGGATTTTGCCCCCTCCATAGCACAGAAACTGCTCTCCTCAAAGTCCTCAACGACCTCCTCACCTCTGCTGACACTGGTTCCCTCAACATCCTCATCCTCCTCGACCCGAGTGCGGCCTTCGATACCGTGAACCATAACATCCTGCTTACCAGACTTAAAGACCATGGCATTGAAGGTTCTGCACTCAGCTGGCTCCGTTGCTACCTTTCCAACCGATCCCACTTCATCTCTCTCCATAACCACACCTCTGCTACAGCCACTGTCACTCAAGGCGTTCCCCAAGGCTCTGTTCTCAGTCCCCTCCTCTTCATCATCTACATCCTACCCCCTTGGTCATATACTCCGTCCCGTTCCTGCTCGCCGGACCTGGAGCACCTGACGATCTCATGCCGCCCATTCTACCTTCGCCGGGAGTTCGGCTCAGTGATCGTCACAGCCGTCTACATTCCACCGCAGGCGGACACCGACGTGGCACTATCGGCCCTACACGATGTGCTATGTTGACATCAAAACAAATACCCGGATGCGGCTATGGTGGTGGCTGGAGATTTTAATAAATCAAATCTCAAGAAGGTCATGCCAAACTTCTACCAACACATCACGTGTGCCACCAGGGGGGAGAGAACTTTGGACCACTGCTACACACCGTTCAGGAAAGGCTACAAGGCCGTTTCACTCCCTCCCCTAGGAAAATCTGACCACGCTGCTATTTTCCTGTTGCCGGAGTATAAACAGAGGATAGTTCAGGAAGCGGTAGAGACGAGGGACGTAAAGCGGTGGTCCGACCAGTCAAAGGCCATGCTGCAAGATGCACTGAGTGATGTCGACTCAAGAGTCAAGAGTCAAGAGTCAATTTAATTGTCATTGACTCGGACTCGGTGACTACCGAGAACATTGACTGGAATATGTTCGACGCAAATTCCAGTGACGTCAGTGAGTTCGCGGAAGCAGTCACGGACTTCATCGCAACAGTAACAGTTTTGTTCGAAAAGGTGCTTACCCTTACCGTGGGGACATCGCAACATCGTCCCCACGGTAAGGGTAAGCACCTTTCCGAACAAAAAACCCTGGGTAGACAGGTCTGTTCGTGTGGCCCTGAATGCTCGCACCGCTGCCTACAACTCGGGCCTGGCATCAGGAAACATGGACGTCTACAAGGCAGAGTCCTACCAACTGCGAAGGGCGGTGAAGGACGCAAAGAGAAGGTACAGAGACAAGATGGAGTTACAGATGTAGCAGCAGGACACCAGAAGCCTGTGGCAGGGGTTACGGATTGTAACCAACTACCAGAGCACCCCTTCCTCATCCGCAAGTGCCGGCACCTCCCTAGCTGATGACCTGAACTCCTTTTACGCTCGTTTCGAGAGGGGCAACACCACTCCAGGTCTGCCGACTATCGACAATACCGCCAGCGGGCTGGCTACCGAAGCTGAAGGGAGGAATGTGCACACATTCTCGCTGTCCGAGCACGACGTGAGGAGGGCTCTGACACGGGTGAACACGAGAAAAGCTGCAGGCCCCAATGGCATCTCGGGGCGAGTACTCAAGTCCTGTGCTACGCAGCTAGCTCCAGTGCTCACTACATTATTCAACCTCTCCCTGGACAAGTCCGTGGTCCCTGCCTGCTTCAAAAAATCCATAATTGTACCGGTACCAAAAAATGCCTCCCCAGCCTGTCTGAATGACTACCGTCCGGTGGCCCTTACCTCGGTAGTCATGAAATGCTTTGAGAGGCTGGTGAAGAATCACATCTGCGCCTTCCTCCCTCGGAACATGGACCCGTTGCAGTTCGCATACCGTCCGAACAGATCCACGGACGATGCGGTCTCCCAGATCTTGCACACCGCTCTCTCCCATCTGGACAGCCAGAAGGGGGGCTACGTGAGGATGCTGTTCATAGACTACAGTTCAGCCTTCAACACGATAGTCCCCACCAGACTGGCCGGGAAGCTAATGGAATTGGGGCTCAACACCTCCCTGTGTGCCTGGGTCCTGGACTTTCTCACCGCCAGGCCCCAGATAGTCAAGATGGGAGGGAATACATCGAAGTCCCTCACCCTGACCAAAGGATCGCCCCAGGGTTGTGTCCTCAGCCCCCTATTGTACTCCCTGTACACACATGACTGTGTGGCTAGGTTCAGCTCCAACTCAATAATTAATTTTGCTGATGACACTGTGGTGGTGGCCCTGATCTCAGACAACGACGAGAAGGCCTACCGGGAGGAGGTGGCTGGTCTAGCACTCTGGTGCCAGGATAACAGCCTCCTCTTGAACATCAAAAAAACAAAGGAGCTGATCATGGACTTTAGGAGGGCACATCATCCGAGGACGTACACTCCATTGAGGATAAATGGGGATCCTGTGGATAAGGTGAACTGTTTTAAATATCTGGGAGTCCACATCTCCGAGGATATGACATGGGCATCACACGCCTCAGCACTCGTAAGTAAGGCAAGGCAGCGCCTTTACCACCTCAGGCAATTGAGGAAATTCAGTGTCTCCGAGGATCCTCCAGTGCTTCTACGCAGCGGCGGTGGAAAACATCTTGTCTGGGAACATTACCATCTGGTTTGTGAATTGCTCTGAAAAGGACAAGAAGGCTCTGCAGAGAGTAGTGCGTTCGGCCGAACGCACTATGGGAACTTCACTTGCCCCCCTGCAGGAACTATACATCAGGAGGTGCAACTCCAGAGCCAACAATATCATGAGAGACCCCTTCCACCCCTGCAACGGACTGTACCAGCTGCTACGATCAGGCAAACGCCTCCGTTGCCATGCGGTGAGAACGGAGAGGTTGAGAAGGAATTTCTTCCCAGAGGCCATTCGGACTGTAAACGCCTATCTCACCAGGGATTAACTCTACTGAACGTTTTTCCTTCCATTATTTATTATGTAAAAGAATATGTGTGTTATGATTGTGTTTATAGTTTGTTTGGTTGTTTTGTTGTTTGTCTTTTGCACAAAAGTCCGCGAGCATTGCCACTTTCATTTCACTGCACATCTCGTATGTGTATGTGACAAATAAACTTGACTTGACTTCAAACTGGACTTCCATTGCTATGCTGATGACACCCAGATCTATCTCAGCACCAAGTCCCCCCTCCTCTCTCCCATATCAACTCCTGCCTGTCAGCCATCAAATCTTGGATGCAACTCAACTTCCTTAATTTAAACAGTAACAAAACAGAATTTCTCCTCATTGGCTCCAAATCAACACTTACCAAAATTAACAACCCCACTCTCACTATTAACGGCACCACTGTCTCCCCATCATCTCAGGCCCGCAACCTTGGCGTGATCTTTGACTCAACCCTCTCCCTTGAGCCTCACCTGTCAAAACATCATTATTTCACCTCCGCAACATTGCCAAAATCAGACCCTCTCTCACACCCTCCGCTGCTGAAAGACTCATCCATGCCTTCATCTCCTCCCGACTGGACTACTGTAACTCTCTTCTCTTTGGCATCAATTCCAGCAACATCAACCGACTCCAACTGGTCCAGAATGCAGCCACCCGACTCATTACCCACACCAAATCCTGGCACCACATCACCCCAGTCCTCAAAGAACTTCACTGGCTTCCCATTTCCCACCGGATCATCTACAAAATCCTGGTCCTCACCTACAAAGCCCTCAACCACTTGGCCCCCCCTTATCTCACTGACCTCCTCTCCCCCTACCAACCCTCACGGTCCCTCAGATCCATTTCAGCCGGTCTCCTCTCCATTCTGAAATCCAACCTCTGCACGTTTGGAGACAGAGCCTTCTCCAGGGCAGCTCCCAGGCTCTGGAACTCCCTCCCACAATTGATCCGAACTTCTGAGTCCCTCACCATCTTCCAGTCCCGCCTCAAGACCCATCTCTTCACCTCTGCATACCCTTAGTCCCATGTCCCCCTCCCCTTTGCATCTCTGACTTACTGCTCTATTTTGTTTTGTTCCTGACTCACCATGTAAAGCAACTTTGAGTCCTTGAAAAGCGCTATACAAATAAAATGTATTATTATTATTATTAAAATCTCCTCAAGGTATATCTACTTTGAAGAAGTTCTCCTCCACTCTCCGATGAGAGCTCTGCAACATCCTCTCTCGCTACTCCCCCTCTGTGATATCTTTCATTCATTTGTTCTATATCTCGCTACATCAACGTCTAAATTTCTCATTTCCCTTTCCCCTGACTCTCAGACTAAAGAAGGGTCTCGAACCGAAACGTTACCTGTTCCTTTTCTCCGGAGATGCTGTCTGACCGGCTGAGTTACTCCAGCTTTTTGTGTCTATCTTCAGAAGAGAATGATATTACTGACAGAGAAAAGCAATCATTGAGCTGGAACTGTGGGATACAAAACTCTAGAGTTTGTGAAAATATGAAATAAAAGAGAATGCCGGAAACACTCAGCAGATCAGTCAGCATTTGCAGAGAGAAACAAAATACAATACCACAGTGTTACAGGTTGATAGCCTTTCATCATAAGTGGACATTTTATTTTTTTCCCCATTATATAAAACTAACATGAAACTATAAAAGCAATTTTGTTTTCCCTACTCTGCAATTTGCTTTCGTATGGCATCGATTTTAATCTTGTTGGCTACCATGTGACTGCAATGTTTCTTTCAAAACTTAATTTGATTGTTTTTCCAAAGCCTCTCCATTTTACAAATTATTTTTATGATTATAAGCATCGATTTCGCATCCTTTCCCAACATGAAACCATAGCTCATTCAGGACCATCTTGGCAATATTACTGCCTGGAGGAATGTTCCCCACTATCAGTTCTCCACATCAGAAGATATGTCTGTGCCTTAAATCTAACTGATTCAGTTTGCACCATCAAAGCTGATCATTAACAACTGTCACTTGGTTTTCAGTAGAACAGTAAAAATCCAAAAGAGTCTTCAGAATTTTTATTTCATGTCCTGACCCGTATTTAATGTTCATAAGAATGACATTTTCATTTCTACTGCTTCCTTTTCCAAAACCCATTTCTCAAAAGCGTTGGCAAATTTCTGCCTCTCACTGTTAACTGTGTATAATTCTTGAAAAAATGGGTCAAAAGGCATTTTCAGATGGCATTTGACAAGGTTCCACATAAAAGGCTGGCACACAAGGTAAAATATGGGGAACAAAGTCATCTTGCCTTGAAGATTGATTTTGATTTGATAACCAGAGCGATGAGTCAAAAGAAGGGTCTCGACCCAAATCATCACCGATTACTTTCCTCTAGAGATGCTGCCTGACCCGCTTGAGTTACTCCAGCCCTTTGTGTCTACCTTCAGTTTAAATCAGCATCTGTTGAAATAAACTGTTCTATCCCTAGCTTGAACTAGCCAAGTTCCCCTGTGATTGGTTCTTGAACCTCAATTGGTTTTGATTTATAGTAATGACTTTGAGGATAGGGCTGAATGGCAGGATTCCAAGTTTGCCATTGGCATGAATACAGCTGGAACACTTGATACAATGGGTAAATCTGGACTCTGTAACAGGATAGAGATGAGTTGAGTGAATGAGCGCAAATCTAGTCGCATGGAGTTTAACATGGGAGAGTGCAAGGTCACGCACTTCAATAAGGGAAATCGAAAGGTAGACTGCAATTTAAATGGAGAAAGATTGCAGATGAGCAGAGCGGAGAGGGACTTAATTATTCTTATTCAGAAATCAAAAATATTATCAGGCAGGTGCAACGAGTGAATAGGAAGATGAATGGTTTCTTAGCCTTTGTCGCAAGAGGGTTTGAGTTGAAAAATAAGGAAATGTTGTAACAATTATACAGGATACTGGCGAGTCACACCTGGAATATTGTGCGGTAAGGATATACAGAAATAGGAGACACAAGAAACTACAGATGCTGGAATCTTCAGCAAAACAAGCACAAAAGTGCTGGAGAAACCAGTGGATCGGGTAGCATCTGTGGAGGGAATGGTTAGACTTTGTTTCAGGTCAAGACCCTTCAGACTGATGTAGAGGAGAGAAAGCTGAGATGGGGAAACGCCTAGCAAGTTATAGGTGGTAACAGATGAGAAGGGTGGAGTTAGTGATGAAGGCCAGAGTTGAAAAGGAGACATAAGGGTGTCAGGTAAGAAGAAGAGTGAAATGTAAAACTGGAGGGAGGAATATGGTTGGAAGGGGACTGGGAAGGTGAGAGGGGGAAGGGAATGAGAGGGGATTAAAATGAGAGGAGATACAAGGGAAACAAAGAACTCGAGGATCGGAGATTGGCATACCGAGGAGGGGAAAGCAGCTGGGTGACTGGGGCGTTAAGTATATCCATCATCACTTGCCTGACTTTGACACACCCCCACCACTCCTTTCCAGCTTTATCCCCTCCATCAGTCTGAAGAAGGATTCCAACCCAAAACGTTGTCTGTCTATTCCCTCCACAGATGTTGCCTGACAGCTATGTTCCTCCTGCATTTTGTTTTTTTGTTGACATAGCAGACAGTTCAAGAGATTTGCTAGGCTAATTTCTGGCATAAGGGGGTTATCCTATGATGAATGGTTAAATAAATTAGACCTACATTCTTTGGTGTCGAGAGAAATGAGGGGTGATCTCACTGAGGAGGTTCTACTGCAGTTGTACAGGGTCATTCTTGCCATAGAGGAAGTACAGAGAAGGTTCACCAGACTGATTCCTGGGATGTCAGGACTTTCATATGAAGAAAGGCTGGATAAACTCGGTTTGTACTGGCTAGAATTTACAAGATTGAGGGGGGATCTTATAGAAACTTACAAAATTCTTAAGAGGCTGGACAGGCTAGATGCAGGAAGATTGTACCCGATGTTGGGGAAGTCCAGAACAAGGGGTCACAGTTTAAAGATAAGCGGGAAATGTTTTAGGACCGAGATGAGAAAAATATTTTTCACACAGAGAGTGGTGAATCTCTGGAATTCTCTGCCACAGAAGGTAGTTGAGGCCAGTTTATTGGCTGTATTTAAGAGGGAGTTAGATGTGGCCCTTGTGGCTAAAGGGATCAGGGGGTATGGAGAGAAGACAGGTACAGGATACTGAGTTGGATGATCAGCCATGATCATATTGAATGGCGGTGTAGGCTCGAAGGGCCGAATGGCCTACTCCTGCACCTACTTTCTATGTTTCTATGCCTATGTTGAATGGTGGTGCAGGTTCGAAGGGCCGAATGGCCTACTCCTGCACCTATTTAATATGTTTCTATGAAGCATATATGATCCTGGGGGGCACAACTGAGAACATGTTGCATTGTTTCCACTAGTGAGTGAATTACAATGTGAGGGAACATAATTACAAGATTAGGCAGTGGCCATTTAAATATTAGCTTCTTCTCCCAGACGCTGGTGTATCTCCGGGATTCACTATCCAAGTGGAGCAGCTTCCCAGCTGTTATCGGGCAACTGAACAACCCTCTCATCAGCTAGAGTGCAATCCTGATCTCCCATTTATCTCAATGGAGGCTTGCGGACTTTCTTTAATCGGACTTTATCTTGCACTAAATGTTGAAACCTTTATCTGTGCACGGCTCGATTGTAATCACGTATAGTCTATTTTTTGATTGGATAGCACGCCAAAAACTGTGCCTCGGCACACGACACAATAATGGACTAAATGTAACTGCAGAAGCTAGATCATTGTGGGTACTGAAAAGGGAAGATAAACTTTTGAAAGAGCTCGGAATCGAGAGCTATGGGGAGCAGGCTTGCGAGGGCAATATTTTCTTAATGTTCTTAAAATACAACCCCCATGATACATCTTTCCTGCACCAGACATTTCTCCAGAGGAGCTGAAAAATGTTAGGCCTCAACCCCAGGGGAAAGTTTGCCCAATGTCCCATTCTGACACAAGGGAATCGATGAAGAAAAAGCTTGATGGAATCTTCAACAGTAGTGAACTTGTTTTATGATTTTTTCATTGATTTCGTTTTGCATTTGCAAAGAGAAGAAATTCTTGCAATGAGCGGTAACACAAAACAGAACCACACAACTACCAGCCTGAAGAAGGGTTCGACCCAAAACGTCACTTATCCATGTTCTCCTGAGATAGTGATACAGTGTGGAAACAGGCCCTTTGGCCCACTTGCCCACACCGGGCAACAAGTCCCAGCCACACTAGTCCCACCTGCCCGCGTTTGGTTCATATCCCCCCAAACCTGTCCTATCCATGTACCTGTTTGTTTTTTAAATGTTGGGATAGTCCCCACCTCAACTACCTCCTCTGGCAGCTTGTTCCATACACCCACCATCTTAGACCCACTGGGCTACTTCAGCACTCTGTGTCTTCCTCGCAACTAACAGTATAAGCTCCCCCACTCACTTTTGTCTGACATTCTTATACAAATGCGATTTGTTTCACCTCTACATGCACCTTATAAACAGCATTGGTCAAATAGAAACATAGAAAATGGGTGCAGGAGTAGGCCATTCGGCCCTTCGAGCCTGCACCGCCATTCAATATGATCATGGCTGATCATCCAACTCAGTATCCTGTACCTGCCTTCTCTCCATACCCCCTGATCCCTTTTGCCACAAGGGCCACATCTAACTCCCTCTTAAATATAGCCAATGAACTGGCCTCAACTACCTTCTGTGGCAGAGAATTCCACAGATTCTCCACTCTCTGTGTGAAAAAGGTTTTTCTCATCTCGGTCCTAAAAGATTTCCCCCTTATCCTTAAACTGTGACCCCTTGTTCTGGACTTCCCTAACATCGGGAACAATCTTCCTGCATCTAGCCTGTCCAACCCCTTAAGAATTTTGTACGTTTCTATAAGATCCCCCCTCAATCTTCCCCAAATACCCCAATCCAAATTGTATTTGGTGCTTGCACGCAACAGGTTTGGAAAATAAAAGAATCTGATAGTTTGAGGTAGGTTACTTATTCTTTGCAGCATATCCCACAACCTCCTGCTAACTTCTGGGTTGATCACCTGTTCTCAGTCAGTTACATGGCTTGTGGTCAAATTTTGTTTGAATCCACTCAAATTGCCTTATGAGGTTTTCTTCCAATGGTGCTGCAATTTGAAAGCATATTGTGGTTTTATTTATTTGGGTACATCTTAATACTCTGCTTTGCCTTACAGTAAAGTGTTTTTATGCACGACTGACGAAGAAAAAATACAATAATAAATTTGACAAATGGTCCAGTAGTGAATGATTCTTGGAATCCTTCCGTGGCACAACATCATTTCAAATACAAAATGAGCATCCTGACTGTCCACAAGTTTTGATTCATGTACAATTCTTTGTCGTAACTTTTCCCCTAACAATATTTTGGATAGTTACATTGGTGTTTTTAACATTCTGATCAAGATGAAATAGGAGATAATACTCCATAAAATGCTTTGAAGAAACACTTGTCATTTTGATAGATAGTGCAGCAAAAAGGCTTGTGTGATTTAATTATCTATTAAGTTAGAATGTGATCTCAGCTGACAATATAGTGTAGATAACTGGTTTTAACACCATGAAAGGAAACATTGGCCTAGTTAATGAATCAGATTTTACATATCACCCCCCCCCCCCCACTCCCCCCCAATCCTTAAGAAATGTATGCAATTGCAAACTGTAAAAGGTTGCTGTGAAATATAAATGCAAGGTATAGTGCCCAGTAATTGAACCATTAAAAATTAACAAATGATGGCAGCTAATGATAGATGTGAGTATTCTTCTGGGACGGTAGCTTTTATGCACCAGTCACCGTCACTTCTCAAGGCTGACAAAGACACTCTCATTATTCGGCAATGGAAATTAAACACGTCCTTACATTGTGGGTTAGCTCAAAGTATTTCTGACAGGCCAGCTGGTAATGCATCCCCTTGACTAAATCCAGAATCTGCAGAGAGAAAAAAAAGAGAGACATGGACAAAACTTGGGTCATTCAGTTTCTGGAGTAATGCATTGCAATAATAAGCATTTAAAAACTGCATAATGTCTTTGTAAATATAGCGATCATAACGAGTAGGATTTTTTTTTAACTTGCAACAAGATCTTTCTGACACATTCTACCTTTTAGCTGAAACTCAACCAACAGATTTAATCTAATGGAGATGGCAGATAAATAGAGTAGCACAGTGTGGGATTACCACTATTCCTATGATTCTAATAAATTCACTCTCAGAAGCTGAACAGAACAAGGAATGAATGGTCCCAGTCTGAGCAACTATTGCCAACATCACCACATTTTGTGTTATTCACTCTCTCCTAATTCTAGATAAACCTATTCTGCTTGCTTGATATAAAGTGATATCCTTTATCAGTTTGCTGCAACAACTGCTGAGAACTGACAAGTCGTGCCTTCATTTTTAAAGCTTAACAGAATGTTCATTTACTTTTCACCAATGAAATGCATTCCAAATGGGTGAAATTAGAATATAATCATAATCCTGGAAAAGTTTGAAGACTTGTTGATGTTGCTTGTTGGCAATGTTTGAAATATCAAAAACAAGGGCTGTTGGGATTTATAACACCTGGTAGCTACCACTGAATATCAATATCAACAAAACCCCATATGTCAGGCTGTTATTCATCGATTACAGCTCGGCATTTAACACAATCATCCCCCCCAAGCAATGTTACCAAACTCTCAGAACTGGGTCTCTGCGCATCCCTCTGCAATTGGATCCTCGATTTCCTCATTCACAGACCACAGTCGGTTCGTATTGGTGGAAATGTGTCAGCCTCGATAACAATCAGCACGGCAGCACCTCAAGGCTGCGTGCTCAGCCCCTTGCTGTACTGACTCTATACCCATGACTGTGTAGCCAGTGACAGTGCAAACTCCATCATCAAGTTCGCTGACGACACCACTGTTGTGGGACGTATCACTGATGGGGATGAGTCAGAATATAGAAGAGAGATCGAGCAACTGTCCATATGGTGCCAGCGCAATAACCTGGCCCTCAACACCAGCAAAACGAAGGAACTGATTGTGGACTTTGGAAGGAGTAGGAGGGGGACCCACAGCCCCATTTATATCAACGGGTCGATGGTTTAAAGGGTCAAGAGCTTCAAATTCCTGGGCGTGCACATCTCTGAAGATCTTTCCTGGTCTGAGAACACTAATGCAATCAATAAAGCTCATCACCCCAACTATCGGTGGGGGCGCTGCAATGGCGGCAGCCCTGTCAGCAGCGCGTTAGTTTTTTCAACTTTATTTATTTTTTTTAATATGTTTTAAAGTATGTTTTTAATGTTTCTTTGTGTGTTTTGTGTGGGGGGTGGTGTGGGGGAAACTGTTTCGGCCGCCTCCTCCATGGAGAGGCGACTTTTTCCAGGTCGCCTCCCCCGTGGCCTAACAGCAAGGATCGGCGCGGCCTTTCCTGGAGACGCGCCCGGGGCTTCAGCGACGGGCGCAGCGTGGACTCTCGGCGTGGAGCGGGTGAGCCCTCGCTGGGGCTCGCTGGAGGGGAGCGCTCCGTTTCGCTGGCCCGGGGCAGCCGGCAGCCAGAAGCCACGCGCGGTCTGCACAGCTACAGCTGGCGCGGCGTCTACAACCCGGGATCCCTCATGGGGGACCCGGAGGAAGAAGAAGCCATCACTGCCGGCCCGCGGCCACATTCTACCGCGGGCGAGGTGGCGACTTACCATCACCCCTGGAGGGGAGCTTCGAACGCTGGTCTGCGGTGGTCTGCGGTGCTTTTGGCTGCGGCGCGGCGGGTACTTTAAACTTTAAATCTCAACCACCGGCCTGCGGCCTACACCAACTTAAAGCCGCGGTCTCCGGTGGGGAAGAGCCGATCCTGGACTTACCTGGACTTGTACCTTGTCCTTTTACCATCTGGAGACCCGCAGCAATGGCTGCGGAGGGTTGAGGTCCCGACCACGGGGGAAAATGGAGGAGGACTGGCCCAATTGTGTGCCTTCCACCACAGTGATGAATGCTGTGGTGGATGTTTATGTTAAATTTTTATTGTGTTTTTGTGTGTGTTCTTTATCATTGTACCGCTGCTGACATATTCATTTCACTTGCACTTTATGTGCAATGTGACAAATAAGCCGAATTGTATTGTATTGTTGTATTGTACTTCCTGAGAAGATTACGAAGAGTTGGCTTGTCAAGGAGGACTCTCTCTAACTTCTACAGGTGCACAGTAGAGAGCATGCTGATCGGTTGCATCGTGGCTTGGTTCGGCAATTTGAGCGCCCTGGAGAGGAAAAGACTACAAAAAGTAGTAAACACTCCCCAGTCCATCATCGGCTCTGACCTTCCTTCCATCGAGGGGTTTTATCACAGTCGCTGGTTCAAAAAGGCTGGCAGTATCATCAAAGACCCACACCATCCTGGCAACACACTCATCTCCCTGCTACCTTCAGGTCGAAGGTACAGGAGCCTGAAGACTGCAACAACCCGGTTCAGGAATAGCTACTTCCCCACAGGCTATTAAACTTGGCTCGGACAAAACTCTGATTATTAATAAACCATTATCTGTTATTTGCACTTTATCAGTTTATTTATTCATGTGTGTATATATTTATATTATGGTATATGGACACGCTTATCTGTTTTGTAGTAAATGCCTACTGTGTTCTGTGTGCTGAAGCAAAGCAAGAATTTCATTGTCCTATCAGGGACACATGACAGTAAACTCACTTGAACTTGAACTTGTAAGGTATTGCCAAGTATCTCTGTCAGTGTCACTTGGCAGATCAAAGCAAATATCATTGTTAAAAATGGACTAGATTGCAGCTGTGAAAACGCTCAGTTAATTCAATCGTCATCCTCTGACATCATTGTTATTGTGGCTGCCATAAATTAACTGAAAACATTTTAATGTGTGTATGAGCCAATAAAGATGCTTGAACCTGTGAAATTATTTAAGAATTTGAACTGTCTGTTTCCTTCATTGGCTACAGAGTAACCAAATAGAATCCATCATAAGACAGAATGTCATGCGCCCACGAGGGGAATAAAAACAGATATTGTTATATGTTTAATAAAGTGAAGATAAAATAAAACAAATTTCACACCTCTCCCTTGTTGTGTGTAATGCTAATGCCCTGAGGACTCTTTGGTCTGCAGTCGTGCCACTAAATTAAGACATGAGCATTGCGTTGCTGTCAGGGCCCGTGAACTACAAACGCAGGGAGGCATAAATGTCAACAGTCATTTCAAACACCATTCATTATATGCTGCAGGGCTGTGTTGTAAGGGCAAGGAAAATGAAGACATTCTTACAGGTGGAGAAACAAGGGAGTTTCTGTTCGTCTAACATGCTAAGCTGACACAATAGGTCACAGCAAACAAAAAGCGAATAGAGAACATTCATGAGTATAATGGGCCTGTCCCACTTAGGCAACTGCAGGAGACTATGCAGTCGGCACATGGTCGCTACATGTTCGCGGGAGGTTGCCGGGCAGTTGCCTTCATGGTCGTGAGGAGTTCCCACATTCTGGGAACTAGTCGCAGCCTCATTATGGTCGCCGTAAATTTTTCAACATGTTGAAAAATTAGCGGCAACCAGAATGAAGCCGCCATGAAGAGTAGTGAAATTCTCGTGCCGTAGGTGGGTCGCCAGGAGGTCCTAGTGGGTTGCCAGGAGGTCGAAGGTTCTCGTAGGTTGTAGCCGATGCTGGGCAGTGAATTTCATTGGCTCATGGATAAAAAAAATGTAAGCAGTAGTTTTTAGAACCAAGGATCACCGATTGGTAATGTTAATGTCCACTGAGCTTCACAGCCGTGTATCTCTGGCTTCTTAAAAGTTGGCTCCACTCCTTCTCCCCCCTTCTTTAAAGGACTTACCATACACTGTGCTTTAGCCGTTTTATTTACAGCGCCAACCTACCGGTTCATCGCGGTATGTGTCTGCATCGTGAGAATTTCACTCAGACATCGCTCCCCTCGCTTGCCCTGTCCCCCGCTGCATAATGGGCTGGTGATAGAAGCGATGTGTGTGTGTGTTCCACTCTGACAGTCGCCGTTCCAGTTACCGGTTTTTCAGGCGACTGCCAGCAACATAACAGACCCTGAAAAATCGCCTAAGTGGGGCAGGCCCATTACTCCCTTTTTTGCAAAGTGCTGGAGGAACTCAGCACGTCAAGCTGATGACATTTCAGGTTGGGGACCATTGCTCAGACTGATGGAGTAGGGGGAGAAAACTGGAAAAGAAAGTTTGGGAAAGGACTAAGCCTGGCAAATGATAGGTAGATTTTGTAGAGATGGAAGTGGAGGGGGTTTGGGGATGATTGACAGATGGGTGGAGACAATGACAAAGAAATAAAGTGAAAAGAGGCTAAAAGGAGACGAAGGTAACAGATAAGAGGATTGAAATGTAAAGAGGGAGAGATATAGAAGGAAAGGGACAGGGGAAGGGAATAGAAAGGGAAGTGGGGCTCCAAGAAGGGGTGGGGTGGGGGTGAAGAGGAGGACGAATTTAAAATTTAAAAAATCAATGTTCATACATGGGATTGTAAGTGGATATGAGAGTTTGCTTCAAGTTTGCTTGTATGCTCACTCTGGCAGTGGAAGAGGCCAAGGTTAGAAATGGCGGCATGGGAAAGGAAAGGGGAGTGAAAATGGCTTGCAACTGGGAGATCCAGCAGGCCGTGATGGATGTATCCCTCATTCTGCCTTTCACTACTACTCTTTTCTCATCTGACACCTTTATGTCTCCATTTCAACTCGAACCTTCGTCACTATCTCCACACATCTGCCAACTCCACCCCACATTCTCTCACCTATATCCACCTCTCACTTGCCAGGCTTTGCTCCGCCACTATAACTCTTTTCCAACTTTCTCCCCTGTACCCCATCAGGCTGAAGATGGGTCCTGACCTGAAATGTCATCTGTTCATTCACTCCACAGGCGCTGCCTGACCCGCTGAGTTCCTCCGCCACTTTTATTTCCTCACGATTCCCGCATCTGTAGTCTCTTCTCAGTCCCACTTTTGTCTGACTCTCACATAGATGTGTGATTTGTTTTCAGTGAATGCTTTTGGCTACTGCAAAGCTAGTACTGTCAAAGCTGTATCGAGAAATGCCCAATAAAGTACCAGTTCATGGAAGGTAGAACATGTTGGTAGCACCGTAGCGCTGCTGGTAGAGCTGCTGCCTCACTGCGCCCAAGACTCAGGTTCAATCCCGACCCTGAGTGTTGTGTCAAGTTCTCCAACTGACCTCGTGGGTTTCCACCGGGTGCTCTGATTTCCCCCCCATCACAAAGACGTGAGGGTTTGGAGATTAATTAGCCTTTGTAAATTGCCTGTATAGGGAGTGAATGCTAAAGTAAGATAACAGAGACCTTGTGTGAACAGGTGATCGATAGTCAGTGTAGACTCGGTGGGTCAAAAGGCCTATTTCCATGCTGTCTCTTTCAATCAATTCAATGAATCTGAAACGTCTTATAAGATTCCTAATTGACTCCACAGTGCTGAAATTATGTACATCCATGCGAAGGAACAGGGAAAGAGTTGACCATCACTTCTCATCTATGTCATGGAGTTGGGGCTCATCTCATAGTCTTCAGTGCAGTTTAGGCTGATGCTCCTAGAACATGACTGGGAGTGTTACATTGTGATGAAACATTAAACCAGGTCCATAATAACCATGGTAGATGAATATTACAGATCAGATAGCCACTATAAGCACAGCAAATAATTTCTGTGGAGTCTAACCTCAATGTAGATATCTATCTATATACTATTAAAACTGTGTGTGTGTGTGTGCGTGCGTGCGTGTGTGTGTGTGTGTGCGTGTGTGTGTGTGTGTGTGTGTGTGTGTGTGGGTGTGTGTATGTGTATGTGTGTGGATGTATGTTAGATTTGGCCTTTGATTCCTTGGTCCGCCAAAACCACATGCTGAAACTCTGTGAGTTTTTTCCATTTCGCTGGCTAATTCACTATTACATTCACCCCCCACTCCTCCCCATTTGGACATTTTTCACACATTTTTTAAATAAAATCCCGCCCCCCCCCCCCCCGCTCACTCATTTTGTCGCCTCCTGCTAGCCAGCGACCATAACGGCTGCTGACGCCCGGCTATGCTCGAAAAACGCCGACATTTTTCCCAACCGGGGTCTGAAGCACGTTCGGGGACCAGACCCAACGGGTCTGCACTTGGTCTAGTATATATTAAAATCTTTACTAAGAAATATAACTAAAGCAGATTATACAGTCACTATCATGCTGTGTTTGTGGGAAGTAACTGCAGATGGCAGTTTACACCAAAGATAGACACAAAAAGATGGAGTAACTCAGCTGGTCAGGCAGCATCTCTGGAGAAAAGGTATATGTGAATTTTTGGGTCGAGACCCTTCTTCAGACTGAGAGTCAGGGGAGAGGGAAATGATAGACATGAAAAGGAACATAGAACACATGAATGAAAGGTGTGCAAAAGGACAAATCAAAGCCAGCAACGATGGAGCCCACAATAGTCTATTGTTGGCTGTGGAGAAGGTGATAACGAGTGATACAAACAATGAAACTTAGATGCAAGACAGTGAAACTAGTATGACGACTCGGGTGGGGGAGGGATGGTGAGACGGGGGATGCAAGAGTTGATTGAAGTTAGAGAAATCAATATTCATACCGCAGGATTGTAAGCTGCCCAAGTGAAATACGAGGTGCTGTTCCTCCAATAGATACTGACGTTCACAAATTAGTTGTCAGTTTGTTAACTTACAATGAATACACTTCAAAAAAGTGTTTCTGAGAGAATGAAAGGTGCTGTATAAATACAAATGTTTAAATTTGGTCAACTCATTGTTCTATTTCTGACTAGCACTGAGGGACCCAAGTGCTGGCCATTTACTTGTATCACAAGTCGGAAGCTTATGAGGCAATATCAAACTTGAAAATGTAATACTTAAAAGTCCCCAACAACATTATCTGTAGGAATGAGCCTCTGCAATTTCAATGGTGTAGAGAAAAAAATTTGGTTGAGCAAATTAAATGGTTGAGCAAATTAAATTGGTACGAAGTAAAATGACTTTGACAATTAGAAATCTGGATGGGATGCTGTTATAATACAAATCCCCACTGGACATTTGAGAGATTTGCCATCTCTCCATTAGTTGGGAACTGTCTCAACAGCTCCATTTATTCTGTAACATTGTCAGAAGTGCAACCACTGGGATACTGCTGGCAGAGTACACCTGACTTAAATGATAATTATTTTGTCAAAAGTGTAACCCAATAATAACTGCCACCTTCAATGTGAATTGTCAGGGAAGGAGCCACCAGCACTTCCATCTTGTATTTACAAGTCTCAGGTAAACTTTCTGATCTTACTTCACATAGTACATACAGAGTATTTCATAATCTGTAGTACACATGACAATTTAATACACAATGACAACTACAATGAGAAACAACAAAGCCTAATACTTCTTTTGTTTTAATCTTCAAGAATTTAATAAAATCTGAAATAAGGGGCTTGCTTGTTATGCGGGGGTGGGATGGGCGGGGGTGGGGGTCTTTTTGTCTGGTCAGGTTGAGACGATCAATTTAAAGCATCAAAATAAACTTATTTTCTTGAATCTGGGAAGTTATCAGACATTTATACATGTGTAGGAAGGAACTGCAGGTGCTGGTTTAAACCGACGATAGACATAAAATGTTGGAGTAACTCAGCGGGACAGGTAGCATCTTTGGAGCGATGGAATGGGTGACGTTTCGGGTCGAGACCTTTCTTCAGACTGAAAGTCACGGGAAAGGGAAACAAGAAATATAGATGATGATGTAGAGAAATGTAGAACAAATGAATGAAAGTGATGTCAAAAAGTAACAATGATAAAAGAAACAGGGCATCGTTAACTGTTTGCTAGGTGAGAACAAAAAGCTGGTGTAACTTGTATGGGGGAGGGATAGAGAGAGAGGAAATGCAGGGGTTACTTGAAGTTAGAGAAATCAATAGTTATACCCCTGGGCTGTCAGCTGCCCAAACAAAATATGAGATGCTGTTCCTCCAATCTGCACTTCGCCTCACTCTGACAATGGAGGAGGCCTAGGACAGACAAAATGTAGGACTGGGCGATTGTTTCACTGAAAGATCAAACGTAGGCTGGACGTTCATTTCACTGAACACCTTCGCTCAGTCCGTCTGGAACTACCTGACCTGGTTGCGAAACACTTTCATTCCCCTTCCCATTCCCACACTGACCTTTCTGTCCTAGGCTCCCTCATCTATATCTCTCATTTCCTTTTCCCGTGATTTTCAATCTGAACAAGGTTCTGACCCAAAACGTCACCCATTCCTAGGCATTTATGCATCGTAAGTATTGGCCTGGATTTTACGGCCAAATTTAACAATTGCTGTTTTAATGTAAATGTCATTCATGAACATGGAGCACGTTGCAGTTAACCTCATGAAACAACAGGTCAGCCTCAATCACCCCCTGGTGCTTCATGATGCTGCTGCAGCTGTATGTTAACTTTCTACTACTTTCAATGCAGAAAGTTAAAGCTATTACACATCTCCAAAAGGATAAGATTCAGTATGGAAACCACCAAGTAATTGACAAATAAATCGATTTAAAAACCAAGAGAAGTAGCTGATGAGAGTTGGGGGCTGATTTCTTCTTCAAACAGCAAACCATTTAAAAAATGCAACTGATAGATTTTTTTGTGAACTAATGCTATAAGACAAAGCTGACTTTATAAAGATACGTAAGATCAGCTGGATCTCATCAAATCGCAGAGCAGGATCAAGGACAAATTCTTATATTCCTCACTACACAAAACATTCAGATTGAAGGCTTGAGAAAGGGGCACAGAGTGAGATAATCCTCTCCAGTGAGATCTCCAATGTTTTAGTCAATTTAGTAATTACAAATCTGTATATACACACACACAATAAATGCAATGAAGGCCTGAAATGGGGATTAAACCTAGAAGTTTCAGACTTGTATGGTCACTTCAACTGCCAAATTAACGGCAATAATTGGTAGCAGGTTGATGGCAAAGCAGCTTAACAATCAAAACATTGACTCTGAACCGGAAAGCTGTGCTCCTGAGTTTCCTGCTTCTTAATGTTGCTCAGCTGGATGGTGGCGTAGAAAGCCTAATCGTACGTCACTCCATTCATATGAAGGAGAAATTGAGAGGAATAAAAAGCGGATTTATTTTGTTGAATTCAAGGACCCTGGTCTCCAGGGTAAGAGCAATAGCTGAAAGACCTTACGGATAAGATGAGTTCTGTCCATAGCTGAGGGATAATCATTGGGATAGGTGGCATCCTCACAGGATTAAGTGATAGGAGGAAGATGGACCATTCAACACTATCAACACAAGAACAATAAAAGAGGAATTTAAAGCATAGGGAAATGTTCTTGGCCCTCAATTATTTATGATTTGCATGAAATACCTGAAGGGGGAGTAGAGTGTAATATATCCAAGAATACACAAAAATAGATGGAACCTCTTTGCTGTGATGTTGTGACTATGCAAAGTGGCATAGGTAGAATGAGAGTATGGACCGAAACTTGATGAATGGAGTTTAATGTGGGAAAAATCATGTTCTTCAGTGAGAGGAATAAAAAGGGAAAATATCAAAATGGAAAGTGATTGCAAATGGGTGAAGTGCAGAGGAAGCATGGATTACAGCAGCGGAGCAAGTGGCGTATTGGCCATCATTACAAAGAACGTGAAGTTTTGGAAATAGGAATGTATGGTTAGAATTATGCAGGTTGTTGTGAAGCCACACCCGGAATTAGCGATTTAACGTAACATTAAGGGATTCAAAGTAACATTAGCAAATTTGCAGATGACACAAAGCTGGGTGGCAGTGTGAACTGTGAGGAGGATGATATGAGAATGCAGGGCGACTTGGACAGGTTGGGGGAGTGGGCAGATGCATGGCAGATTAAATTTAACGCGGATAAATGTGAGGTTATCCACTTTGGTAGCAAAAACAGGAAGGCAGATTACTATCTAAATGGCGTCAAGTTGGGAAAAGGGGAAGTACAACGGGATCTGGGGGTCCTTGTACATCAGTCTATGAAAGTAAGCATGCAGGTACAGCAGCCGGGCTTGTACACTCTGGAGTTTAGAAGGATGAGAGCAGATCTCATTGAAACATATAAGATTGTTAAGAGTTTGGACACGCTAGAGGCAGGAAACATGTCAGGTTGGGGGAGTCCAGAACCAGGGGCCACAGTTTAAGAATAAGGAGTAAGCCATTTAGAACGCAGACGAGGTGAGTCTGTGGAATTCTCTGCCTCAGAGGGCAGTGGAGGCAGGTTCTCTGGATGCTTTCAAGAGAGAGCTAGATAGGGATCTTAAAATTAGCAGAGTCAGGGGATATGGGGAGAAGGCAGGAATGGGGTACTGATTGGGGATGATCAGCCATGATCACATTGAATGGCGGTGCTGGCTCGAAGGGCTGAATGGCCTACTCCTGCTCCTATTGTCTATTGTCCACAGTTTTGGTCTTACCAAAGCAAAGGTGGCTGTTGATAGGAGATTTCAACAGGTTAACTTCTGGGATGAGAGGACTCTTTTATCAAAAGAGCTAAACTGAGATCCGTCTTCTTTGGCATTTAGAAGAATGAGGGGTGATCTTACCGATACATACAAGATCCTAAGGGGGCCTAACAGGGTAGATGTCAACATGTTTTCACCAGTGAGAGTCTCAAACAAAGGGACGTAGTTTCAAGATAATGGGGACAGTCATTTAAAACATATAAATTACTTTTTGCAAATGATTGTGAAGGATAGATCATCAGAAGTGCTTTAAGTGGAGGTAAATACATTTTTGAAATACCAGTTAAATGGGGGGTATGTGACAGATGGGGAGTTAAGGCCTGGGATAGACTAGATTAGTTTAGTTTAGAGATACAGCATGGAAAAAGCTGAGTCCGTGCCGACCAGCGAAGGCATCCCACACACTAGGGACAACTTACAGAAGCCAATTAACCTACAAACCTGCACATCTTTGGAATGTGGAAGGAAACCAGAGCACCCGGAAAAACTCACACGGTCACAGGGAGAATGTACAAACTCTGTACAGACTGCACCTGTAGAAAGATCGAACCAGGGTCTCTGAGCTGTAAAGCAGCAACTGCACCGTTATGCCATCGTACCATCCTATTCAATGGCGGAGCAAGTTTATGGAGCGGTATGGTCAATTCCTGCTTCTATTTGCGTGTGTTCTTGTTTACAAAAACAGGCCATTTGTTCAAATGATCCATGCTAGTGCTTATGCCCTACATGAGCACAAGCAGTTTTGTTTAGTTTAGCGATACAGAGTGGAAACAGGCCCTTCGGCCCAGCGAGTCAGCGTCGACCAGCGATCCCTGCACATTAGCACTATCCTACACATACACTTTGGGCAATTTACACATACACCAAGCCAATTACCCTACATACCTTTTGTACATACAGTTTGTGATTTAAAAATAAATTCTAATTATTAAAAAAAACTAAAACAACATGCTGCAACTTGGAATATGCTGACTTATATTACAAGGCGGTTAATTGTAATTGGCATTGCTTGATGATTTGACCAAAGAAGGAATACTTTGATAAATGGCACAGATGATAATCAGCAGTGAACCAGCAGTCCAACTGTGGATGAAATTATGCTGATGAAAATCCACATGCCTTTTCATCTAAGATAAGGCTACCACAACTCATTTTTTGTTTCCTAAGGGAGAAAGAAAATCCCAAGGGAATTTATGATAAAATGCATTTATTCTTTCTATTCCCCCATACACACCTGGGGATTTGTTGGTTTGTGGCTAATTATTTTTGACGGATTGAGCCAGGTATTTTTTTCAGGGTCTCCAAGCAGCAGGAAGTGTAAGAAACATCTGTCCAGTCACCATAGTTTTAAGCTTCTTCTAACAACATTCGCAGTATCTGTGTTAAAAATGATCAGCTCTGCCTCTTAAGGCTCCAAACGATATAGACAAGGGGGCATTATTTTTGACAGCACTACTATGATTGTTCATTTATTTGTATACCCACACATTTTGTTGTTATGGGTTTTACAGAATACTATGTTTGTTGTGCTGCTGAAGTAAGAATTTAATTGTTCCTTTCGCACGTATATATGACAATAAAACACTCTTGAGATAATGAATGGCAGAATTTGCTGCATTAGGACAGTTACGTCAGAATCAAATCAGTCCCTTGCACTACATGATTGAATTTATTGTTTTAATTGAATTTTTTCCAATACTCAGGAACAGGATTTTTTTTAATTATTATTCATTCAAGGGATGTGGGCTTTGCAGGCTGAGCCAGCATTTAAATGTTCATCCCTAACTGAGAGACGATTGTGGTCATCCACGTGGGTGGGCGGCGCGACTCACGTCGCAGCAGCCTCTGCAGTCCGTCCGTCCGTCGTTTTTTTTTTTTTTATCGCGTTTGAATGTTTTGAATGTAGTTTAAAGTGCTTTTTTTAACTGGGTATGTGTGTGGGGGGCGGTGGGTGGGGGAAACTTTAAAAATCTTTCCCCTGCACGGAGAACCCGACCTTTTCCCTGTCGGGTCTCCGTTGTCGTTGGGGCCGAGCACCGTGGAGCGGCCTCCAACCGGACGACCTGGGGCTCCAGTCGCGGAGCCTGCGGACTTACTTACCATCGTGGAGCTGGCCGAGTTCAGAGTGGGAGGAGCTGTGGTGGCGCGCTGCTGCGACCCGGCCCTGGGGATTCGGAGCTCCAACCGTAGGTCTGGTGGACAGTAACACCGGGAGCCCGCGGGTCCCTGCTGGGAGACCGCTTTTCGGGGCATCCGCAACGGCGACTTCTCCCGCCCGAGTTGCGGGGTTGAAAATTACCTGGAGTGGGGCCTTACATCATCGCCCGGCGCGGCTTTAAATGGCCGCGGGACTTGTTAGCGCCCGCCGGGGGCTCCAACACCAAGACCTGGAGCGCGGCCTTGCATCACCCGGCACGGCTTTAATGGCCGCGGGACACTTACCATCACCCGCCGGGGGCTTTGACTCTGACATCGGGAGGAGAATGAGGAGTGCAGGGGAGAGATAAGACTTTGCCTTCCATCACAGTGAGGAGATTCACTGTGATGGATGTTTGTGTAAATTGTGTTGTGTCTTGGTTCTTTTTCTTGTGTGTATGACTGCAGAAACCAAATTTTGTTTGAACCTCAATGGGATTCAAATGACAACAAATAAATTGCATTGTATCGTATTGTATTGGAATGCCCCAGTCCTTGAGGTGTGGATATATCCATAATTAGGGTGGGAATTCCAGGATTTTGACCCAGTGATGGTGAAGGAGCGCAAAATGCTTCCAAGTTAGGATGGTGTGTAGCTTGGAGGGCAACCTCCAAGCCGTGTTCCTTTGTTTTTGCTACCCTTATCCTTCTAGCTGGTCGAAGTTGTGGGTTTGGAAGTTACTTTCCAAGGAGCATTGGTGAGTTGCTGCAGTGCATCTTGCAGATGGTACAAACTGCTGCTGCTCTCATAGGTGCATGGCTGTGGAAGGGGTTCCCATCAAATGGTTGCTATGTCCCGTATGGTGCTGAGTTTCTTGGGTGGCGTTGCAGCTGCCCTTCTCCAAGCAGGTGGGGATAATCCCATCACACTCCTAACTTGAGCTTTGTAGAAGGCAGCGAGGCGTTGTGGAGATCGGAGGTGAGTTACTCACTGAAGGATGCCCAGCCCCTGAACAATAATAGGCTATTCAGACCCTTCAGTAATTTTCACAACTCATTTTGATCATACTTGATTGTGCCCTATTTCCAACTGCAGCCTTGGTTCCATAATCGTTAATATCCTTGTTCAGCAAAATCATATTATGTTTGATATTTTCAAACTGACCTAAAAATCATTGAGGGCTTCAGCCCAGCTGCAAGATTTGGCTTCAAAATCTCAAAAGCCGTGCTACATTCAACGAATATGTCAAAAGACAATGGCGTATACAAAATTTAAAGGCTATTGGCCATGAAGTCCGATCACTTACCTGGTTTATTTCTGCAGGTGAAATCTTATAGGACTGCAACTTTGGCTTTAGTAGGTCAACATCACTGTGCCGAAATGGACAGCCTAAGAAGTAAAGCAATGCAGAAGGAATATTTGTTAACACATCAGACTCTGGATGGAAGAAATCCCAGTGCACAAGGAAATCTCCCAATTTTGTTAGTCCTTGCTGTCTCCTCCCCTTCCTCAGCCCCCCTGCTGTCTCCTCCCATCCCCCAGCCTTCGGCTAAGACCCACCCCCAGCCCCCGATCAGTCTGAAGAAGGGTTTCGGCCCGAAACGTTGCCTATTTCCTTCGCTCCATAGATGCTGCTGCACCCGCTGAGTTTCTCCAGCTTTTTTGTGTAACCTACAAAGCAGAAATGTTCGCCTCAGATGTCTCAGCTAAGATTTCTCCCAAAACCACATTGCTTTAAGAGATTGTTCAGTCATTATAATATTGTACTCTCTGGGATGGCAAATTGATTACTGTATTTCCATTTTCACAAAGGGGAATATATTATTAATACTGACGAGATTATTAAGTGGTAAGGGATATTTGGGGTCATGAATGATTCTCCACCATTGACAACTTTGCTTGCTAAAGGGCCTGTCCCACTTAGGCGAGTCTTTAGGCGATTGCCAGGGACTAGTTTTAATGGCATTCACCTACGACACCTGGCGACAACCTATGACAGCACCTACGTCAACCTACGACAGCAAAAATTGTCGCCATGATTTTCCCAAAATTGTTCAACATGTTGAAAATTTAGCGGCAGTCACCTGTGGTTGCCCAAAAAATCACCTAAGTGGGACAGGCCCATAAGGCATTCTGCTAACTTGTCTTCAACCTTCCAAAGAAGTGCAGGTTTGTAGGTTAATTGGCTGCTGTACATTGCATGTAGGGTAGAACTAGTGTACGGGTGATCGCTGGTCAGTGCAGACTCGGTGATGTTGTATCTCTAAACCTAACTAAACTAAACAAACTTTCTCGACTCCAAGACTTTGGCTGGTGACTGGATGCTGTCAATGTGTCACAGGTGAGATTTTTCAAATAATTACCACTACACACACACACATTGTTTATCCAGAGTAGGGGAAGCAAGAACCAGAGGTCATAGGTTTAAGGTGAATGTAATTCCCTCCATAAGCCTCCAGCACTGAACTTCCTTTCGCCACACTTTGGAGCATAAACTTATGGCCTAGGTTTTCATGATCTCTTTTGAAAACACTCTGAAGTACATCAGACTGTCACACAACACTAATGGCGCTGACTAAATGCAAGTAGATGCAGGAGGATAGTGTTCTTAGTTTGCTGAATTTAGCAGAGAATAGCCATGGCATTTAAATTGCTGGGAAAAGTTGGTGTCAATCTAGTTCCTAGTGCATAGGTTCTAAATACTCAAATCTTTCAACACCCACAAAAAGAAATGGTGCAGGAGACTTGGGACAAAGCTTGCTCTCAGTCAAAGGACTATGGCAAAGAGACGCGTGCATTTTGAACGTTTGTCAGAACACTTGCTGAGGTTTGCTATGCAATGGCAAGGCAATAACTGGCCAATCCCCCCCAAATTATTCTACACCTTAAAGTTTAACATACACCTCATGTCTTTCATATTTTTTTATTTATCCAGTTGCATGTGCTGGAGGACAGATATATGATGTCCATTGCAAATAAATGAAGAAAAATGGAAAACAGTGCTCAGCAAGGTGGAATGCAAAGTATAGCCTGAATGAATGGTTCATGGTTCATCTCATTCATTCAGGAGACAGTCGGGACTCTAACAGAGCAGAACAGTGATTAACACAAACTGTACCCTCTAGGTTGTTGGAAAATGCAGTCAAACAAACATTGCCATGTTCTTTCCAGGTCCTTTCAATGCAAAAGAGAGACTTGTTGACTTACCATGAAAGTCCCCTTGTCCCGGCGGGTTTGACAGAATAATCTTCATGCAGCTAAACGGGGTATAGTCCGTTCTCTTGCCTTCCTTTCCAAAATTGTGGCGTATATTGTATGCATATGATTTATCAAACTAGACAACAAAGCAGAATAGAAATGCATTATTAATCATGTGGTATTGTGCACGATCATTCGTAAAATTTCCACGTCTGGAGATCTGAAGGATGACCGTCGACCTGAAACATTGCTGCCTGACCTGAGACTTTCAGTATATTCTGTTTTATAACCCGTCAGAAATATGGCTGAACATACAGATGACAGAATAATGCGTGCTTGGTATCAGATCCCACTCAAATTACCTCAAAACAGTTAGACCAAAATCCCACTTTCATCACCTTAACATCTTGCACTGACCTCACCCTCAAACGAAGCATGGCCCATTTAGTTAAGCTATCAGAACACCATCTCTGCCTGTGCGCAAAAGTAATTGCCACTTACAGAAAAGTGGGCAGAACAGAGCAGAACAGTGATCGTTGGGCCGAAGGATTAGTTTCCACGCTGTATGACTCCCTCTATGAGCAGGGGCTAATGTGGTGGGAGGGCCACGGGTTAAGGTACCTTGTAGAAAATCTCCTTTGTTTATGAAGAACACAATTATCATCTTTCCATAATAGAAACAGAAAATTCTGCCGACATCCAAAAGGCTGGCAGCATCTGCGGAGCAAGAGGTGTAACCACTGCCACAGACGACAGCTGTTTATCTGATGATGGGCTGTCGGCCAGGATTGCTCATTTTGTTCTCCCTCCAATTACACTGACTGTCTTTGCGTGTTTCCAAAGTTTTCTGTTTTTAATTCAGATTCCCATCATCTGCAGTTTATTGCTTTACAGTCTTTCCATAAAACTAATCGGAAAAGTCTTATTTGTATGCTGATGGAACTGACCACAGAAAGCTGTCTTTGCTGCTCATGAGTCATGAAGCCTGGCTTCTTGGCCTGGCTGCCTCTCGCATATCAAATTATCGTCTTGGATTTTCTTACTGTACACGTGCAAAGAATGTTGATTACAGAAACCAGGGTCAAACATGTTCTCTCAAATAGTCTTCCAAAGATTTTGGAAAAAAAAATTCAAAATGCATCCTTGGCAAGTGATTTGAAATCCTTCAATTGTAGCTTGTCGGAAAAATAAGCACAACACATGTCAGAAGCAAAAATTGCTTTATGTATACTTTAAACTCAGTTCATAACTCAAGGTGTGCTGAAGGTAGCTGGCTACTTGATTAATGAATCCATTCTCCCTGGTTTTCTACCTGGAATTTATTAGTAATAGCTAGAAACCAAATACTTTTCCAAGTACACAAAATTGAATCTTGCACATGAAATTTCCCTTAAGTACCATTACCCAAACAGGCTGCTAATACTTTCTTAATATGTGGATTCAAATACTTGCATCTTCTTCATCTTAATCCTTATTAATCACAATCACAATAATACTTTATTAGCCAAGTATGTTTTGCAATATACGAGGAATTAAAGTACCTATGCCCAAGATTAAGGATCAAAACATGATATTATTTCAATGTATTATGAGAGTATTAACAACATGTTTGGGTAAATCTACTTAAGGGAAATTTCATGTGTAAGTTTCAAATTTGTGTACTTGGAAGAGTATTTGAACTTATACCAAGCATCTTTGGACTGTGAATAATGGTATCAATTCACCATGTTAAAACTGCAAACAACTGCGAGTAATGAATTTTCCCAAAGAAACGTTCTTACTTTGGCTCCCAGCATAAATCAGTTCTACAACATTTAGCTACTTATTATATTACATCAATGATAAAATGGACAAGCAAATATCCCTGAAGCTCCATGCTTGAGTGAAAATTCTATTACGATAGAAACAATTGACGAAGATGCCTTTGAATATAAAACTTTATGCAGCCAATGTCATCATCCTCAGGGTAACTTAGAACACGAAGTGCTGGAGTAACTCAGCGGGTGAGGCAGTGTTTTTGGAAGACATGGATAGGCGACGTTTCAGGTCAGGTTTCTTCTTCAGAGAGGAGAAAAACCTCTTCAAAGTAGGCAGAGAGAGGAAGAGACCATAAGTAAGCAAAAAAAAAGAATGGGTCCCAATCCAAAATATTGCCTATCCATGCCTTATGCATGAAGTTACTCCAGCACTTAACCATATAACCATATAACAATTACAGCACGGAAACAGGCCATCTCGGCCCTACAAGTCCGTGCCGAACAAATTTTTTTTTCCCCTTAGTCCCACCTGCCTGCACTCATACCATAACCCTCCATTCCCTTCTCATACATATGCCTATCCAATTTATTTTTAAATGATACCAATGAACCTGCCTCCACCACTTCCACTGGAAGCTCATTCCGCACCGCTACCACTCTCTGAGTAAAGAAGTTCCCCCTCATATTACCCCTAAACTTCTGTCCCTTAATTCTGAAGTCATGTCCTCTTGTTTGAATCTTCCCTATTCTCAAAGGGAAAAGCTTGTCCACATCAACTCTGTTTATCCCTCTCATCATTTTAAAGACCTCTATCAAGTCCTCCCTTAACCTTCTTCGCTCCAGAGAATAAAGACCTAACTTATTCAACCTATCTCTGTAACTTAATGTTCTTCACAAGGTTCCAACCCTGCAGTTCATTGTGTTCTCAATATCATTTGTTGCTCCCTTCTTATGCCTCACTTACAAGATAATTTTCAACAATGTTTTTGGACAATCTGTTCTAATACCTTGTAATTTCCTTTTGACAAGGGAAACCATTCAACCCATCAGGTCTATACTGGCTCTCAAGGAAATCCTATCAACCCCATTTGTCTTAATTATTTCCCTGCAACCTTTTCTTTCTCACATGGCCCATCAACTTTCACCCGATTCTGCCATCCCTACACCTACCTGCTCCAGGGGTAATTTTCAGTAACCAATTAACCTATCCTGATCGTGGGGGTGTGTGGGGGAAAACTATGCGGTGAGTGTGCTAACTCAATACAGGAAACACCACAGGTCAGGATGGAACCTGGGTTGTTGGAGCTGCGAGGCAGCATTGCTGTAGAAACAAAGAACAGCTGTTTACAGAGAAGGACACAAAGTACTGTGGCATCTCAGCAGGTCAAGCAGCATCTCTGGCGAACATGCCTAGGTGACGTTTCAGGTCGACCCAAAATGTCACCTATCCATATTCTCCTGAGTTCAGCACACTTTGTGCTGTGCTGTTCTCTGACTCAATGTAAAATGTTACTTGCAGCTGTTCCTCTGAAGCATCTCAGCATGATTCACTATAACAAAGGTGCTGTAAAAAGGCACATTGTTGTCCCTTTATTTAAAGCTTACAGACAATTTGACCCAGTCTCTGTGATCTTAGAGCGACAGAGACCTAGGTTCAGTCCTGACTGTGGGTGTTGTCTGTACAGAGTTTTACGATCTCCCTGTGACCGCATGGGTTTTCTCCCACACTCCAACGACGTGTAAGCTGCCTGTAAATTGCCCCTTAGTGTGTCAAAAGGAAAGCATAGAACTAGCGTATGGGTGATCGATAGTCCACTTGATGTGGACTCGTTTGTCCAAAGGGCCTGTGTCCACAATTTTTCTCTAAGCTAAACTACACTATACTTTTTCTGTTCACAAGGAACAGATTAGGAAAAGGGGAGATGCAACAAGACCTGGGTGTCATGGTACACCAGTCATTGAAAGTAGGCATGGAGGTGCAGCAGGCAGTGAAGAAAGCGAATGGTATGTTAGCATTCATTGCAAAAGGATTTGAGTATAGGAGCAGGGAGGTTCTACTGCAGTTGTACAGGGTCTTGGTGAGACCACACCTGGAGTATTGCGTACAGTTTTGGTCTCCTAATCTGAGGAAAGACATTCTTGCCGTAGAGGGAGTACAGAGAAGGTTCACCAGACTGATTCCTGGAATGTCAGGACTTTCATATGAAGAAAGACTGGATAGACTCGGCTTGTACGCGCTAGAAATAGAAGATTAAGGGGGGATCTTATAGAAACTTACAAAATTCTTAAGGGGTTGGACAGGCTTGATGCAGGAAGATTGTTCCCGATGTTAGGGAAGTCCAGAACAAGGGGTCACAGTTTAAGGATAAGGGGGAAATCTTTTAGGACCGAGATGAGAAAAAAAAAATTCACAGAGTGGTGAATCTCTGGAATTCTCTGTCACAGAAGGTAGTTGAGGCCAGTTCATTGGCTATATTTTAGAGGGTGTTAGATGTGGCCCTTGTGGCTAAAGGGATCAGGGGGTATGGAGAGAAGGCAGGTACAGGATACTGAGTTGGATGATCAGCCATGATCATATTGAATGGCGGTGCAGGCTTGAAGGGCCGAATGGCCTACTCCTGCACCTATTTTCTATGTTTCTATGTCTATGTTTCTACTAGCAGCATGAGTTTGTATTACAGCCCTTTTGACATGGGAGCCCAATTTACTCAACGTCCGAGTCCAACTTTGATACCCATCTAACCAGCATCTTGTGGCAAGTTCCATATTCCAACCATACGATTTTCAAATACATGCTTTTTAAATGTCCAGACAGCACAATAGACAACTCCTGCAGGCAATTTCAAAATAGAACAAGGAATATCTTCCTTCCATTTTCAGCATATATTCCTGTCTCTTTCAATAAAGAACTACTTGCTCTGCACAACAATGACAGAACCATCACTTTATCAGGGGATGTTTTACTCAGAGGCTCATTCATACTTCACTGATGATGACCAAGACAAGCGCACCATGTGATTGAGTAGTTTTATATTCAAAGATATCCTCGACATCTGTTTCTGTACTAATAGAATTTTCACTCATGCATGGAGGCGCTGATATATTCCCTACTCCATTCAATTTTTGTTGTAAAATAATTTCTTAGGACAAACTTTGAAAAATTATTATTTTCTAAAAGTAACAATGATAAATATTTAAAGAGGTAAATCGATACACTATTTATAACCCTCAATCTCTACATCGAACAGAGGGCGACCAGTAAATGAGTGATGTGTTGCATGTATGTGGGTAATCAAGAAGAATGAAGTTTAAAACTCAGATTAGAGTTTTAGGAAATACTACATGGGCCTGGATGCTCCTAGAATGAAGGATGAATCTCTCATGCACACCTGCAAATGTTCATGGGAACCAAACACTTGAAATGTTATAGAATTTGGGTAGGCGAACGAGGGATTGAGCAGGAGGGAATTAACCTGGTGAACCTATGCTGCACTCCCTCAATAGCACAAATGTCCTTCCTGAAATTAGGAGACCAAAACTGCACACGATACTCCAGGTGTGGTCTCAGCAGGGCCCTGTATAACTGCAGTAGGGCCTCCTTGCTCCTAAACTCTGAGGATTTGAGTTTAGGAGCAAGACGGGAACAGAGGGTAGATGGAGGTGGGGGAGGTAGGACGGCATGGAACACAAAGCCAAAAAACAAACACAGCTACGAACTGGCATGGTGGGTAGAGCTGCTGCCTCGCGGCACCAGGGGCCCGGGTTTGATCCCAACCACAGGTGCAGTCTGTGCGGAGCCCGCATGTTCTCCCCGCGACTCGCGTAGGCCCTCTCTGGGTGCTCCGGCCTCCTCCCATACTCCAAGGGCACTCGGGCTCGTAGGTTAATTGGCCCCGGCAAAGATTGTAAATTGTCCGTAGTGTTTGTAGGACAGTGGTAGTGTACGGAGTGATGCTGG
Organism: Leucoraja erinaceus; assembly: GCF_028641065.1. Classification (NCBI taxonomy): domain Eukaryota; kingdom Metazoa; phylum Chordata; class Chondrichthyes; order Rajiformes; family Rajidae; genus Leucoraja; species Leucoraja erinaceus. Next base: position 15,264,071 of record NC_073381.1, read on the forward strand.
TCGGCGCAGACTCGGCAGACCAAAGGGCCTGCCTCCATGCTGCATCTCTAAACCAAACTAGTGTATAGTTGATCGATGGTCGGCGCGGACTTGATGGGACGAAGGCCCTGTTACCGAGCTGTATCTCTAAACTAAACTACTATGTGAACGGGCCATCGCTGATCAACGCGGACTCGGTGGGCGGAAGGGCCTGTTTCCGCTCTGTACCTCTAAACTAAACTAGCATGTGAACGGGTGATTGCTGCTCGGCACAGACTCGGTGGGACGAAGGGCCTGTTTCTGAGCCGTATCTCTAAAATAGACAATAGGCAATAGGTGCAGGAGTAGGCCATTCGGCCCTTCGAGCCAGCACCGCCATTCAATGTGATCATGGCTGATCATCCCCAATCAGTACCCCGTTCCTGCCTTCTCTCCATACCCCCTGACTCCGCTATTTTTAAGAGCCTGATCTAGCTCTCTCTTGAAAGCATCCAGGGAACCTGCCTCCACCGCCCTCTGAGGCAGAGAATTCCACAGACTCACCACTCTCTGAGAAAAAGTGTTTCCTCGTCTCCGTTCTAAATGGCTTACTCCTTATTCTTGAACTGTGGCTCCTGGTTCTGGACTCCACAATCATCGGGAACACGTTTCCTGCCTCTAGCATGTCCAAGCCCTTAACAATCTTATATGTTTCAATGAGATAAATATGGAGGTGGGGGAGGTACAATGAGATGAAATGAGATGAAAATAAATTAGTGTACGGTGTGATCGCTGGTGGGCGTGGACTTGTTGGTCGAAGGGCCTGTTTCCACACTGTATCTCTAAACTAAACTAGTGTACAGGGTAATCGCTGGTCGGTCCGGTCTTGCGGGCCAAAGGGCCCGTTTCCACTCTGTATCTCTACACCAGTTTGCACCCGTTTAGTTTAAGAGATTCAGCATGGAAACAGGCCCTTTAGCCCATTGAGTCCACGCCAACCAGCGATCCCCATAAACTAGCACTACCCTATACACTAGGGACAATTTACAATTTCACCGAAGCCAATTAACCTACAAACCTGCACGTCCCTGGAGTGTGGGAGGAAACCAGAGCACCCGGAGAAACCCCACCAGCTCACGGGGAGAACGTGCAAACTCCACACAGACAGCACCCGTAGTCAGGATGGAACCCGGGTCTCTGACGCCGTGAGGCAGAATCTCCACCGCTACGTCACCTTGCTGCCCTCTAATAACTTTCAAACATTTCCCCACCTGCCCTAAAGCTGATACAGCACGGAGAAAGGCCCTTCAGCCCAACTTGCCCACACTGACCAACATGCTCCATCCACACTAGTCCCATCCACCCACGCCTGGTCCATATCCCTCCAAACCCCTCCCATCCATGTACGTATCCAAATATCCTTTAAACGGTCCCTGCTTCAACCACCTCCTCTGCAGCTCGCTCCATACACCCACCACCCTCCGTGTAAAAAAGCTGCTCCTCAAGTTCCCACTAATCTCTCTCACCTCACCCCAAACCCATGTCCCCTGGTCCTTGACTCCCCCACTCTGGGCAAGAGACTCCGTGCGTCCACCCGATCCGTTCCTCTCATGATTCCGCACACCTCCACAAGATCACCCCTCACCCTCCTGCGCTGCAAGGAATAGAGTCCCAGCCTGCTCAACCTCTCCCTGCAAACATTACTGCAAACCGAGTTCCCACATAGCATAACATGTCTGCAGCTGTGCTGCAGCTTGTAAATCCATTCTGCCAATCTTCCAAACTGAATAAAAATGATCGATTTAGTTCCGATAATCTGTTACTTTTACCAGCTACCCCAAAACTGCAGAGCATAATTCTGGGCTGAACTTGCACTGTTACATAACTTGATCAGTGAAATATCAGATTGCTGTATTACAATCTGAAAGATCTGTGGTACAAATGGAGGTCTTTCGGCCCATCCCGTCTATGATAGCCAAAAAAACTATTTCAAGTGAAACTAACTTCCTAATTCTTGGCCCACTGCCATACAGCAATTTCCTCTCCAAGATCATTTAAAGCGTGCTGAGGGTTTCAGTCTCCACCACCCATTGAGTTCCAGAACTCCTCTCTTGTTAATTCCTCTCCAATTCTTCAACCAATGAAAACACATTTATGTCCCTGAGCTACATGAGAAATAGGACCTTCCTGTTTATCAAAGCTTCTTATCCAGCTGTTATCAAGCAACGGAATCAACCCACCACAACCAGTTGGTGACCCTCGGACTATTCTTGATCGGATTTTGCTGGGTTTACCTTGCACTAAACGTTATTCCCTTATCATGTATCTATACACTGTGAATGGCTCAATTGGAATCATGTGTTAATGCATTTCGTTGTCTGCTGACTAGATAGCACGCAAGGAAAGCTTTTCACTTTTCGTACCTCAGAACGCATGACAATAAACTAAACTACATACTAAATTTCATACGCTTCAGTTGCATCTCCCCAGTCTTCTTAATTCCAAAGAAAATAAACTCGGCCTCGGCACGCTCTCTTTGTAATCAGAATTCCCCAGCCATAGAAACATCCCATTATATCTCCTGGGTACCATCTCCAGTCCTATAACCGTCTTGCTGTATTTTGTCACATTGTTGCAATTGTGGCCTAACTGATATATTGTACGGTTGTAGCATAACTTCCCAAGTCTTCTATTCAATGTGCCAGCCAACAAAGGCAAGTATCACAACCACATTAACCACTATCCTCCTATCTTTGGCTATGTTGGTACCTTCGCCCCAAGGTTCCTTTGCTCCTGCATGTTTTTCAGTACCCCGGCATTTACCATGTAGTCTTTTGTTAACCTCCCCAAATGCACTTCTTCACATAAAAATCAGCTATGTGTCCAATTTACCAATGCGCTGATAGCTTCCTAGAACAGTGGTCCCCCAAACCTTTTCAGACCGCTGCCCCCTTAACTCACCCCCAGTACACCCCTACCCCACCCTGTAAAAAGCATTGTTCAGAATAGCCGTTTGCACGACCCACTATGATCAGCGGTTGTGACTCATGCACAACACTATTTACTAACATTTCTAATTAAATAAAACATTGGTTTAGTGATAATTACAAGTGCGAGGGCGCTAACAGCAGCATTTAGATTATTACCTCAATAATTATGCATGAATCATTGTATAATATGCAAGTAATAACTTTGAAATATTCCAAGATTTATTATTTAGCAATACAGTGTGCACTTGTAGAGAGGTCAGTGGAGCGCAGGGCAGAATAACTGGCCCAAAAGCATGTCAAGTGCGTACTGACATCTCTCTTGTCCAATGTCCCGCCCGCCTCCGCTGCTCCTTAGTGCCCTCCCAGGTAAATCCCCAGCCCCTCAGGGGGCAGTACCGCCCACTTTGAGAACCAATGTTCTAGAAATTCAATCCACATGATGAGACACACTGTTAATTTTGGTGTCGTTATCAAACTTTAAGTGCAATTGCTGCATTTAAATCCTAATCATTTTTATGTATGACAAAAGGGCTTGATATCAACACCATTTACTAAAATTAATGTTGGCCAATGCCTTTCCCTTTTCCCACTGAGCCCATTTTTAGCCCAATCCAACGTCACTGTATCAAATATCCTGTTTTATTTTAACTTCGGAAGTAGGATCACCTCATTTTGCTAAAATTCATATGATCTACATCAAATGCTCCATTCTCATCAATATATATTTTTTCCCCTCAATTATTAGTCATACACAACTTACCCACTAACAAACCCATTCTTCCTGTCCTCAATTACTTAACCCTCTCTAAAAACGGATGTATGCCACCATCCAGACAGTAGTATTACTTTCTGAATGACTGATCTTTAATTGTTTTATTTCTTTCCTTCCCTCTTTTTATAGAACAGTACCCTGCACTGTTTAGAAGCCACTAGTTTAATGGACGATTGATGGGTAGTTTGACAACTGTAGATAATGCTCCATGAACACAATGAATAAAAAACTAAATTATTTGCTGCTAAAATAAGCAATGCTGTGCTGTAATTTGTGTGTGAATGTGCAAACAGCTGCCAGGAAACGCTACTGAAGTTTGCCCATTTAAAATATATTATTGGATAAGAGCATGTTCAATTTTCATATCAAATTCTTGGAGAAGGACATATCCGACAGACAATCAATTATTTGTAAACTATATCAATGCGGGAACCAAGAATATCATTTTGAAGTTTGCTGACCATACAGAACTAGCTCAAGATTTCAGCATCTGTAGTTCTTTGTGTCTCTGTGTCCCTTGGTCACGTGAGAGATGGGTCCTTACTGTTTACCATCTAGGCTTCTCATTATTTCATATCTCTCGGTTACATTTCAGTTGCAAGTTGTAGGGAAGATGCCAAGAGGCTGCAAGGCAATTTTTGAAAAGTTGAACGAATTGGCAAACACCTGACAGATGCAGTATAATGCTGATAAATGTGAAGTGATCCACTTTGGCAGTAAAAAAAACTAAAAGGCACAATATTATTTAAGTGGGTAGGGAGGAATTGCAGATAATGGTTTATACGAAAGACATACAAAAAGCTGGAGTAACTCAGCGGGTCAAGCAGCATCTCTGGAGAAAGGGAATAGGTGATGTTTCGGGTCGAGACCCTTCTTTGGGTCATTGACCCCTCCCCCCCCCCCCCCGCATGCCTATAACCATATAACCATATAACAATTACAGCACGGAAACAGGCCATCTCGACCCTTCTAGTCCGTGCCGAACACATATTCTCCCCAGTCCCATATACCTGCGCTCAGACCATAACCTTCCATTCCCTTCCCGTCCATATAACTATCCAATTTATTTTTAAATGATAAAGACGAACCTGCCTCCACCACCTTCACTGGAAGCTCATTCCACACAGCTACCACTCTCTGAGTAAAGAAGTTCCCCCTCATGTTACCCCTAAACTTCAGTCCCTTAATTCTCAAGTCATGTCCCCTTGTTTGAATCTTCCCTACTCTCAGTGGGAAAAGCTTTTCCACGTCAACTCTGTCTATCCCTCTCATCATTTTAAAAACCTCTATCAAGTCCCCCCTTAGCCTTCTGCGCTCCAAAGAATAAAGCCCTAACTTGTTCAACCTTTCTCTGTAACTTAGTTGCTGAAACCCAGGCAACATTCTAGTAAATCTCCTCTGCACTCTCTCTATTTTGTTGACATCCTTACTATAATTAGGCGACCAAAATTGTACACCATACTCCAGAATTGGCCTCACTAATGCCTTGTACAATTTTAACATTACATCCCAACTTCTATACTCAATGCTCTGATTTATAAAGGCCAGCACACCAAAAGCTTTCTTTACCACCCTATCTACATGAGATTCCACTTTCAGGGAACTGTACACAGTTATTCCCAGATCCCTCTGTTCATCTACATTCTTCAATTCCCTACCATTTACCATGTACGTCCTATTTTGATTTGTCCTGCCAAGATGTAGCACCTCACACTTATCAGCATTAAACTCCATCTGCCATCTTTCAGCCCACTCTTCCAACTGGCATAAATCTCTATGTAGACTTTGAAACTCTACTTCATTACCCGCAACCCCTCCTATCTTAGTATCATCTGCATACTTACTAATCCAATTTATCACACCATCATCCAGATCATTGATGTACATGACAAACAACAGTGGACCCAACACAGATCCCTGTGGCACCCCACTAGTTACCGGCCTCCAACCTGACTAACAACCATCCACCATTACTCTCTGGCATCTCCCATTCAGCCACTGTTGAATCCATCTTGCTACTCCACCATTAATACCCAACCATTGAACCTTCTTAACCAACCTTAAGAGGAACCTGGTCAAAGGCCTTACTGAAGTCCATATACACAACATCCACTGCTTTACCCTCATCAATTTCCCAAGTAACATCTTCAAAAAATTCAAGAAGATTAGTCAAACATGACCTTCCAGGCACAAATCCATGTTGACTGTTCCTAATCAGACCCTGTTTATCCAGATGCTTATATATATTATCTCTAAGTATTCTTTCCATTAATTTGCCCACCACTTACTGGGCAGTGCATATTAAGAATATGATTTATTGGTTGGATAGTTCTACACAACAGACAGAATGGATAAAAATGGAGAAGGAGGATTGTCATCCTTGTAATATAGGAACGATCCTCTTTTCCCCCAAAAAACTGAATAACACAATATATAAGAAGAACCCAATTATATATGGTACAATAAGAATTTGGAAACAAATAAAATTATCTTTAAAATTAAGAAATCTATCACTGTTAATGCCAATTGCGAATAACCCTTTATTTAAACCATCTCTTATTGATAAGACATATAACCAATGGGAAAGTCTCGGAATTAGAAGGATCAGGGATATGTACGAAACAGGAAACCTACTATCATTCCAACAACTACAATTAAAATTTAAATTGAAAAACAATCAATATTTTAAATATCTTCAGATTTGCGACTTTGTGAAAAAATATATACAAGGATATCAAAAAGTAACTCCTGACTTATTGGAAGAAGCAATGAATATTGAAGCTGACTCACAAAAATTAATATCCTATTTATATAATAGTATTCTAAATATAGACCTACCATCGACAGAGGTACTTAGAGAAGAGTGGGAACGGGAATTAATGATAAAAATTACGAAGGTTAAATGGGAAAAATACCTGATATATATTCACAAATGTTCAATTAATGTAAGACATAATCTAATACAATTTAAAATTGTACATAGATTATATTATTCAAAAACAAGATTGAACAAATTTTATCCAAATATATCCGCCACTTGTGATAAATGTCTAGCCCAAAAGGCAACTATAACACACTCCTTAGTTTCCTGCATAAAACTTTATAGATTTTGGAATGATATTTTTTGAAATACTTACAAAATTATTCAAGACAAGAATGGAACCTAATACTGAAATGATTATTTTGGTGTAATGGAAGATGGGAATAAATTGAACACATCTCAAAATCTATTCCTTAATTATGGTTTAATAATAGCAAAAAAATTAATACTTAAATTTTGGAAGGGTACATCAATACCAACGCTTAAAATGTGGATTGCAAGTATGTTGGACACTGCTCATCTTGAGGAAATGCGATTCCTCCTAATGGATAAATCAGACCAATTCATAACGAGTTGGTCTCCATTCGTCGTTTTTTTGGAATCATATGGTGTAACACAATTGTAAAAAATAACTGTTTCAGGACTGGACGAGGGTTGGTCAAGACTATAAATAATGATCTCCTTTTCTTTTCACTATTTTCTCTCTCAACTTTCTTCATTTACTCGTTTTCTTTCTTCACACACTATATATTTCACATTTTTCTATCCTTTACTATCTAACCTCTTTTTCTTATTCTCATCTTTTTTCAATGTAACAAAAAAAAAAAAAAAAGAAGTTGTACATAAAATGTATTATGAAAATATATATTAGGCACTTTGGTGCCATATGACTGTGCTTACTTCTAATAAAATAAAATTAAAAAAAAAAAAAAAATTTGCCCACCACTGACGTCAAACTAACAGGTCTATAATTGCTAGGTTTACTCTTAGACCCCTTTTTAAACAATGGAACAACATGCGCAGTACGCCAATCCCCCGGCACTATTCCCGTTTCTAATGACACTTGAAATATTTCTGCCATAGCCCCTGCTATTTCTTCACTAACTTCCCTCAATGTCCTAGGGAATATCCTGTCTGGACCTGGAGACTTATCCACTTTTATATTTCTCAAAAGTGTCAGTACTTCCTCTTCTTTGAATCTCATAGTTTCCATAGCTACTCTACTTGTTTCCCTTACCTCACATAATTCAATATCCTTCTCCTTGGTGAATACCGAAGAAAAGAAACTGTTCAATATCTCCCCCATCTCTTTTGGCTTTGCAGATAGTTGTCCACTCTGACTCTCTAATGGACCAATTTTATCCCTCGTTATCCTTTTGCTATTAATATAGCGGTAGAAACCCTTCGGATTTACTTTTACCTTACTTGCCAAAGCAACCTCATATCTTCTTTTAGCTTTTCTAATTTCTTTCTTAAGATTCTTTTTACATTCTTTATACTCGTCAAGCACCTCATTTACTCCATTCTGCCTATAATTATTGTAGATCTCCCCCTTTTTCCGAACCAAGTGTCCAATTTCCCTTGAAAACCATGGCTCTTTACAATTTTTACAATTTCCTTTCAACCGAACAGGGACATAAAGATTCTGTACTCTTAAAATTTCACCTTTAAATGTACTCCATTTCTCTTCCACATCTTTCCCATAAAACAAACTGTCCCAATTTACTCCTTTTAAATCCTTTCGCATCTCCTCAAAGTTAGCCTTTCTCCAATCAAAAATCTCAACCCTAGGTCCAGTTCTGTCCCTCTCCATAATTATATTGAAACTAATGGTATTGTGATCACTGGACCCGAACTGTTCCCCAACGCATACCTCTGCCACCTGACCCATCTCATTTCCTAACAGGAGGTCCAGCACCGCCCCTTCTCTAGTAGGTACTTCTATGTATTGCTGCAAAAAACTATCCTGCACACATTTTACAAACTCCAACCCATGTTCACCTATCACTTAAGATTGACACAAAATTCTGGAGTAACTCAGCGGGACAGGCAGCATCTCTGGATAAAAGGCACCCATCACTTGCCCCTGTCCTGCCTCTCCTCTCTCCCAGCTTTCTCCCCACCCCCTGCCTCTCTCACAATCAGTCTGAAGAAGGGTCCAGATCCAAATTGTCACCTATCCGTGTTCTCCAAGATGCTGCCTAACATCACAGCTTGTCACTGCCAATCTGTTTTCAAATCCTTCGCATTAAGTACCTCACTCTCCTGTACTGACCCAGCAACTGCCAATGGCATATATGTGTAGGAAGGAACTGCAGATGCTGGTTTAAACTGAAGATAGACACAAAATGCTGGAGTAATTCAGCAGACAGGCAGCATCTCTGGAGAATGAATGGGTGACGTTTCGGGTCAAGACCCTTCTTCAGACTGATCATATAGATATCACGTGAAACCGTGAGCATTGCCAGGAGGACCAATACATGCCTCATGAAAATTATCTCATTAGAATTATTCAGTTAATATTTGCTGTTTCTATGCTGCCGTCCTTGGGAGTAAAATTTGAACCAAAGGCATATTCTCTTCCATTCATAAATAGTGAAGGAGGTTAGCAGTCTACAAAGACTTCATTTTGTTCAAATGCAAATTCTCTGTCGTGACATAACTTTAGTTGCCAATTATGTTCATATTTTACCCCACGTTCAGTTTAGCCCTCCCAAGGAAAATTGAAATATCCGACGGTTTCTCACTGAAAACGAATAACTCAGATCAATGAATATGTTGTATTTAACGAGAATGGAAACAATTATCTGACACTTCTTAAATGACATGAATTTGTATAAATTATTATATTATGCAACTACTTTCCACCAAGTCAATTTTACTGGATTTATTGCTTCATAGCAGTAGTTTCAGCCAAGAGTTCTGTTCAAAGTCATTTTTATTTAAATGGATTAGGTAGAATGGAATCATAATATCCTAGACCTGAGGCAGCTATTCGATGCCTTAGGACTACAAAGAGCCCCAGCTCTTTTGAAAACAATACATTTAGGCTGACTTTCCAATTAACCGTTTTCCATGTTCCTACATTACTTTCCTTGTCTAGTTCTTATCCAATTCCCTTTGGAAGGTTATTATTAAATCTATGTCCACAACCAGATCTTGCACTGAAATCCTAATTCTAAAAAAAGCTCTTGCCTTAAAATATTTTTATGTTGCCTCTGGTTCTTTGCTTAGAGTCTTGCTGATTCTCCTCTTAACCAAACAATCATAGCCCAATGATCACCTTCAATGACTTGTCTTCCTGTGTTCTCTGGTGGCCTCAGAACCTTTTATGAATTCCACCCAATTTTCATCAACATCACCTGAAAATAACACCAGTTTCCACATGTACATCACCAGGCCAACGTTAGCACCAATCTTCTTGCCCCTGTATGAGATGAGAGGAAATTAAAAAGCTGGTTCTGTCATGGTATTCAGGTTCCCAGACTACTTTGCGATAGAGCCGTAAATTTACTTGTACTTCTTCCAGCTTGATAAGTTGTGTTCAGTGCTCATGATGTTGTCTCCTCTATATTGGGGAAACCAAATCCAGACTGGGAGAGTGCTTTATAAAACAAATGTTCAGCCCAACACAACGATCCCAGCTGCCTGTTGCTCCAATTCTCTATGCCTTTTCCATTCTGATCTCAGCATCCAGCCTCCTGCGCTGTTCAAATGAAGCTCAGCGCAAGCAGGAGCTATAGCAACTTTTTCTTCATACCAGACTTGTTACCGCCTTCTAGACTCAACATGATTAAATATCCTCCCCCCAGCCTTTTATTTCACATGAGCAATATTTATTTATCTCCCTTCAAATAACTTCAGATTTTGTTCATTGCCTTTTATTTACATTTCTTCTATCACGTTTAATGCACCAGCCTTTTCCACTCTCGTTCAGGTATCTCCACTTTCACTCTCTCCTGCCCTCCACCCTTACATAGTCTTCCTTTTGTTTTCTTTGCATTCCTCAGTTCATCTCAAACTTATTCTCAAACATGCTATTGCTCTAGCTTTTCCCAATTCCGATGAACAGTCAATGAGCATACACATTAACCGATTTTCTCTCTCCACAGGTAATGTCGGATTGCTCAAAATCTCCAACATTTTCCATTTTAATTCAAGCATGGTAAGTTACAATTAATGAAAAAGCTACTTGGGCACGCAAAGTGACCATCGAGGAAGCTGAACAGATAAGGTACTTTAAAATTAGTCCGTAAATTAAAACAAATGAAATGCCTCATGTACATCAGAGGAAAAGGAAGAAAAGTGAGAAAACAGACGATTACTGTAAGTGTGGACACAGCTTAGAAAATGCAGTATTGAGTTCCCCTGTTCGGTATTTACTTAGCAAGATGATCGGGTTCCATTGTAGCATTGACTGGAAGTGCAAATTAGATTTGAATAAATAAAGAACTTGGCAGGCATGTCTTAGCACACTCATTGGAAGAGATATTTAAAGATTTTAGATGTCGGAGAGTCCATCTTCATATTTTGTCATTCCTTATGATAAAGGAGGCTAATCAGCCCATCCAGTCCATGCTTGCTCACAAAGTAATCCCATTCCCCATTAACTTCCCCTTTACCCTATTCTCCTCAATATACCGACCAAGTCTTTCCAGACTCACCCATTTGCGTGGAACACTGCAGTACCTTACAACTCTCGCTATTTAACATACTAATCCACACATCTCTGGAGTATGGGAGGAAACCATAAAACCCAGAGATGGCACATGGTCATCAGGAGGATGTGCAGCACTGGAGGTCAGGATTAAAAAAGAGGGAAGTGGAGCCAAGATAGCAGCTCTATAAGCTTTGTCACTGTGTTTCCCTAGTAGATAGTCTAAAGGCACTGTGCTTATTTTATGAAAAACATTAGAAGGAATAATGCAACCATACATGAATTAAATGCATACCCAAGCACGACAGAGGAAACGTTGGTGGAAGAGTATGAGAGATATAAACTATATGGTAAAAGTCTGAAGCCATTTATAAAAGAATGAGCTTCCTTTTGTATTGTGTCTTTCATGACTCTGGGCAACAATGATTTACAGTCAATTAAGTTTAAAGGATAGCAAAGTCCCAAAAGCAGTCACATCATATCAATTGTAGAGGGTTTTTTTTCAACAGAGTTACAAGAATGCAACTGCAACTGAAATTACCACGGAGAGCGGAAGTGAATGTGGTAAATGTAAGATTAAATATGTCAGAAATGTAGATTATCTGACATTTTTAACTCAATTTTCTTTGGAAAGCTGCAATCTGTTTAATTGGAAGATGAGATGCTGCCCCTCAAGCAACTGTTCAACTTACTTGAAACTCCATCATCTATTTTGTCATTTAATCGCTCCTGTCTTCCACCCTGTTATACTGTAGATCTCATCTTTTGTTTTGTCCTTCATCCTCGCTTTATGCCATCTTAAACCTTGCTCTCTACTTACCTAAAGTCAACCCTGTTGAAATGTACAAGTAGTACAAGTAGTATGAGGTTCACATACTGCATTTCTGTTGTTTATCTCTTTGTAGAGGCTTCTGGATCTGCTCGACACTTTCTGCATTTTCTCTCTTTTGTACATTGTGTTTGACTAGATTAAATTATGACTAGATGGTAAGAAATAGGGCAAGTAAACAACATTAAAATGATAGAGAGGGTGAAATATGGGGACAAAACTGCAGAGGAAATTCAGGATTTTTTTTGAAAATGAATGAGCAGATATAGTTTAAAGCAAATGTACAAAATAAACAGGGCAATTGCACAATTAATATGAAAATATCCTCAAGATCTAACACTTGGCTGCTTCCTTAAAGCTGTGTGTAATTATTGCCCAAACCTGTTTATACCTCTTTATAATGAATTTTGATTATAGTGGACGGATCTATTGACCTTCACTGCCAGGCTGAGCGGACAACGCCATCCCCGGCCTGCATCACTTCCAGGCTGGGCTGCCAGCCATTGCCCACACAGCCTCCTCGGCCGCTTCATGCTGCACCTGCCGCCGACCCTTAACTATACTCAGACTGCCCGCAGGCCGCGACCAATGATTTTACCGATCCTCGCCTCAACTCATCGAGATTCCAGGTCCAGTTCCAGACTGAGAGTCTGAAGAAGGGTCTCAACCCCAAATGTCACCAATCCATGTTCTCTAGAAATGCTGCTTGACCTGCTGAGTTACTCCTGGACTTTGTGTCCTTTTGTGTATTAACTGGCATCTGCAGCTCTTTGTTTCCACTACTTGTACAATGATACTCTATTACTCGGTAATCCCTTAAGGGCCAGTCCCACTTGCATGCGATTGCATGCGTTTGGCACAACCAAACGGAAGTGGAGTTCGAGCGAAGTTCGTGCTAAGTTCGTGCGTGACGTCATTTGCGTCATACTTACCAATCAGCTGGGCAGGAGGCGGGCCGAATGAATTTGGGCGTCGCACGGCGACGTCATCAAGCAACGCCAGGCGGTGATGTCATTGCGCAACGCCACGCGTTAGGCGTCCGCCGTCAAGATGCTGCGTACGCCGTCAAGACGCTGCGTACGACCGCAATGCGCCTGCGTTCCGACAGGCCGTTGGCACGCGAAGATTTCGGCCACTGCCAGAATTTCGTTGCCCCGCGCGATCTCGGGACCAGCCCCGCACAACTCCGCGCTTCTAAGTGGGACCGGCCCCGCGCGGCCATATGGTACCCGTACGCCTCAAGCGACCATGAGGGGGACAGGCCCTTTACTCAGTTCGAGTGTACAAATCACGAATAGCAGCACCATTCCTCATCCCCATGGTCCGTTATAAAGAGGGTTTACTGCGTAGTCATTTTTCTTATTGATAACTCATTTACTTTATATGAAATGATTAATTCCTCATACTTTTTTACTCTCATTCTCATTAATTCTTTTATGGTAAGTTATTATACCTCTGCTTGCCTTGCTTTTTGTGCCCATTTAAAATATACATGAAGTAGTGAAGGTCAATTCCACACGATTCATTTTTCACCCATGTTTCTGGCACATTTATATCGACTTTTGTTCACCAATGCTTTCAGAACTATTTTGGTCTTTAAATTCCAAGAAATATTAAAAAAAAACAAACATAAAGAGCTTCTACAAGAGGAAAGTAACTAAGGTCCCTCAGAGGATGAGACTGGGGAATTAATAATGGGAAATAAGAAAATGGCAAAGACTGAACAAATACTTTGCAACATTCTTCACAGCGGAATACACTAAAAGCATCTCAATGATTGAATAAAATCCAGAGGCAAAAGGGTGGGTAAAACTTGAATTGCTATCTCAAGGAAAAAAATAATCAGAAAATTGATGAGTACTCTTTAGTCAGAGGGTGGTGAATGTGGAATTCAGACAGCTGTGGAGGCCAGGTCAATGGATATTTTTAAGGCGGAGATTGACAGATTCTTGATTAGTAAGGGTGTCAGGGGTTATGGGGAGAAGGCAGGAGAATGGAGTTGAGAGGGAAAGATCGATCAGCCATGGCAGAGTAGACTTGATGGGCCGAATGGCCTAATTCTGCTCCTAGATCTTATGAAAGGCTGACATATCATGGAAATGAACTTAAAAGAAGTAGCTGTAGATATTGATTCTTATGTTACAAAAATTCCTAGATTACAGAAAACTACAAATGTAACACACCTTCACAAGGTGAACAGCCCAATGTAACACCCCTTCACAAGGTGAACAGCCCAATGTAACACCCCTTCTCAAAACAGCAGGAGATTATAGGGTAGTTACCTCGACAGCTGAAATTTTGGAGGGCGGGGGGGGAGAAGCTGTAATCCATCATTACGGAAGTAGGAGAAGGATATTTAGAAAATCTTTATATAATCATGCCAAGCATTATGGTTTTCCAAAAGGGAAATCATGCCGGCAAATTTATGAGTTCTTTGTGAAATGGTAATGAGCAGGGAGGATAATGGAGAACTAGTAGGTGGAGAATATTTAGACTTCCCAATGGCATTTAATAGCTCGGAAAGTTGTGGAGTAATATATTACTATGGAGTGAGGATTGGCTAACCAACTGAAAACAGAGAGCAGGAATAAATTAAATGGAAAAGAGAAAATGAAGACAAAAGACTGCAGATGCTGGCAGTAGAAAAGAAAGTGCTTGAAGAACACAGCTAGTATCAGAACTGAACAAGGAGGAGGACACAAATGCAGGCTCAGACACAGGGCAGATCAGTCTTCAGAGTTTAATCGGTCCAAGTCGGTACACAGGTAAGCAAAACAGAGGCAACAGTACAATCTAGGAGCAGGCAAAAAACAGAGGTCGAAAAACAGGCAATGGTCGAGGTCACAAGATTTCTAGAGCTGGAACGAGGTGATACCAAGTAGCATACACAACGAACTGGCAATGAGAACTAACACACAAAGGGCTTAAATACAGACTAGCAGGGGATAACGAGACACAGGTGAAACACATCAGGGCGGGGCCAATAATCACATGAGGGTAAACGACCTGACAGGAAATGGGACCTGAAACAAGAGGAGATGTGAGACACCAAAATAAAACAAGAATGCACACTCTAATACTAAAAAACAATAAGAAACAGAAACTAGATCAAACCCGAGACCTGACAGCTGGTCAGGCATTGTGTGTGGAGGGAGTGGACTAACAATATTTTGGGTTGGTTCACCTACCGATGCTGCCTAACCAGCTGACTTCCTCCAGCACTTTGTTTTTTTGCCATAAACAGGAAATGCTGGAAACACACAGAAGATCAGGCAGTATTTGTAGAAAACGAAACAGACCTAACAGTGGAGGTCATAGGCTAGCTGAGGGTCTCAACATGAAGTTTTCACTCTGTTTTTCTTTCCACTGATGCTGCTTGACTGTTTCCAGCATTTTCTATTTTTATTTCATATTTCCACCATCTGCAGACTTTTTATTTTCATTTAACCGGGATAAATGTGTCATCAGCAAGCTGAAACGAGGCCGGTGCGACAGGAATCAATGTGGGGGCTTCAACCATTTACAATCTTGAAGTCGCAAAGAGAGTTCCTTCAAATCTTCTTCCGAGATATGGATGGAAAGCTTAGCTTGTGCCAAGTCAAGGCCGATGCGGGTTTGAAACTACAGATTTGCCAGAGACAGTTGTCCTGAAACACTGCACGGGTTCAGAAACACATATCTGCAGACCTTTCTGCAGAAATGCTGGGCCTATGCTAGTGATTTGTATGTGTGAATCATAGACTCTATCCCTGAAGTTTAGTGGGTAATTGCTGAATTTTAAAAAGAAGAAATTTATCTTAACAATCAGACGTTCTTTCCTTCGCTTCTATTCTAAATTTCCATGGGGAATTTAATTATGGTCCAAAAGGTTAATGCGGAAAGAGAAGAAAGACTTCACGTTTGCACCACCTTTCATTATTACATAATGAATTTATGCACTTTGCTACAAATAAGACTTCTGATGCCAAATCACTGCTGTTAATACTCCATAACGATGCTCGCATTATTGCAACAATTATCAATTAATTCATACACTTTTGTATCCTTTAGTCTCTTTTTGTCCCCCTTAGGAGTCTATTTCGGTGGAACTGAGAAATGGGAAAGGTGTAGCAACACTTATAGGGTTGTATTATAGACCGCCTAATGGGGAGCGAGAATTGGAAGAGCAAATATGTAAGGAGATCGCAGATATTAGTAGTAAGCACAAGGTAGTGATTGTGGGAGATTTCAATTTTCCACACATAGACTGGGAAACACATTCTGTAAATGGGCTGGATGGTTTGGAGTTTGTAAAATGTGTGCAGGATAATTTTTTGCAGCAATACATAGAGGTACCTACTAGAGAAGGGGCAGTGCTGGACCTCCTCTTAGGAAATGAGATGGGTCAGGTGGCGGAGGTATGTGTTGGGGAGCACTTCGGGTCCAGTGATCACAATACCATTAGTTTCAATGTAATGGGGATCTTATAGAAACTTACAAAATTCTTAAGGGGTTGGACAGGCTAGATGCAGGAAGATTATTCCCGATGTTGGGGAAGTCCAGAACTAGGGGTCATAGTTTAAGGATAAGAGGGAAGTATTTTAGGACCGAGATGAGAAAATCATTTTTTACACAGAGAGTGGTCAATCTGTGGAATTCTCTGCCACAGAGGGTAGTTGAGGCCAGTTCATTGGCTATATTTAAGAGGGAGTTAGATGTGGCCCTTGTGGCTAAAGGGATCAGGGGGTATGGAGAGAAGGCAGGGATGGGATACTAAGTTGGATGATCAGCCATGATCATATCGAATGGCAGTGCAGGCTCGAAAGGCCGAATGGCCTACTCCTGCACCTATTTTCTATGTTTCTATACTTATGGAGAGGGTCAGGACTGGACCTAGGGTTGAGATTTTTGATTGGAGAAAGGCCAACTTTGGGGAGATGCGAAAGGATTTAAAAGGAGTGAATTGGGACATTTTATTTGATGGGAAGGATGTGGAGGAGAAATGGAGGACATTTAAAGATGACATTTTAAGAGTACAGAATCTTTATGTCCCTGTTCGGTTGAAAGGAAATAGTAAAAATTGGAAAGAGCCATGGTTTTCAAGGGAAATTGGACACTTGGTTCGGAAAAAGAGAGATCTACAATAATTATAGGCAGCATGGAGTAAATGAGGTGCTTGAGGAGTATAAAGAATGTAAAAAAAATCTTAAGAAAGAAATTAGAAAAGCTAAAAGAAGATATGAGGTTGCTTTGGCAAGTAAGGTGAAAGTAAATCCAAAGCATTTCTACAGCTATATTAATAGCAAAAGGATAACGAGGGATAACAAGGAGGAGGAGCCATCTTGGGGAGCGGCTGCTAACCAGCAGCCGTCTGTTTAATTTGCTTTTTTAAAAAAAAGTTTTTAGTAAGTCCTGTGTTTCATCCGTTGGAGAAATTGACTTTTTAATGTGGGGGGTAGGGGGGAATTTTACTTCTAGGTCCCTACCTGGTCGGTGAGGCAGCTTTTTCTCCGGGCTCCCCGTCGACCCGTCCTCGTGGCCTACCAGCGGGCTTGGAGCGCCGTTTCCTGGCGGGGACCGCCCAGCACCTCGGCCTCGGTGGCGGCACAGCGCTGGAGTGCTGTCGCGGAGCGGAGCGGGCGATGTCTTGCCTGGGTCGCCGCGCTGAATTGACGCGCTGGAGCTCCAGTGAGCTGTGACCGCTGAGTTCAACACCTCCGGGCTGCGGGTCTGGGGAGCGGAGCGGGCAGCACCGACTTCAACATCGGGAGCCTGGGAGCTCCAACCCGGCGCGGCCTTGTCGGCTTCGGAAGCCGCGGTCTCCAGCTAGGAAGCGGCCGTTCCAGGTGGCCCAGCCGCTGAGAGGACTCTCCCGACGCCGGGGCAAGACCACCCGGTGAGAACGGCCAGGAACATCGGGCCTCCGTAGAGGCAATTGCGGTGGCCTCAATAGGCCTGACTTTGGGTGAACTTGGGTTTGGGGACTGGACATTGTGCCTTCCCCCACAGAGGTATCCATTGTGGGGGGATGATTTTTTTTGTCTGTAAGTAATCCTGTTAGTCTTTGTCTAAGATGGCTGTCGGAAGGGAGAGTGGACGCTGGCGCGCTTTAGCTGCCGCTGCTCTTTCTTCACATTGTGTTTTTGATTTTTTGTTTTTGGACTGAATTCTGTTTTTAATTTGTGTTTCTGTGATGTCTTTATTATTTATTTTATTCTGATTATATGTTTTCTATTCCTGTTAATCTCTGTAAGGTGTCCTTGAGATTTCTGAAAGGCGCCCAAAAATAAAATTTTATTATTATTATTATTATAACATTGGTCCATTAGAGAGTCAGAGTGGACAGCTATCTGCAGAGCCAAAAGAGATGGGGGAGATATTGAACAATTTCTTTTCTTCGGTATTCACCAAGGCGAAGAATATTGAATTATGTGAGGTAAGGGAAACAAGTAGAGTAGCTATGGAAACTATGAGATTCAAAAAAGAGGAAGTACTGACACTTTTGAAAAATATAAAAGTGGATAAGTCTCCAGGTCCTGACAGGTTATTCACTAGGACATTGAGGGAAGTTAGTGTAGAAATAGCAGGGGCTATGACTGAAATATTTCAATTGTCATTAGAAACGGGAATAGTGCCGGAGGATTGGCATACTGCGCATGTTGTAAAAAGGGTTCCATTGTTTAAAAAGGGTTCTAAGAGTAAACCTAGCAATTATAGACCTGTTAGTTTGACGTCAGTGGTGGGCAAATTAATGGAAAGGATACTTATAATATATATATATATATACGCATCTGGATAAACAGGGTCTGATTAGGAACAGTCAACATGGATTTGTGCCTGGAAGGTCATGTTTGACTAATCTTCTTGAATATTTTGAAGAGGTTACTCGGGAAATTTATGAGAGTAAAGCAGTGGATGTTGTCTATATGGACTTCAGTAAAGCCTTTGACAAGGTTCCTCATGGAAGGTTGGTTAAGAAGGTTCAATTGTTGGGTATTAATGGTGGAGTAGCAAGATGGATTCAACAGTGGCTGAATGGGAGATGCCAGAGAGTAATGGTGGATGGCTGTTAGTCAGGTTGGTGGCCGGTGACTAGTGGGGTGCCACAGGGATCTGTGTTGGGTCCACTGTTGTTTGTCATGTACATCAATGATCTGTATGATGGTGTGGTAAATTGGATTAGTATGTATGCAGATGATACTAAGATAGGTGGTGTTGTGGATAATGAAGTAGATTTTCAAAGTCTACAGAGAGATTTAGGCCATTTGGAAGAGTGAGCTGAAAGATGGCAGATGGAGTTTAATGCTGATAAGTGTGAGGTGCTGAGAATTAAGGGACAGATGTTTAGGGGTAATATGAGGGGGAACTTCTTTACTCAGAGAGTGGTAGCTGTGTGGAAGGAGCTTCCAGTGGAAGTGGTGGAGGCAGGTTCGATTTTATAATTTAAAAATAAATTGGATAGGTATATGGATGGGGAAGGAATGGAGGGTTATGGTCTGGGTGCAGGTAGATGGGACTAGGAGAGAATAAGTGTTCGGCACGGACTAAAAGGGCCGAGTTGGCCTGTTTCCGAGCTGTAATTGTTATATGGTTATATAGGTATGTTACCATTTTGTCCCCCTGGTATGTTAACATTCATAGCAAAAGGATTATGGTATGTTAGCATTCATAGCAAAAGGATTTGGGTATAGGAGCAGGGAAGTTCTACTGCATTTGTACAGGGTCTTGGTGAGAGCACACCTGGAGTATTGCGTAGTTTTGGTCTCTTAATCTGAAGAAGGACATTCTTGCCATAGAGAAGTACAGAGAAGGT
Organism: Leucoraja erinaceus; assembly: GCF_028641065.1. NCBI lineage: Eukaryota > Metazoa > Chordata > Chondrichthyes > Rajiformes > Rajidae > Leucoraja > Leucoraja erinaceus. Next base: position 15,283,890 of record NC_073381.1, read on the forward strand.
TCACCAGACTGATTCCTGGGATGTCAGGGCTCATATAGAATTAGAAGATTGAGGGGGGATCTTCTAGAAACTTACAAAATTCTTAAGGGGTTGGAGAGGCTAGATGCAGGAAGATTGTTCCCGATGTTGGGGAAGTCCAAAACAAGGGGTCACAGTTTAAGGATAAAGGGGAAATCTTTTAGGACTGAGATGAGAAAAACATTTTTTGCACAGAGAGTGGTGAATCTTTGCAATTCTCTGCCACAGAACCCAATGAGGCCAGTTCATTGACTATATTTAAGAGGGAGTTAGATGTTGCCCTTGTGGCTAAAGGGATCAGGGGGTATGGAGAGAAGGCAGGTACAGGATACTGAATTGGATGATCAGCCATGATCATATTGAATGGCGGTGCAGGCTCAAAGGGCCGAATGGCCTACTCCTGCACCTATTTTCTATGTTTCTGTATTCTATTCATAGTTTAACCACCCATCTGCCAATCACCCCCACCCCTCACCTGTATCCACCTATCACTTCCTAAGATTTGTTCTTCCCTCACCTCTCTCCCAGCTTTCTCTCCCCTCCCACAATTAGTCTGAAGAAGGGTCTCCACCCGAAGCATCGCATATCATCTTCCTCCAGAGATGCTGTCTGATAAACTGAGTTACTCCAGCACTTTGTGTTCTGAGGAAGATTGCTATCAGCTGACCCAATCACATGGACAAATTCCATTTTACGTGTAAAAAGAGTAATGTGAAATACGAAAGGTTGACATGAATTGTTACAGCAATTTCTATTTTTTAATGCACAGTTGCTTTATTGTTGAGAGAACATTTTTTCATAAAGCTAAATTTTAATCAGAGATATATTCCCGCACAGTAGCGGGTGAAAACGTTTATAGCACCCAATTATGTTTTATTTTATTTTCTAAAAACCATTGCCCCTTGCAAGAATCATAGCAACACTTTCTACTACTATTAATTAGTGCAAATGTTGAGCTCCTAACAAGCTGTTCCAGCTACTGATGGATTACCCTACAAGTGGCCAGCGTGGATTAAATGTCCAGAATAGCCTAAGTAATCACCTTCCGTACCTGAATTATTCAATGTTCCTATTCTGTCCAGAAGCTAAAGCAGTACAGGGCGCCAGAGACCTTAAGAGTACCCATTCGCGCCAGTGTGCCAACCAGTGAGTTTAAAGTAAGATGGGATTTATGGCAAAGGTCTGTGCCACAAATAGCAGAGCAAACAGACTCTGCTTAATCAGAAATGACACACTTCAATAGTATTATATTGCAAATAAAACCTTGTGCAAAGGAAAGGAAGAATCTATTTTTAGAAAGGGTAGCAATTTCCTCATCATACAAGCAATCAGTTATTGAATAAATTACATAAGGTGAGGGGAATTGCATAATGTAAATTATAGGCAAAATCACGACTGCTCTACCCCAGATCTCAATTCCCCTTCTGTCCCACTTCCACATTGTCCTAAGTTCCCCAAACTTTCAAAAACAGATTCATTTCCTTCTTAAAAACTTCCAAGGATGTAGAAACAAGGAACACCAGACGCTGACTTGTAAAAAAAGACAAAAAGTGCTGGAGTAACTCAGTGGGCCAGGCAGCATCGCTGGAGAACATGGATGGGTGACATTTTGTGTCGGGTGCCTTCTTCAGACCAATTGTGGTGGGGGAGGGAGGAGAAAGCTGGCAGGGTCAGGACAAAACCTGGTGAATTATAGGTAGATACTGATGGGGGGAGGGGAGGGGGGTTGCAAATAGTTGGACAATGCCCAGAGATTAAAAGACAAAAGGTGTGAAATAAGGATGGGAGAGTTACAAATTATGAAGCCAGAGGAAAGCATATAGGTGGAAAAAGAGGGGTAAGGGGATAAATAGATGTGAGTCCAGATGGGGCAGAGGGGAGACGTGGAGGGTGTGAGGGGTGCTTGTAGGTTAGTTACCTAAAATTGGATAATTCAATGTTCATACCAAAAGGCTGTAGGCTACCCAAGGGGAATAGGAGATGCTCCAGTGTGGCCTCATTCGGGCAATGGAGGCGGCCAAGGACTGAAAGGTTGCTATGGAATGGCAGTTTCAGCTGCCCTTGGTGGACAGAGCACAAGTGTTTGGCAAAACGGTAACCTAGTCTACGCTTGGCCTTGCTGATATAAAGGAAGCCACATGGGGAGCACCAAATGTAACAGACAAAGTCAGGGAGGTGCATATGAACCTCTTTCTCACCTGGAAGGGCTGCTGGACTCCCTGGATGGAGATGACGGAAGAAGTGTTGGACAGGTGTTACACCTCCTGTGGTTGCAGGAGAAAGTGCCTGGGGAGAGGGCGGGTTGGGTGGGAAGGAATGAGTGAACCAAGGAGTTGCGGAGAGACTGGTCACTACAGTGGCTTGCAAAAGTATTCATACCCCTTGAGCTTTTCCACATTTTGTCACGTTACAACCACAAACGTAAATGTATTTTATTGGGATTTTATGTGATAGACCAACACAAAGTGGCGCATAATTGTGAAGTGGACGGAAAATGATACATGGTTTTCACATTTTTTTACAAATAAAAAACTGAAAAGTGTGGTGTGCAAAAGTATTCAGCCCCCTGTACTCTGATACCCCTAAATAAAATCCAGTGCAACCAATTGCCTTCAGAAGTCACCTAATTAGTAAATAGAGTCCACTTGTGTGTAATCTAATCTCAGTATAAATACAGCTGTTCTGTGAAGGCCTCAGTGGTTTGTTAAAGAACATTAGTGAACAAACAGCATCATGAAGCCCAAGGAACACACCAGACAGGTCTGGGATGAAGTTGTGAGAAGTTTAAAGCAGGGTTAGGTTATAAAAAAATATCCCAAGCTTTGAACATCTCACGGAGCACTGTTCAATCCATCATCCGAAAATGAAAAGAGTATGGCACAACTGCAAACCTACCAAGACATGGCCGTCCACCTAAACTGACAGGCCGGGCAAGGAGAACATTGATCAGAGAAGCAGCCAAGAGGCCCATGGTAACTCTGGAGGAGCTGCAGAGATACACAACTCAGGTGGGAGAATCTGTCCACAGGACAACTATTAGTCGTGCACATCACAAATCGGTCATTATGGAAGAGTGGCAAGAAGAAAGCCATTGTTGAAAAAAAGCCATAAGAAGTCCCATTTGCAGTTTGCCACAAGCCATGTGGGGGACACAGCAAACATGTGGAGGAAGGTGCTCTGGTCAGATGAGACCAAAATTGAAGTTTTTGGCCTAAATGCAAAATGCTATGTGTGGCAGAAAACTAACACTACACATCACCCTGAACACACCATCCCCACTGTGAAACATGGTGGTGGCAGCATCATGCTGTGGGGATGCTTTTCTTCAGCAGGGACAGGGAAGCTGGTCAGAGTTGATGGGAAGACGGATGGAGCCAAATACAGGGCAATCTTGGAAGAAAACCTGTTAGAGTCTGCAAAAGACTTGAGGCTGGGGCGGAGGTTCACCTTCCAACAGGACAACGACCCTAAATATACAGCCAGAGCTACAATGGAATGGTTTAGATCAAAGCATATTCATGTGTTAGAATGGCCCAGTCAAAGTCCAGACCTAAATCCAATTGAGAATCTCTGGCAAGACTTGAAAATTGCTGTTCACAGACGCTCTCCATCCAATCTGACTGAGCTTGAGCTATTTTGCAAAGAAGAATGGGCAAAAATTTCAGTCTCTAGATGTGCAAAGCTGGTAGAGACATACCCCAAAAGACTTGCAGCTGTAATTACAGCGAAAGGTGGTTCTACAAAGTATTGACTCAGGGGGGCTGAATACTTTTGCACGCCACACTTTTCAGTTTTTTATTTTTTTTAAAAATATGGAGGGGACGGGGGACAACAATTTTTGGCGGTCGCGCGCGCATGCGCACACTCACACACACGCGCGCGAGGCTTCGGAGGCTCAATCCAGCGCTAAATGCAGCTGTCTCACTGGGTTAACCAACAGCCCTGCCTGGACTGACGGGACACCAGCGCTGCTTTTCCACGCTGGCCATATTTCCCACAAGTCCAGACAGGTTCACCTGGCGGGACAGGCAGAGTTGAGCTGGGTTTAGTGCTGTTTCTCTGCGCTGGCTGTGGGCCTAGCTCGTGTCTGACTGCCGACCTCTCTGGCCACCCGGGGGGGGGTACTCGGGAGGGGACAGGACAGCGGCGGAGACCCGGCCGGGATCGATCCTGCCTGCGGATGAGGCGCAGGTCTGTGCCACGTCTCCCTCCTCCAATCACCGCGCTCTATCCTCAGTCCCAACCCCCCCCCCCCCCCCCCCCCCCCACTCCTCCCTCCTCCAATCATCGCGCCCTTGATCATCAGTCCCACCCCCACTGCCTCGCGGAAAGCGGAGATTTTAAAATGTGGATCACAAAAGCTTGGGGGGATGTCCCCCACCTCTCAAAACATGGGGGGACGTGTCCCCTCTGCCCCCCCCCCCCCCAGGGGTTTTCCGCCCCTGTATGCTACCAGTATCTGCTAAATAAATGAAACTACAGACAATTAATTCACTCAAACAAATGCTAAACACTCACATCCTGTCTTCCATTTATCCTAACCCACCATTAAACAGTCGTAGCACCACAAGTATCAATCTTGCATAAAAGCGGGATACACTTACACAGAATACACTTACTAAGAAGAAGAAGAATATTCCCTAATTCATTTTTTGAATCATACGATTTGTGGAGTAGTTTATGATACATTTTTGGAAAATCAGTAAATTGAGGGGACTTGACAGAGATACGTCATTGAGACCTGGAATAGATCACCCATGATCATACAGAAAGACAGAATAGGCTTTAGGGGCCAGGTGACCGACCCCTGTTCCGATTATCTTGTGTTCTTGCATCGGCATTTTTCTGACCAGAGTAACAAATGAACTGTCTACATAGCTCTCTACATTTGTCAAGATTAGAGGTTCCAAGACCTTTACTCACTTGCATCTACATAATGTTCAAAGCATATTGTATCCATGCATTGCAATATATGAATTAAATTATTGAAGATTTTTTCCCCTTCATTCGGACTCCCGCGCTACAGATACGATTTTTCATGAAGCTTATCCCTTTCTCCAGATAAATTTATTGCCTTATTTTTTAGTTTAGATTTAGTTTGGAGATACAATGTGGAAACAGGCCCTTAGGTCCAACGAGTCCACGCCGGCCATCGATCACCCAATCACTAGTTCTGTTATCCCACTTTCCAATTCTACAAACAAAGGGCAATTTACAGAAGCCAATTAACCTACAAATCTGCACGTCTTTGGAATGTGGGGGGGGTAACCGGAGCACCTGGAGAAAACCCACACGGTCACAGGAAAACGTTCAAACTCTGTACCGACAGCACCCATAATCAGGAGGGAACCCTGGTCTCTGGCGCTGAGAAGCAGCAGCTCCGCTGCTGCGCCACTGCGCTGCCTGCAAAAAGCATTTTTCCAAAAGCATTAAAAGGATCATTAAATTTCAGGTGCGCTGGAAGTTTATCAAATATTAAAAGCAGTACAGAACGATCCAAATGAGAGATTACCAGTTTGACAGATTAGGAGGACCAGAAATAGAAATGTAACAAGTAGGCATTGATTTGAAAAATGTCTAAACGTTCAAGCTATGGGATAGCTTTGAAAGACAGTTCAGCCTGTGATTGTTTCTTCACAGTTTATCAAATCATTTCGGTGGGATTTGCGATCAGGAGGGAGACCTTGGATTGTGACGACCTTCAATAATTAGGCTTCAGGAAGTTCTTGCCTGATGATCACTAAAACCAAGTTTAGTGGGTGATACAGCATTTTGGAACAATTCTGGGCCAGAAGTATTTTTCCATCTGATTAATTTATTTTGCACAAGTAGGAAATAATTTAACAGTGGCATTTTGAACATGTATCAAGGAACAGTTTTCGGGGAAAATGCATTATCTTAACGTACATGACATTCAAAAATGAAATAGGTAAATTAATGCAGCCATGATCATATAGAAAGGTAGAATGGGCTTTAGGGGCCAGGTGACCAACTCCTGTTCCGATAATCTTGTGTTCTTTTATCAGTATTTTTCCAACAAGAGTAACAAATGAACTGTCTGCATTGCTCTCTACATTTATCAAGATTAGAGGTTCCAAGACCTTTACTCACTTGCATCCACATAATGGTCAAAGCATATTATATCCATACATTGCAATCTATTAATTAAATTATTGAAGATTTGTACCCTTTCATTAGTACTCCCACGCCACAGATACGATTTTTCATGAAACTTATCCCTTTCTCCAGATAAATTTATTGTCTCATTTTTTAGTTTAGGTTTAGTTTTGCTTGCAGCACCGGAGACCCGGGTTAAATCCTGACTACTGGTGCTGTCTGTACGGAGTTTGTACGCTCACCCCGTGACCATGTGGGTTTTCTCCGAGATCTTCCGCTTTCCTCCCACATTCCAAAGATGTACAGGTTTGTAAGTTAATTGGCTTGGTGTAAGTGTAAATTGTCCCTAGTGTGTGTAGGATAGTGTTAATGTGCGGGGATAGCAGGTCGGTGTGGGCTGAAGGGCCTGTTTCCACGCTGTATCTCTAAACTAAACTCCATATTGTATATTATAACTATTTTAAATGAGAGAAAAAACTGCAGATGATGGAATATTGAGCAAAAATCAAAGTGCTGGAGAAACTGAGAGCCGGGTAACATTCTGTGGAAAGAAATGGACAGGTGCCGTTTTGGGACATGACCCTTCTGACTGATGAAGTCGAGGAGAGATTGTAAGAATGGAGGTGAAAACCAAAAATGGATACAAATACTGGAATCTGATAGGGAAGAAAGTTTTGGGGGTGGGGGGGGGTGAAGTGTAGAACCAGAGGGAGGAACGATGGGTGGCAGGGAATGTAAGGAGGGGGTGGGGTAAGGAGAGAAACATGGGGGCCTGTGAAAAGGAGGGGTGGTAGATGAGTGGCTGGAGGTAGTGGAGAAGGGGAAAGGAACTGGATGACGGGTTGGGGGGAGTGGAAAAAATGTGTGTGCAGCAGGGGTGGATAAGGAGAGTAACTTCCAATTCCTCTGCTTAAGTTATTTTAACAATAATATGCACAGAATTGAAATTTGCTTTCATCAGATCACTGGTGGCACGGTCATAAGCAAAGTGGTATGATTACCAGTTCACACAAAGGGCCACTGCAGTTAGATGGAGTATAATGATATCCGAGCCAGATAACGCATGAATCTGTCATCAAACCAGCATGAATTTTTAAAACTTGATATCTTCTTTATATTTTCTTATACTTTTATTTTCTTCTGTGGCAATTACTTAGTATGTACAGCTGACTTCTGCACCTATTGCGAACAGGGCACAGAAATATTATCTGTTCTTAGAACGATTAAATTGAACAGGAAGACCGCATCCGCTCCAATTTTAGACACTTGCCCTTGATACACAGGCAAATCATAAAAATTCAATTGTTTTTTCCTGTCAAGATCTAACTTTTTGCACGAAAACAGACATATCAGATTGCAGTCGTAAAGACTTGATTACTGAAATAAGTAACAGTTTTTGTACAATTATCAATATCGGGATTATGTGTTCTTCTGATGATAATTCAATCCAGCAAAGTGGATTTGTTGATGAATTACCTTATCTGGTTCCACTTTTCCTTTTATAAATTCTGATTTCCAAAACAGCAAGGCCTGTTCTAGGGTAAGGCCTAGTCCCTTGAGATAGAGTCCATATTGCATGCGGCCACCATGTCGGAGGTGATGGTTGTCCCGTAAGGCATTGTGCAACTGGCGCATGCAGGGAGGATACGATTTAGTAGCCAGCTGAAACAAATAACAATTCATTTATGCTTACTATTTGAATTTCAATTGAACCTATAGGGGCTTATTTTTGTGTAAACACCACATGTCTATTTTATGATTCAACCTTTAATTTTAAAAAATGGTTTCATAGAAACATAGAAAATAGGTACAGGAGAAGGCCATTCGGCCCGTCGAGCCAGCACCGCCATTCATTGTGATCATGGCTGATCGTCCCCAATCAATAACCCGTGCCTGTCTTCTCCCCATATCCCTTGAGTCCACTAGCCCCTAGAGCTCTACCTAACTCTCTCTTAAATCCATCCAGTGATTTGGCCTCCACTGTCCTCTGTGGCAGGGAATTCCATAAATTCACAACACTCTGGGTGAAAAAGTTTTTTCTCACCTCAGTCTTAAATGGCCTCCCATTTATTCTAAGACTGTGGCTCTGGTTCGAGACTCGCCCAACATTGGGAACATTTTTCCTGCATCCAGCTTGTCCAGTCCTTTTATAATTTTATATGTTTCTATAAGATTCCCCCTCATCCTTATGAACTCCAGTAAATACAAGCCTAGTCTTTTCAATCTTTACTCATATGACAGTCCCGCCATCCCAGGGATCAATCCCGTGAACCTACGCCGCACTGCCTCAATCCCAAGGATGTCCTTCCTCAAATTAGGAGACCAAAACTGTACACAATACTCCAAATGTGGTCTTACCAGAGCCCTATACAACTGCAGAAGAACCTATACTGAAATCCTCTTGTTGTGAAGGCCAGCATTCCATTAGCTTTCTTCACTGCCTGCTGTACCTGTACACCAACCTACAGTGACTGGTGTACAGGTCTCGCTGTACCTCCCCTTACCTAACCTAACCCCATTGAGATAATAATCTGACTTGTTTTTGCCGCCAAAGTGGATAACCTCACACTTTCGACGTACACCTATAAATCTCAACGTAATTGTGAAATTTTAAAGCACCGTCACACATAGGAGGAATTTATAAAAAAGATACAAGAAACTCACACTGTCAAGTTGATCCAAGGAGATCTTTCCAACATTTTTTTGAACACTGTAGTCCTGTCCAACATACGCACAGCTGCAAAGGAAAGGAAGCATATTAGAAACTGCTTGCGCATTCTTAGCAGAAGTAAAATTGGTCATATCTCCCTACAGTTCAGTTTCCACAAGGGCCAAAACATCAAAATCATGAAGATCAAGTTTGATGTCCTGTTTGCCCTGGTTTAAATGGTTACAATACAGTCTTAGCAGGAATAGAATTGATCACCAACCAAAAAGAACTGGAGGGAGCGATGGACCACATCTCCCATTCCTTATGTTGTTAAATAATCTGTTAATCTCGTTATTGCATATGAAGAACAACAATCTGGGGATATCAGAGGACAAATGAGTAACTTTCTCTGCACAGATGAATGGAGAAAACTGGTAGGGAAAGTCATGATTATCACAAAAAATAGAGCAAAGTCACAGTTACAACATAATTAAGCAAAATCATCAGTAAAATAAAGACCAATCAGCCACGATCTTATTGAATGACTAGACTAAGTGGGACCCATGTGGGGGAGGGGGGGTGTGGGGGTGTGTGGGGACGGGTGGTGTGGTGCAAGGAGGGGGGGGGGGGGGGGGGGGGGGGGGTGGTGTGCGAGGGGTGTTTGAGGGAGGGAGGGTTGTTGGGGAGGGTGGCTGCAGGGGTGGTGTGTGGGGGGGTGTATTTGGGAGGGGGGAGGGATGGGTGTGGTGGGGTGTATGTGGTAGGATGGGGAGGGGGGTGTGTGTGTGTGTGTGAATGTGGGGGGAAGGGGGTGTGGGGGGGGAGGGGTGTGTGGAAGGGGGGGGATGAGGGAGGGGGGGGGGGGGGTAGTGTGGGGGTGAAGGGGGGTGTGTAGGCTCAGCAGCTCCCTACCCCGGCTCCGACCGCATTCACCGGCTCCAGGACCCGGCTAAGGACTCATTCACCGGCTCCCATCCCCGGCGCCTGTCGCACTCAGTGGCCCGCCTGCACTCAACGGCTCCCGGCTCGTCGTGGTGGTCGCCGCCCCCGGAACACAGCCCCCGCCCACACTCTGCTCACTCCACTCCTTCAGCTTTATTCTCGCCACCAGTGATTGGCAGCAGGTGCCGGAAGGGGCGTTGCCAACCCGGCAAATGAGAGACGAATAACCTTTGTAATATTTCACCGATCGGAATAAAACTTGATGCACTTGCAGCACAGGAGAATGGCGAGTAAGGTGGCGCAAAATTGTAGCGCTATCGGGTACTGTTTTTGCGCAAATTTTAAAACAACGCAAACTGGAAGAGGATGAGATGAGAGTTTTATAAGTATACTAGACTAAGTGGGACCCGTTGGGTCCCAGCATCACACAGGAGGGCTGGTCATCCAACGCAATATACCACCTCTCCACCAATTCTAATATTGGTGGCCAGTTGGGGGGGGGGGGCTTTCTGGAGCGCTAGTATGGGTGTTGTGGGCTGAAGGGACTGGTTTCCAGAGGGCAAGTATGCAAATTGTGCGCCAAATGGATTCAAGCCTGTTGTGCTGGCAACTCACTCACTCATGGCTGGTGGGCTGGTAGTTGACTCACGGCTAATCCTTGAAATTCTATTTCAAGCAGGGTATAAGGCCACCAAATTCAAGTGCAGTTTCTTACCACTTCTAGCAGGGTGCAAGGCCACCAAATTCAAGTGCAGTTTCATACCATTTGAAGTAGGGTGCAAAGCCACTAAAGACAGCGAGTCGTGACCTCTCCCTCCTCCATCTTGCAGAGACTGAGCCACACCCACATTTCCGGGTTTTATAGCCCCTCCCCCCCACCGGAAAAGGTGTGGCTTTCATGGAGTGATTGACAGGAGAAAGATTCTCAACATTTTTTCAAAAACTAACACTTTTATTTTTCATTGATGGGAAGAATTCTCTGCATCTGCTCAGCGGAGGGGGGACTGAGTAAGATGGCCAAAAATCAAAGCCGTAAGTGGTAGCGTTTTATCTAAAATCAATATACTGTGTAAACAGGAAGTAAGTGCATTTACAGTAATGCCTTTTAACTTCAAGCCATTGCATCCAAGCCACCATTCGCAGTAATAGTGCCTTTCAACTTCAAGCCAAAGCTCCCAAGCCTCCATTTGCAGTAAGCAGTGCCTTTCAACTTCATGCCACCATTTGCAGTAAGTGGTGTCTTTCAACTTCAAGCCACACCCAAGCCATCATTTGCAGGTAGTGCCTTTCAACCTCAAAGCTCCCAAGCCACCATTTGCAGTAAGTAATGCCTTTCAACTTCAAGCCATTGCACCCAAGCCCCCATTTGCAGTAAGTACTGCCTTTCAACTGCAAGCCAAAGCAACCAAGCCACCATTTGCAGTAAGTAGTGCCTTTCAACTTCCAAGCCAATCCACCCACTCCCCCCATTTGCAGTAAGTAGTGCCTTTCAACTTCAAGCCACAATTTGCAGTAAGTAGTGCCTTCCAACTTCAAGCCAAAGCTCCCAAGCCAACATTTGCAGTAAGTAGTGCCTTTCAACTTCATGCCACCATTTTGCAGTAAGTAGTGCCTTTCCATTTCATGACACACCCAAGCCAAGCCAACCAGGGGAGGGGGAAGGGGGGGGCGCTTTCTGGAGCGCTAGCATGAACCATTTTAGAACCACTAGACATTTTTTGCAAGCTTTAGAACCAATAGACATTTTTTGCAAGCTTTAGAACCAATAGAGACACTTTTTGCAAGCTTTAGAACTGATAGACATTTTTTGCAAGCTTTAGAACCAATAGAGACACTTTTTGCAAGTTTTAGAACCAATAGACACATTCTGCAAGCAATTTAGAACCACTAAGGGCACTTACATTTGAACTTCAACCATTTGCAGTAAGTGTTATTCACAGCTCAGAGAAGCCAAGCCACCCTCTGGGAGGGGGGGGGGGAAGAGACTGTGTGGGGGGGGGGGGGGGGGGTTTTCTAGAGCGCTCCCCCCCATTTTAGAACCAATAGACATTTTTTTTTTTTTGCAAGCTTTAGAACATATAGACCAATAGACATTTTTTGCAAGCTTTAGAATCAAATAGCAGCAGAAAGAATGGGGAATTTTATAAAAACATTAATATCTCTGTCATTTTTAATCGACGGGAAAAATCCTCAGCACACATGCGGCGGATGGGAGCTCTGAGCAAGGTGGCCAAAAATGACGGCCGTAGGTGGCGGCGTTCTCTCGGAAATCGCAGCACAGATGTGTGGCAACCAGTCAAGAACAGACTTTAGCCAGATAGGCAGATAGAGAAGATAGATAGATTGTAGATAGATAGATAGATATCTCTGTCATAGATAATAGATAGATAGATAGATAGATAGGCAGATAGCGGCAGAGGGAGCTAGAGCAGATAAATGAGATAGAGTTGCGGCGATAGATAGATATCGCATAGATAGATAGCCAAAGATAGATAGACTTTTAGTAGATATAGATAGATAGATGGAACAAGCAAAAAGGCTACCCGGCCTTCTTCTGCTCCTGCTTCTCAAGGTCATGTGTACATGAAACTCAGGAAAATTCAAATAATTTTAATATAATTTCCTTCTTAAAAACAACATGAGAATGATAGGGCTTATACAAAAGCATCTTGCTGTAAATTGAAATGATCATGCACTTGACCTTTTTCTACCACAGCACTGATTCACTCCATTGTCTCGTGTACAAAGGCACAGTGAAAAGCTTTTTGCCTGCGTGCGATCCAGTCAAAGAAATGACTACACATGATTACTTTATCAAGCTGTCCACAGTGCACAGATTTCAGACCATCTCTACTGTGGTGCCATAAATGTATAGATGAATACGTGCGTGTACTGCTCCGCTTTGTGAAGTCAATCACAATCTTATATGTCATGCTGAAATTGAGAGAGTGGTTGTTGTCTTAGCACCAGGTTACAAGGTTCTCAATCTCCTTTCTGTACTGCTTCTCGTCATTATTTGATAGCCGGCCCACTCTGGTGGTGTCATCTGTGAACGTGTAAATTGAGTTGGATTTGTATTTGACTGCACAGACATGAATATATAAGGAGTATCGTAGGGTTAGGATTAGTCTGCGAACGCATCCTTGCTGGGTGCCAGTGTTGAGATTTATCATAGAGGATCATTTGTCACCTATTCTCACTGATTGTGGTCTGTAACTATGCTCTGCGCGCTTTCCAGCTTAATGGCATCCTTCCTATAAGCCACACCCAAGCCACCATTTGCAGTAAGTGGTGCCTTTCAACTTCAAGCCAAAGCAACCAAGCCACCATTTGCAGTAAGTAGTGCCTTTCAACTTCAAGCAAAAGCTCCCAAGCCATCATTTGCAGTAAGTAAGTAATGCCTTTCAACTTCAAGCCAAAGCGACCAATCCACCATTTGCAGTAAGTAGTGCCTTTCAACTTCATGCCACCATTTGCAGTAAGTGGTGTCTTTCAACTTCAAGCCACACCCAAGCCACCATTTGCAGTAAGTAGTGCCTTTCAACTTCAAGCCAAAGCAACCACAAAACTGAACACAATACACCAAATGCGGCCTCATTAACGTCTTGTACAACTGTAGCATAACGTCCCAACTCCCATACTCAATATCTGAAGGCCAACATGCCAAAAGCCTTCTTTACTGCCCTATCTACCTATGACGCCACTTTCAAAGGACTACGTACTCCAAGATCCCTCTGCTCAACAATACTCCCCAGGCCCCTATCATTGTGAAGATCCTTCCTTTTTTGACTTTACAAAACGCCTCACCTCACACTTATAACCATATAACAATTACAGCACGGAAACAGGCCATCTCGGCCCTACAAGTCCATGTCGAACACTTATTTTCCCCTAGTCCCATCTACCTGTCCATAGCCTCCATTCCTTTCCCATCCATATACCTATCCAATTTATTTTTAAATGATAAAATCGACCCTGCCTCCACCACTTCCACTGGAACCTACCTGCATTAAACCACATATGTCATTCGGCAGCCCACTTGCCTGTCTGATCAAGATCTTAATGTAATTTTTTATAACTATCTTCATTGTCTACAATAAACTACAAAAGCAGTGGACACAACACTGATCCCTGAGGTACATCACTATTCACAGGCCTCCAGTCCAAAAAGCAACCTTCCACCAGTACCACCCTCTGGAATAAGCGAGTTTTGTATCTCAATGAACGCAAGGAATTATGGGATTTGTCAATGGTCATTCAGGATTTTTAAAAAGTTGAGTTTTTGTCTTCTTTGAATCTTATATTGGTTATGGCTGACCCAAATTACGACGATATGACATTGGATGATTTTCCTCGATGGAAAGTCAGTTTTGAAGCACTTTTTAGCGGACAGGGGGTTGAAAAAGACATGGACGAAAAGCTGAACTTGCTGCTCTTGCTTAGGCTGCATCGTACATGAAGAAGGCCGTGCTACTGACTGGCGGTGAAGAAAAATGTCGTCAATGCTGATCAATACAAGGAACTCTTGAAATGTAGATTTAAAAATTCTTCCCGATCCCGTGAGCGAACTGAAAGATGGTGGCTTGGAGAATCGAAAGGACCAAACTGCCGGCCTCCCACATCCATCGTCGAGCTGTCAAATCATCTTGCCAGTTATGACGAGGCTAACCAGCCAGCTACTTCACTGAAGTCTCGTCTGCTTAGCGACTACAAAGAAGGCAAGGCCTATAGCTATTATGATGCTAGATGGCTGAAAGAAGTCTTCTTTCATCCCATATCTGATGTACTACACCACCCTACTTACACATGTACATGCAGAACGCATTCAGAAGTCAACAAACGTGCATACAGCCCGTGGCCGCGGACTAGTGTAGTAAGCGGTGAAAACCCCACAAATACTTTTCATATTATCCATTGATAGTTTTACAAATCATACATTTAATTTCATTCTCGCCCCCCCTTCCAAAACAAAAACAATAAAAAATGGTTGTTATTCATCGTCACGATCTCGCTCACTCACCGAAGCACTAAGCAATAAAACCACCAAAATCATCATAGTTCAGTACAAATGAACCATAAATACACTTAATTAATAGTTTTGAAAGCAGTACTTTCTTTCCTCGAAGAAGAAAAACTGGAAAATACGTATGAAATGTGCACACACAGCAGCTCAGCTGGCGAGAATGTTTATCCCGAATGACCCATGACCTGGTGTATTCAGACCCCATCACTTTATCCACATTTTGTTACGTTACAGCCTTATTTTAAAAAGGATTAAATTCATTTTTTTTAAATCATCAATCTACACACAATACCCTAAAATGATGAAGCAACAATAGATGTTTAGAAATGTTTGCAAAGTAATGAAAAAGAAATACATGAAATATCACATTTACATCAGTATTCAGACCCTTTACGATGACACTTAAAATTGAGCTTAGGTTCAGTTTCCATTGATTATCCTTGAGATGTTTCTACAACTTGATTGGAGTCCACCAGTGGTAAATTCAATTGATTGGACATGATTTGGAAATAATAATAATAATAATAACTTTATTTGTTAAGCACCTTAAAAACAACCAAAGCTGACCAAAGTGCTGTACAGAAAAAAAAGGTTTCCACCTATCCCCCACCACCCCCACCACCAACCAAGGGAAACAATGCTCCAGAGCGTTCTGGTCCTCAGGGACCACAATACCTTTAGTAATTCAACACAGACATCCACCACACCATTTTTCACACAGTCAGAGAGGGTCCTCCTCCTCCTCCTCCCCTTGTTCATCCGTGGTCGGGGCCCTGACCCTCTATAGTCGCCAATACGGACGACATCATAAAAAGATGTTGTAGGCCACAGGCCGGCAGAACAACAGAACATACAACTAACACGAGGCGCATAAATTACATACAAAAATCCAAACAATAAATTAAAAAAACATAAAACACAAGTACGAACAACGCAGCAAAACCAAGCAAATAAAGTTAATAAACAATTCAACACCTAGGAAAGGCACACACCTGTCTATATCAGGTCACACAGTTGACAGTGATGTCAGAGCAAAGACCAAGCCATGAAGACAAAGGAATTGTCCGTAGACCTCCGAGACAGGATTGTGTCGAGACACAAATCTGGGGAAGGGCATGAGAAACAAGATTCGCTGGTCTGATGAAACCAAGATTTAACTCTTTGGCCTGAATGCCAAGCGTCACGTCTGGAGGAAACCAGACACTGCTCATCACCTGGCCAATACCATACCTATGGTGAATCATCGTGGTGGCGGCATCATGCTGTGGGGATTTTTTCAGCGGCAGGAACTGGGAGACTAGTCAGAATCGAGGGAAAGAAGAACGGAGCAAAGTACGGAGAGATCCTTGATGAAAACATGCTCCAGAGCGTTCTGGTCCTCAGGACACAATACACAACATAATTCAACACAGACATCCACCACACCATTTTTCACACAGTTCAGACAGTCCTCCTCCTCCTCCTCCTCCCTTGTTCATCCGTGGTCGGGGCCCTGACCCTCTATAGTCGCCACTACGGACGGCCCGATGTTCAAGCCCCCTGGTCGGGATGGTTGGAACCGCAACGTCGGGACAGGTCGAGGACGCCCAAAGCTCGTAAATCAGCCACCGCTTCAAGATGTTGTAGGCCACAGGCCGGCGGTCGGAGCGAGGGATCGCCTGCTCCACGATGGAAGGTCCGCTCCACACCTGCCGCCAGAAGCTCCACAAACCGAGGCTCCAAGATGATGTAGGCCACAGGCCAGCAGTCGGAGCGCTTCTCCAGCGACCCCCGGCAAGGCTCCGCGATGTTAAAGTCGCCGCTGCGCCGCCGCTGAGGCTCTGGGCCAGACTCCGGGCAAGGCCTCACCAAACCAGCTGTAAGGCCGCGAGGAGAGGTACGAAGAAATGACAAGGAAGAAAGTCGCATCTCTGTCAAGGTAGGTGCCTGAAAAGGTTTCCACCTATTCCCCCACCCCCCCACCACCAACACAAGACATACAGGGAAACACTAAAACATACTTTTTGACATACTAAAATAAGTCGAACACCGAACCCGCTGTAGGCGAGGCGTCCGACTCGCAGCGCCACTGGAATCTCTTTAGTTTAGAGATACAGAGCGGAAACAGGCCCTTCAACCCACCAAGTCGTGCCGACCAGCGATCCTTGCACACCAACACTATGCTACACACACTGGGAACAATTTACAATTTTACCAGAGACAATTAACCTACAAATTTGTATGTCTTTGTAGTATGGGGGAAAAAACCGGAGCACCCGGAGAAACTACATGCAGGTCACGAGGAGAACGTACAAACTCCATACAGGCAGCAGCTCCCATAGCCAGGATTGAACCAGGGTCGATTGCGTTGTAAGGTAGTAACTCTACCGTTGTGTCACCGCTATCACTTGCCTGGCTTTGTCCAGCTCCACCTCTCTCCCAGCTTTTTCTCCCCTATTACAATCCGTCTGAAGAAGGGCCCTGACCCGAATCATCACCTTCATGTTCTCCAGAGATGGTGCTTGACCTGCTGAATTACTCCAGCACTTTTGTCTTTTTTTTGTAAACCAGTATCTGCAGTCCCGTGTGGCAACATATTGTTCTATATGACAAGCATACCAGTTTTTATATTCTGATTTAGCATGATTACTATCAACCCTGCTCACTTTTTATCCAGTGATCTGGTGATCAGATGGTGGAGGTGAACTGTGTTGGGGTGGTTTTCCTGCCACACTGCATGGTCCATTGCTATCCCAGATGATCCTCTGATATTCCCTTATGAGAGCATTGACATGGCACCTTCAAACATTTGGACTACTGCGTTTCAAATCCCATCAACACTACTAAGATCTACGTGGATTAACTAACAATTTTACTTCTGAATTGATGCGAATCAACAGAAGGCAAGAAATTCTTGAACTTTCGAGGTGTCACTGGAAATAATGAAACGCTGGTTGTTTTTTTCTCTCTCTGTGAATACAGCAAAGTAAATTTACTCAAGATTTTACAGCTTCACAGATTCTTTGACATTTTCCACATGGACAGCAAGACTACCCTTTGAAGTGAGAAAACTTGGCCTCATGCTGAGCTTTTCGCTCTCCATTGCATATTGCGCTTGTCATGAAAGGGATATTCTATGATATGCTCAGAATGTTAGTAACCGTGTCTTCATAATCAGATCTTATTATTCAAAACCGATGCAACAGATACGACATGCCTGCAGATCTTGCAAAGATTAACCAGTGGTGTACAGTATAGACAAATATTTTTTCATGACTTGATTCAGTAAAATTAGAATGTACAGGTTAACTGAAAACACTGAACACACTGAACAAATTAGACTAAGATGATTGCTATAATTAAAACTTAATATTTAATTTTTTTTAAATCCACTGTGTTATAATATACAAGTATTTGAAACTTGCCACATAATAAAATATAGAAAAGGTGGAAAATTGTAGTTATTTCAAGTTACTGAGAAATAATGATGAACAAAATTAGCTTTACAATTAAAGTGCAAATGCGTTTAAACAAGTTCTTTGTTGCCTCTGAGTCAAGGAAGTTGAAATTTCACATCACAGGATGAAGCACAAAGATTTATGCCGACATTTAAGTGTAGTACCTAGGGAGTGCTACTGAGCTGCACCTCCCATCTGATGGACAAAGCAGTGTCCATGTGACAATGGCTTGTCTGCTTCCATTTTTGATGCACTGCAGTAGAGTGTCAGCTGAGATTTTTCTGCCCAATTCCTACGTGCGAAGTTGAATTCACCACCCAGTTCAAAGACAAATGCACTTCCCACCAAACTAAAAACGTCAGCAAATCAGCAAAATGTATGGCAAGAACACCTGATGGTATTTTTAATTCCTTGAATCTACTAATTTTCGACACGGGTTTTCCATTTTGTTCGTCTCAAATATGGTTCAATAGTTCTTTATTGTCACGTGTACCAAGGTACAGTGAAATGTGATTACCAGTCATACAAAAAAAAAGCAACAAGGCACATAACTACATAAAGATTAAACATAAACAGCAGCACAGCGGTGTGTGAGAATCCCCAGGGCACATATCATAAGCAGAGACCCACAGCCATCAGTTCAATGACCGGGCCACACACACGCTCCTTCACCGTGATGTGACCAGAGTTGTACCGACCGCTGCCATTCTCTCTGCAGTCCCCGTCCGCCCGAACAGTCAGAAAGCTGTCCCCACTCCGGGATGTCCTCATGGAGCGATGTCTCCGTAAACACCATGATCACTGCACTCACGGCAATCCCTCCGAGTCTTCACAAGTGCTGGCTGCACGTCCATCTTGTTTTTTCGGCAACCTCACATTCCCCATTGTGATGGAAGGCAAATAAATTGTACCTTCTTCCTCGTTTTCTCCTGTGGTCGGGGGAATTGAAGCATCCACAGTCGGGGCGAATGAAGCTACCGCAGTCGACAATCGAAGCCTCTGCATCGGAGCGATCAATGCTCCCGCGATCGGGGCGGTCGAAGCTCCTGCGGTTGGAGCTCCCAAAGTCGATCCCTGCTCCACAATGTTAAGACCGCAGTGCAGACAGAGATACCATACGGGAAAAGTCGCATCTCCGTCAAGGGAAGCGATAAAAAAGTTTCCCCCAAACCCCACCCCCACATAATACAAAAACTAAAAATACACCAAAACATACAAGTAAAAAAAGACTAAAATCAACAAAAGAAGAAAGGGACGCGACAGGCTGTTGGCGAGGCTGCCATGTACGGCGCCACCCGGTGGTATATCACCGGGTGATATTTGAGATTGACATACTGATCTCTCTGCAGCTATAGCAAGCACATTCCTCGCTCAAATACTGGCATCAATTAACCTCCAGGTGAGTATTGCTATGATATGACTATGTGGAAAAAACGTTTGATCAGAAATGTAACCCCTTGCATTTTGGCTTTATTTCTGTGCTTGTCCAAATATTACAATAATACAATACAATACAATACAATATTTATTCAATGTCATTTGAACCTCAGTGAGGCTCAAACAAAACTCTGTTTCTACAGCCATACAAACAAAACAATTGCTACTAGACAAACAAGCAACTCAATTCACACAAACATCCATCACAGTGAATCTCCTCCTCACTGTGATGGAAGGCAAAGTCTTTTCTCTACCCTGTGCACCATTTTTCTCCCGATGTTGACGCCCCGGGCGGGCGATGGTAAATCCCATGACCATTAAGGCCGAGCCGGACGATGTACGGCCCCTATCCAGGACTAAATGTCTCAAAGTTGGAGCCCCCGGCGGGCGTTGGAATGTCCCGCAGCCATTAAAGCCGCCCCGGACGATGTATGGCCCCGCTCCGGGTCGTTCCAACCCCGTAACACGGGCGGGAGAGGTTGCATGATTTAATTTCTATGCAAATTTCCATGTAATTTTTCTGAGGGTATTTTGGATTTAGTTTTATGCATCAACAATGGAGTATTTTATAATTTCTGGTGCATCAGGTGTGAAATATCTCATGTGGAAAATAGCATCGCGAAAGTATAATGTTAAAATTGTGGCACATAATTTTATTCAACACTTGGCAAATATAATAAGTAGCGATATTTTTTAAATCTACATCATTGTGAATCATCTTAATGTATAATAATAGATGTATTTGGTTATTTAACTAGAAACATGGATTGGGAGGCAAAAGGTAGCTTACATTTATCCAGCATTCTTACAAATGTCTTACAATATAAAATACTCTCGTTAATGTTATGCAGCAGAAGGTAACAGTGATTTATCACGAGATATCTATTTGTGTTATTGTTAAGGGAACGGTGATGACCAGCATGGATAAAATCTGCCAGCCTTTCGCACATGAAAATGTTTCTTAAATTTCCTCCCAAAAGACTGTGCTCGCGAGGCGGTCCCCACTTGCTGGAGTCTCCAACCAGCTTTTTTCTATCCACTCATCAGTTCCTAATATTATTCTGAAAAGTTCATCTGATTCATCAGAACCCTGGTTTGAGCAATCCCTCTTGTAGATTTAACCCGTGGGAATTTAGGTATTATTAGAACATCTCTTTGCTGCAAGTGCTCCAAGGTCACCAACAACTGCTCTCGGTATACCAAGTGTGGTCTGACTTTGCATAGTTGTTACACGACTTTCAGCTTGTATCCTAGACCGCCAGATTAAACGGCTACTACTCTATTCTCTCCACATGCACATGACAATTTAATGCATAAATAGTGCTATGGGACATCAGGTTTAAAATCAACCTGACCCATTGGAAATTTTAAACAGGACTTAGATTTAATCTCTTATTCAAAGAATGGTATATCTTGTCAGTTTATATTTTGTATTCAGGGCTTGGAATGAGATTTGAACTTCCAACCTTAGTACTGATGACCTACCAAGGTACAAGAGAACAGAATTCAGTGCATTGAATGAACAGAAAGCTAGAAATATTTAGACTGTTTTCTGTGAAACAGGGTGTAAATTAAAGACTTCTAAGGGAAAAAATAATTGTGATCCAAGATGAAGGAAGTAGTTAACAGAGTGTACTAACATATGGATTACTGATCATCATTATTTCTCATGAGAAATAAATGTTTTCACCATTGAAACTTTTTTTGTAATTCTTTGCTGACTTCAATCTATGAAGTAAATATCTACCAGTGCCAGGTCTGGCCCAGGGGTAGCCTCAAAGGTAACTAATGTCACAATGATGAAGAGGATTCTGAGGCAAACCACTGTCCAGGCTGCTATTGTTGGTTCAAGTTAGTCCTCATGCAGTAATGGCACGTTCCTCTAATGTAACACTTTGTTCGACATTATATTCATTTTTACTTTGAGGCAGATTACACCACTGCCCCACCTGGGGTGTCAGGTTTCTGCACAGTTGTCTTGTAAGGCCATGTAGCTTTTTTTTCCAACTTTGTAAAATACAGTAACAGTGTAATCAGCAATATTTTCAAAGGTTTCAACAAGGCTGATTCTCCAGTGGCACAGAATATATTCCCATCCCTTGGATGCACTGATAAATGTATTCCATTTGAACTTTTTTTAAATAATTGCTTCAAATTTAAAACGGTATACTAAATGAAGCGGAGACTTAAGCAGTCCCTATTATTCCAAGAGTGGCACTTGAATAATTTGGACAATTCTCTGCATGCCTTTCAAAACGACTTACATGTAAGTGGCTACAGAACACTGATGACACCAGCACAGTATGTTTAATTAGTGTACTAGCTCTTTAAATGACACGTATTGCAATGTGAACAACAATCTAGATGCACTGAAAGACAATTTACAAGAAAACCCTCATCACTTTCAGAGTCTAATCAAACCGGAATAATACAACAAAAAGCAGCCCATCTCTTACAGATGTGTTGCTGGGAACACTGCAATTATAAATCGGATCTAACGACCAAATGGCAAGTTTCTAGTTTGCTGAATTTTTCTTTTAACTATTGGTCTGCAACAATTGTAGATTTGTATGGTAATAAGTAATAACATTCATTTCATGGAATTGAATACATTCACAATGCAGAATGTGGCAAGAAATAAACCAGATACTTAACAAAATAAAAGGAAAGACTTGCATTTATATGGCAGCTTTAAAGACCTCAAGACACCCTCAAGCATTATCAGCCAATTAAGTGCATTTTTTGAAGTGCCAAGAACGCTGCAATGTCAGAATCATGGCAGTCAATTTGCGTTGTGCAAGATCCCAGAATGAGTAACCAGATATTGACCAGATGATCCGTTTAACGCACTGTAGGAAGGAACTGCAGATGCTGGTTTACACCGAAGATAGACAGAAAACCCTGGAGTAA
The DNA here is from genome assembly GCF_028641065.1 of Leucoraja erinaceus. NCBI lineage: Eukaryota > Metazoa > Chordata > Chondrichthyes > Rajiformes > Rajidae > Leucoraja > Leucoraja erinaceus. Next base: position 15,306,424 of record NC_073381.1, read on the forward strand.
CTCAGCGGGACAGGCATCATCTCTGGATTGAAGGAATGTTGACGCTTAGGGTCAAGACCTGCTTCAGACTTCGACCTGAAACATCACCCATTCCTTCTATTCAGAGATGCTGCCTGTCCCACCGAGTTACTCCAGTATTTTCTGTATATCTTCCGTTTCAAGCAGTGTTGGTTGAGGGGTAAAAATGCACCATTGCTCCGCAAAAAATGTCCTGCTCTTGAAAATTATGCCATTGCGTACTTTGCACCCAACTGAGCAATCATATGGGGTAGACAAAAATGCTGGAGAAACTCAGCGGGTGAGGCAGCATCTATGGAGCGAAGGAATAGGTGACGTTTCGGGTCGAGATCCTTCTTCAGACTGATGTGGGGGTGGGGGCGTGGTGTTGGGCGAAGCGATCGCCAAAAACCTGCTTTTGGTTTCACTGATGTAGAGCAGTTGACACCTAGAGCAGCGGGTGTAATAGATGAGGTTGGAGGAGGTACAGGTGAACCTCTGCCTCACCTGGAAAGACTGCTTAGGTCCTTGGATGGAATCAAGGGAGGAGGTAAAATGACAAGTGTAGCATTTTCTGCGGTTGCAAGGGAAAGTACCAGGGGAGGGGGTGGTTTGGGTGGGAAGGGACGATTTGACCAGGGAGTTACGGAGGGAGCAGTCTCTGCAAAAAGCCGAAAGGGGAGGTGATGGGAAGATGTGGCCAGTGGTGAGATCCCGTTGGAGGTGGCGGAAATGTAGGAGGATTATCTGTTGTCAGTGACGGCTGTGAGGGTGGAAGGTGAGGACAGGGGGGATTCTGCCCTTGTTACGAGTGGGGGCGTGGGGAGTGAGAGCGGAGCTACGGGATATAGAGGAGGCCCTGGTGAGAGCCTCGTCTATAGTGGAAGAGGGGAATCCCCGTTCCCTAAAGAATGAGGACAACTCCAATGCCCTGGTTTGGAACACCTCATCCTGGGTGCAGATGCGGCGTACACGGAGAATCATATGGGGCATCAGCTTAATGTCTCAGCCAAAAGCCAGCACCTCTAACACCGCGCCCTTGCCTCAAGATTATGTTGCAATTGTCAGCCCAAACCTTCGTTGACTGTGATGTGAACCCAAGGCAATCTGACTGGGAGAGGAGATCAGCAACCATTCATCTAATGCCTCAGCCATAAATCATGTACCTGACACCGTAGCCTTCCCTCAAGAACGCACTGCAATTGTCTGCCTAGTTTTGTGTGACTGTGACACAAATTCAGACCTATTTGACCAGGGAAGGGGGCTGTAGCCATTCAACAGTTAGGGTAAACCTCCAAGTGTTATTCATTGAGTGAGGAATGTGATCTCATCCTTTTATTCAATGAATGGAGTTTCAACAGTCAAGTCAAGTCCACTGCAGATGCACAAGTACAGTGCAGGGTACAATCACCATTCTTGGTTTCAGTAGCATGACAGACGCATAGGAGCAGCCAAACACACAAAAAAAATGTACACATAAATCGCACATAAACTACACCTACACCTAACATTTCTAAAAGAAAGACTGGGCAAAAAAAAAACAAGATATTGGCGCAAAAACATAATTAGAAAAAAAACAAATCCAAGGTAGTGCAAGAAATGGTCCGTAGTGTTATGTTGTCAAAGTAGCGGTGCGCTGAATGATTCTGATAGTTGCATTAAAGTAGCTGATCCGGAACCCAGTGGTGAGATTCAGTTATATAAGAAACTATAACAGGTATATTTTCCAATTATTGTGTTGTGCAGAAAGCAACAGCATAGGATCAGAGCCAAGAAAGAGGTCGTACCAAGAGAGCTTGAGGCATTAAGTAAAATATCAAGGTATTAATCTCTGAACATGCAGATCACAATCTGAGCCCAGTACAAACTGGCTTCTGGTTACACCAATCCAATGCAGGAATTGAAGAGTGGCATGGGCGATAGAGTTGTTGGTTCATGCAGAACTTGTGTCAGTACTGGAAAAAGAAGGAACTGTACCGTTGGGACAGGGTTCAACAATTAAATACTTAGGGCTGAAAAGAAGATATTGATGGGCGATGGTAGCAGAAACACACAGGCAATGGGAAGTTTAGAAATTTAAAGGTACCAATATATTACGGAAAGATGAGCACATTTTGAGAAGGTAAAGAGAATTGTAATGATAATAGCCCTGTAGCATTTAGGCAAATGGGGGGGGGAAGCAAAATTAAAGGCCTTTCATTCTGAATATACAATGCATTTGTCATAAGATAAATGATTGAATCAGCGGCACAAATAGAGATAAGTGATTATGATTTAGTAGCCATTAGAGAGGCACAATTACAAAATGACCAAGGTTGGGTACTGAACATCGCACGGTTCTTGACATTTTGTAAGGATAAGCAGAGATGTGAAAGGATGGCAATGAGAAAAGATGTTGGTTCAAAAAACATTTAGGAAATTTAATCAGCCTTTATGGAGATTTTAAAAATACCAATGACAGTAAACCAGTCAGTGTGTTCTGTGTAACAGTAGGACAGACTGGGTCTACCTTGATTTGTTGTGGGAGTCTAGAATAAGCTGGACTGCTCACCTAAGTTGGCCAGTACAGTGACAACAGCAACATCTCTCTGACAATGTGGAAAAGAAAGAGTCCCACACCCGGCCACTCCCTCTTCTTCTCTCTCCCATCAGGCATGAGATACAGACGTGTGAAAACGCACACGTCCAGATTCAGGGATAGTTTCCTCCCAGTTGTTATCAGGCAACTGAACCATCCTACCATCAATGAAAGAGCAGTCCTGAACTGCTATCTGCCTCATTGGACTATATTTGATTGGACATTACTGAACTTTGCGTTGACTGGTTAGCGTGCAACAATAATTTTTCACTGTGAAATAAACTAAACTCGACTCAAAAACTAAATTAAACTCAAACTGCCCAACTAAATCCTCTTCACAAAAGAGCAGGACAAATCCAATTCTAGCTAATTACCATGCAGTCAGTCTATGCTCAATCATCAGCAAAGTAATGAAAGGTGCTGTCAACAATGCTATCAGGTAGTATTTATTCACCAATAACTTGCTCACTGATGCCCAGTTTAGGTTTTATCACAGCTTTGGTCCAAGCATGGTCGAAAGAACCAAATTTCAGAGGTGAGAATGACTGTCCTTTACATAAATATATTTGACCGACTGTGGGGCATCAAGATGCCATGGTAAAACTGTTGTCGATGGGCATCAAGGAGAAAAGCACTTCACTGGTCACACCTTGTACAAATATACATGGAAGCACCTTCACCAAAAGTTGGGTCACCACCACCTTCTCAAGGGCAACCACAGATGGGCAACAAATCCTGGGCAAGATCCCCCCCAAAAAAAGAACAATAAAAAAAGATATAACTGTGGAAAAAAAAAAATAACAAGAAGTTGAACAACCTCTTCTCCCCATCACCCCAGCAAGGATAATGGTTCCATCTTTGGCTCTGAAATGAGATGGGTAAGGGTATGGGTAATGACTATCATTTTGCAAAATCCCAGATTTTGGAACCATCTCTGTTTCAGGGAGTAAAATAAGAAAGGAGGTGGAGGTTAAAAAAGCAGGAGCTGTAAGCCAGTTAGTCTAATGTTAAGAAAGTGCTGGAATTCATTAAGAAGATGATAATAGAGCTCTTAATAAGGAAGCATAACATGATTAACTAGAGTGAACATGACTTTATGAAAGAAAAATCATGTTCAACAAATTAAAGATCTTTGAGGAAATAACCAGCAGTGGATGTAGCAGAGTTCAAAATCACATCCAATAAAGTGTCTCATAAAAAAAACAGCTGCATAAAATAAAAGCTCGCAAGTTGAGAGAAATATATTAGAATTGATCTGGGACTGGTTAACTGGCGGAAAACAGAGTAGGGATAAACAGATCATTGTCAATTTAGCAAGGTATCTACAACAGGTTACTACCTTCCACAGTATCATTCAAGAAAGTGAGAGAAAAATTGTGTATTATAATCATGGAAGAGTACCATTTTTCCGTTAGTTCACCACACTGGGGGGGGGGCTTGGTGTTTCAATATACTCTTAAAGCCCTCGTAATCTCTTGGTTTTAACCTCCAAGGTGAAAAGGAATGCAATCTCTGCTACACTGAAGCGATAGAGATGAATGTGTGGGAGCATTCTCTTCAAAATTGTCCCAACTCGTCCACATTAAAACACTGATCAGAAAAGGATAATTATTTTGATAATTCGTATTGGCATCTTTGGAAAGGTTTCTGTCACCACGGTAACTTGCTACTTCCCCAGGAAGATGAATATTATACAGCCTTGCACACTTCTTGAAACGTTCAAAGCGGTCATGGCTGACCTTGAATGTTTCAACACCTTCAGAAGATCCATTACCACTCTTACTTTCTTTCAAGTCTTGCTTTTTCCTGGATCATCAAACTCGGAAGCACATTACACTACTGAGCTTTGAATGCGTGTCCTGTTCTCTCCATTATAATATCTCTACCCTTCACAATGCATGTTGCACTTCCAGGGATAAGATTCTCTATAGACAATAGAGGTTTACATCCAATCATCAATAGTGTTAATGGCCATTAATTGTGTGTGTGTGTGTGTGTGTGTGTGTGTGTGTGTGTGTGTGTGTGTGTGTGTGTGTGTGTGTGTGTGTGTGTGTGTGTGTGTGTGTGTGTGTGTGTGTGTGTGTGTGTGAGTGTGTGTGTGTGTGTACATACATATATTTATATAAGAGGATTGGGGATTCACACAATAGTAAATTCTATTGTATGAATATAATTCTAGTTTAAGTAGTGTGTGTGCGCGCGCGTGCGTGAGTGTATGATTTCAATCAGTACTTAGGTCAATGGTCTTATGAACTAAAGTCTATTTCAGCACAACTGTCAGTAAAGTAAAAAATGATCTTTGTTGTCATGCTGCATCTGAGATTTTAATTTTTTTTTTGTCTTTGCTATTTTTTGCTGATACAAGTCTCTCTCCCTCTGCCTCCCAATATTAAGTATCATTTCTCATGATAACATGTTTTGTAAATCAGTCATGAAAGTCAATTGCTTTACAGTAAATATTCATAAATCAAATGTTCATAAATCAAAGGGCATCTGTGGAAGAGAAGAGGGTAATGGGGAAACTGGACAGGAAAATGGCATTGAGGCTAATAATTTGATTTGCCTGTTCTATGGCCTGTCCTTCCTTCTTTCTCCCTTATGATTCTTATGTTAAGCTGCAAACCCAGGCCCTGTTAAATACAGTGGTCTTACTGTTTGAACAATGAAAAGACTGGTCCATTCATTCCAAATCACTTCAATAGCTGACTTTATGTCTACTTAGGAAATCTAGGATATTTTGAACATTAGTGTTACGTGGAGTTGATGGTGGGTTGAAATAGAATCTCCCTGTACTAATCCCTCCAGATTAATATTTTCAGGCTGCTTCACAAGAACGAGTTGGGCAAAAAAAATCTAATCTCCAGCAATGGTTTTATTGCTGTGCGAGCAGCCAAAGATGCACATTTCCTCCATTTCCCGCATGTCTGCTCTCTCTCCTCTCTTCCCCCCTCTCCTCTCTTCCCCTCTCCCCACCTCCCACCTCTCCAGACAGAACAGAAATACAGTTCCCCTGCTCTTCACCTTTCAGCCCATTTGCCTCCACATCAACCTTCGTCACTTCCACCCACTTCTAAAGGATACCAACATGAGCCACATCTTACCCTCACACCTTACTCTTATCATCAGCCATGATCACATTGAATGTGCTGGCTCGAATGGCTGAATGACCTACTCCTGCATCTATTGTCTATTGTCTACCCCTGCTTTCTGTTTTTCTCATAGTCCACTCCTAGGTCTGTTCATCTCTTCCATCCCATCCCTACCCACCTCTAGGTGCTTTCCTCAGCAACTGTAGGAAGAGTTAATGCCCCTGTCCCACTTAGGAAACCTGAAAGGAAACCTCTGGAGACTTTGCGCCCCACCCAAGGTTTCCGTGCGGTTCCCGGAGGTTTTTGTCAGTCTCCCTATCTGCTTCCACTACCTGCAACCTCCGGCAACCACCTGCAACCTCCGGGAACCGCACGGAAAACCTTGGGTGGGGCGCAAAGTCTCCAGAGGTTTCCGTTCAGGTTTCCTAAGTGAGACAGAGACATAACACATGTCTATATACCTCCTCTTTCACACCATCCATGGACCTAAATAGCCCATCTAGGTGAGGCAAAGATTCATGCTCACCACCTTCAACCTGGTGTATTGCATTGGGTTACTCATGATTTGGCCTCCTCTACATGACTGAGACCAAGTGTAGACTAGGTGACCATTTTGCACAGCACCTGTGCTCCGTCTACAATGCTGACCTGGTTTCATGTTATTTGGACTCAGTTTCAGGTGTGACTTCCAAATACTTTATTCTGGATTGTTCTTTTTTTCCCCCCCTTGCTAAAACACTCACCTACACACTTATTCCCTCAAATCGTATCAATTAATCCACCCTTTTTTTAAATCTCATCGGAATCATTCTGGAAAAAAAACATTCCTGAATACCTTTCAAATTATCCTCACTCCTCTCGTTAGACTATTACCAGCTACTTATTTATTAGAACAACGGTAGATCTTATTAGCAAAATGACATTATTTTGAAATGAGAAAGAAATGCTAATTTCTTCCGTGAAGGCTACACAAAGAATGTATGATGAACTTGTCTAGCAACAGATGCTGACAGACAGACTAAATCCAGAGATTCGTGATATTAATTCAGCTATTTTTGAAGTTAACTTAATTACTTAACTTAACCATTATCTGGTCCCTAAATAATTTGGAGTAGAATCATCGTGACACCACTGAAGTCAGTTTTAGTCGTGAACAATGACAATGATTATCACATACAGTAATCAATATGTTGATCAAACTGATTCAACTAAACTGATGTATCCTACTCAGATTAGAATCTTTCAAGAGACATTTTGATGGATATTCATATTCATAGTTGTGCTTTACAAATAACAGTATTCAAGGATCTTCCATGTCTACTTGGATCATGAAGTCTGGGCACACAGCAATCTGAAGGAGCTGTACAAAGAGTTCCCTCTACTGGCCTAACTGAAATCTTTTTCAACCTATTATATATACACTGCCAACACAAACAGAACATCTAACAGCCCATTCAATTCAATGGCTCCACGTTAGTATGTGCTTCATGTCATTGGTTTTCCACTCCTCCTCCTTGAACCTTTGCAACATTTTTGCCCCTTAATGTATTTATCCAGCTTCCTTTTCAATTCACGTGGCTTGTTTGCCTGTCTACTTCTTTCAGCAGTGAGCTCCGTCTATGTTTGAGAAAGAATTGTAAATGCTGGAAAAATCTAAGGTAGACAAAAATGCTGGAGAAACTCAGCGGGTGAGGCAGCATCTATAGAGCGAAGGAATAGGTGACGTTTCGGGTCGAGACCCTTCCTCAGAATGCTGAGGGGGTTGGGGGGGGGGGGGGGGAAGAAAGGAAGAGGTGGAGGCAATAGGCTGTGGGAGAGCTGGGAAGGAGGGAGAAAGCAAGGACGAACTGAAATAGGAGAAGTCAATGTTCATACCGCTGGGGTGTAAACTACCCAAACGAAAGATGAGGTGCTGCTCCTCCAATTTGCGGTGGGACTCACTCTGGCCATGGAGGAGGCCCAGATAGAAAGGTCAGGTTTGGAATGGGTGGGGGAGTTGAAGTGCTGAGCCACCGGGAGACTGCTTCTTCCATAACTCCCTGGTCAATTTGTCCCTTCCCACCCAAACCACACCCTCGCCTGGTACTTTCCCTTGCAACCACAGGAAATGCTACATTTGTCGCTTTACCTCCCCCCTCGACTCCATCCAAGGACCCAAACAGTCTTTCCAGGCGAGGCAGAGGTTCACCTGCACCTCCTCCAACCTCATTTATAGCATCCGCTGTTCTAGGTGTCAACTGCTCTACATCGGTGAGACCAAACGCAAGCTTGGCGATCGCTTCGCCAAACACCTCCGCTCAGTTCGCATTAACCAACCTGATCTCCCGATGGCTCAGCACTTCAAGTACTCCTCCTCCCATTCCGAATCCAACCTTTCTGGCCTGTGCCACCTCCATGGCCAGTGAGTCCCACCGTAAACTGGAGGAGCAGCACCTCATATTTCGCTTGGGTTGTTTATACCCCAACGATATGAACATTGACTTCTCCAATTTCAGGTAGTCCTTGCTTTCTCCCTCCTTCCCCTCCCCTTCCCAGCTCTCCCACAGCCTACTCTCTCCGCTTCTTCCTTTCTTCTTCCCGCCCCCCCCTCCCCAACCCCCACACCAGTCTGATGAAGGGTCTCGACTCAAAACGTCACCTATTCCTTCGCTCCATAAATGCTGCCTCACCTGCTGAGTTTCTCCAGCATTTTGGTCTACCTTCTGTCTATTTTATGGACATTATCTGGACGAGGTTTCCCCAAGATTATTTTTCAGAGATTTACAGCCCACAGCTATGAAGACTACACAAGGGAAAGTGTTCCAATAATTGTCTAATTAAGTATTAAAGCCTGAACTCGCATCTCCCTTGAGCCTCCTCTCATTCAGATAAAAGATCCCAACCTGATGAAAAAAATGGAATTTTTATTGTACCATATCCCTGCAGCACTTTCACTTCAGTAACATGGAGTAGTTACTCCATATGTGATCTGACCTCACTTTATCATAACTATTTTTTTCAACTATTGTTGACCAATAAATTGCCATGTGCAGGACATGTGCTAAAAACAAAGATGAATTTAGCTAGTATTTGCAGTGAATATCTTACTGAGTGTACCTAATTCACCCTCTGTAATAATGTCAAAGGACATTCCCACTCCAGTCCAGTTATGGGAATGTACTCAGTTAGCAACACCATCTTTTGCAACAAGGTGTTAAACTATGACTTTGTCAGAGCTCTGAGGTGCATATCAGAGATCCTATGCCTCTACTGAAATGGACTGGAGAATTACTCCCATTGTGATTGTTAATATTGATATTACGCACTAACATAACTAGAAATGGATAATCCATAATTATCACACTCTTGTTAGTGGGTCCTTGCTGAATGTAAAGTGATGAGAATTTAAAACCAGCTGCAAGGATTGCCTCGGGGCAGCACAGTGGCGCAGCGGCACAGTTGCTGTCTTACAGCGGTATAATTGTAAATTGTCCCAAGTGTAAAGGGGCTGTCCCACTTACCCGTCCTTGGCATGCAAATTATGCGACCTCGTGGTCGCGTTGAGGTGCAACAGTCCCGCATGATTTCATGTGTAAGCACGACCGTCTGGAGCGCGTGACGTCATTTGAAGATGGACACAAAGCTGGAGTAACTCAGCGGGACCGGCAGCATCACCGGAGAGAAGGATTGGGTGGTGTTTCGTGTCGAGACTCTTCTTCAGTCTGAAAAGAAGGGTCTTGACCCTAAACGTCACCCATTGTCTCTCTCCAGAGATGCTGCCGGTCCCGCTGAGTTACTCCAGCATTTTGTGTCTATTTTCAATTTTCTTGGCCCCGCTCTGGGAGTAGAAGTGGGGGCGGATCTGGACCGCAACGGCCATGAGTCCCAGGCCGAATTCGGCGATCGTTTGCTTGCTTCTGCTGCTGTTGGAGGTGAGACGTTGCGTCACGCCAGGGTCTTGGGCCTGTCCCACTTTGGCCATCAGTTACGCGACAGGCTGTTGGCGCGCAAAGATTTTGTTCGCGACAAAACTTTCGGAGCCCCGCGCGATGTCGCGCACAACTACATACCCCTCCGCGCTTCTCAGTGGGACCGTCCCCGCGCGGCCATACGATGCCCGTGCGCCTCAACGCGACCACGAGGTCGCGAAATTTGCGTGCCAAGGACATTTAAGTGGGACAGGCCCTTTAGTGTGTAAGATAGTGCTAGGATGGACTGTGGGCCAAAGGTCCTGTTTCTAGGCATTGTCTCTAAAGTCTAAAGATTGATGCAATAGGCTGTGAGGAGTGCAGAATTATTTGCTTTTCGATTCAAACAAATTAGGGAAGCTGATTGGAGAGACAATCTTTCTAGTCTCTGCATGTTTCGATATGAGTAAACAAAAGAGGGAGGTGCTTCCTCTTCGTTCCCGACCCAAACCTACTCTTTCAAGTTTTGATACTGTTGATTATTATTTCTTTAATGCTTTTACAGACAGGTAATGTTTACAAGTTCATGTGTGTATATATTTATATAATGGCATAGGGACACACTGATCTGTTTTGTAGTCATGCCTACTATGTTCTGTTGTGCTGAAGCAAAGCAAGAATTTCATTGTCCTATCAGGGACACATGACAATAAACTCTCTTGAATCTTGAATCTACACTCACAAATAACACCTTACTTCTCGATGCCAGTGCACATCAATTTTACCTCTCATGCAAACATTGGATTAACTTTTAAATTGGTACCAGCTCAACCATCAGAATAATAAATATCAAATCTCCTATCATACGAGCCAAATTAAAATTAGGCAAAGGAATTGCTGATTCCTCCTAGAAATTGGACAACGTGGGTGTGTTTTTAAGTTATAAATGACCAAAACATGGCGTGCATAATCTGTCAAATTGTCCAAGTGTTATCAATAATGTATGTAGGAAGGAACTGCAGATGCTAGTTTACACCAAAGATAGACACAAAACGCTGGAGTAACTCAGCGGGTCAGGTGCTGGCTGACCTGCTGAATTACTCCAATGGAGTAGCGTACATCAAAGACAGGAAATGTTTGCTACATAATAAAAGATTGCTTGCACAGTACTAAAAAGTGAAAGCACAAGCAAATAGACAATGCTCTCCTGCTGCCCAGTCTTACTGTTTCACGCCCCCTGATATAATAAGACCTTAAATGACCAACAGCACACTTTTCTGCCTTGAATGTCTATACTTCGTAGTATAAAAACAGGAAGGCAGATTACCATCTAAATGGCATCAAGTTAGGAAAAGGGGAAGTACAATGGGATCTGGGGGTCCTTGTACATGAGTCTACGAAAGTAAGCATGCAGGTACAGCAGGTAGTGAAGAATGCGAATGGCATGTTGGCCTTTATAACAAGAGGAATCGAATATAGGAGCAAAGAGTCTGCAGTTGTACAGAGCCCTAGTGAGACCACACATGGAATATTGTGTGCAGTTTTGGTCCCCTAATTTGAGGAAGGACATTCTTGCTATTGAGAGAGTGCAGCGTAGGTTTACAAGGTTAATTCCCGGGATGGCGGGACTGTCATATGCTGAGAGAATGGAGCAGCTGGGCCTGTGCACTCTGGAGTTTGGAAGGATGAGAGGATATTTCATTGAAACATATAAGATTGTTAAGGGCTTGGACACGCTAGAGGCAGGAAACATGTACCCGATGTTGGGGGAGAACCAGAACCAGGGGCCACAGTTTAAGAATAAGGAGTAAGCCATTTAGAACGGAGATGAGAAAACACTTTTTCTCACAGAGAGTGGTGAGTCTGTGGAATTCTCTGCTTCAGAGCGCGGTGGAGGCAGGTTCTCTGGATGCTTTCAAGAGCGAGCTAGATAGGGCTCTTAAAAATAGCGGTCAGGGGATATGGGAAGAAGGCAGGAATGGGGTACTGATTGGGGATGATCAGCCATGATCACATTGAATGCCGGTGCTGGCTCGAAGGGTCAAATGGCCTACTCCTGCACCTATTGTCTACTGTCTATAACTGGCTATCTAAACTACATTTGTCAGCACACATGGAAAAGCTACTTTGAGCCTACCCTGAAGCATTGATATAAGATTCGCCTATTTGCCTTGGTACACTTGTAGGTTTTCCATCTCCTCTGGCACTTGGGTAAATAATTAACGATGCGTGCTTCTGGTTATTTAGATCAAGCAGGGTCGACACGTCATTTGTGAGTTTGATTGAGGTAATCTTAGTGTGAGGTGGGAAGGGAAGCCTGATCAGAGAAATTCATACATGAAGTTCTGGGAAAAACTTTCAGATTCAAAAATAAAAATAATGTTCCAGGACTTTAAAGGAAAAAGAAGATGGAGCAGTTGGTTTTGTAAGGGTGAGACGTGAAGAAGACAGAGCGATACCAGTGGATCTGACAGGGAGTAAATCAACCCAATGATAGGAATAGAACCAAGAGAGTTTGATCTCCTGAGTTAAGCATAGAGAGGACAAGGGGAGTTTAGAAAGAAGAGCACGTTATCATGGCATTGGTGAGGAAATGAAACAGTAGAGTCCTGAATCTTATGTGACCAAGTTCATGAGCTCCTAGTACTCCTCAGAGCTAAGGAAAATGGTTCCAAACAGATGTCTGTAAGGGAGAAAAGGGCCATCTTTGCAATCTATCCTCAAACAAGATCCTCAACTGAAATAAAGTTCCAACATGAGCTACTAACAACAAATGAGGACGCCAATATCTATGGAACATCGCAGCATCTAGCTGTCCATGCAGTTGCAGTGTAAACGGTATATGTCAGTGAGTAAAAGTGCAAGCATTCTTCCCTGTTTGCTCACATCACCAACTACAAACCTAATTTACAACATGGTAATCAGCACTAGTGATCTTTCTAACAGAATGCATGCCACAATCAAATTACAATAATAAACTTTGTGCAACCCAAACTTAATTCATTTTAAAAAAGGTTACATTTGATCTATGAACCAAACAGCATGCACTTTTACATGCCCATTATTGCTGAAATATCTGATAAATATTTAAGTTTAAGCTTACGAAAGCAATTTAAAAATATAGAAGAAAAATATAGCAATCTTCTGGTGAAAGCATTCGCTTTGACATTATAGCTCAGATCTTGTAGGCAGCAAGGCACAGTCATGAGATTCTCATCAGCGCAGGCTTAAATTTAGTTTCCTGCATTTAAATTGTTGTAAAAGGAGCTATTACCTGAGGTTGCTCAGCAGTGGCTGCAGTCGCTCATCTGACTGTATAATAGGCAGCGATCTTGATGTCAACTGCAAAAAAAAAGGTAATTTTCCAATGAAAGCTCAAACAGAAGGCTAAATTAATAAATCCACGTTAGAAATTTACTAGAAATGCAATGCATCTCTTCAGATCAAATGTTCATTTCGTTCACAAGTTTGTATAAGTACACATCCCTTCTTCACAAAATGCTGGAGTAACTCAGCAGGATAGGCGGTGACTTTTCTGGTCACGACCGTTCTTCAGACAGTTAGGGGAGAGCAAGTCTAGCGGTATGGAGAAAACACAGTTCTAAGTTGCCGATCATCTGTGTTTTCACACCTACCCCTCTATAGCTCTAGATTCCCTCTCCCGAGACTGAAGGGCCTCGCCCTGAAATGGGTCTCGACCTGAAACGTCACCCATTCCTTCCCTGCCTGCTGAGCTACACCAGCATATTGTGTCTTTCTTCAGTGTAAACCAGCATCTGCAGATCCTTCCTGCACATTTTCTCTTCTTCACAAGGCAGCCAGGAAGGAGCATAGGGACAGGAGTTCTGCCCCTCAAGCCTGTTCTGTAATTTAATTATATCTCCTATATTCTGAATCTTCATTCTGCTTACCTGCATTGTTACACATTCCTTAATTGCAAAAGTCTATCAATTTCACTTTGCATTTTTCAATTAATCCCTTGCCTCAGATATCTGGGAATAGATGATTCTAGATCTCCACTATCCTCAAGTTCAAGTTTGCATTTATTGTCACTTATCCGACAGTGAAATTTGAATTACCATACGGTCATTCTAAGTGGAAAAAAACCACAATACACACATATAAATAAAATGTAACATAAACATCCACCCAGTGGAATCAACATTCCTCATTGTGATGAAAGGCAATAAAGTTCAGTCATCCTCCTCCTAGGGGTGGGGCGGGGCAACAGCTGGCAAATGACAAGTGGATACAGGCGAGGAGCTATTGATTATCCAGGTGAGGTGTCCTCCACAGATGACCTCTAGCCCATTGTGTTCCTTCAGAAGTGTGCTTTTTGCTCCACATTCCAGGATCTATTTGCTTGTGTCACTCTTATTCCATCGGTTCACTAACCCCTTGCAGATTAAAGCATTTGGAGGCCTGACCTTTGTAAACAATACTCAACACCTTCGACATGACATTGCATGAGGTAAATTTTAATATCAGGGTCTCTGCTATAGTCTACTTTCCTAGTTAAATCAGCTGGAAAATATAGTTGTGAATCCAAATATTTCTTTCTCTACCACATATTTATAGCTTGAATGTAACAAGGTTTACCAAAGTGGATAAATGTGAGGTTATCCATTTTGGTGGCAAAAACAGGAAAGCAGATTATTATCTGAATGGTGTCAATTTGGGAAGAGTGGAAAGAGATCTGGGGGTCCTTTTTCATCAGTAACTGAAAGTAAGCATGCAGATACAGCAGGCAATGAATAAAGCGAATGGCATGTTGAGTATAGGAGCAAAGAGTTCCTTCTGCAGTTGAACAGGGCCCTGGTGAGACCACACCTGGAGTATAGTGCGCAGTTTGGTCTCCAAATTTGAGGAAGGACATTCTTGCTATTGAGGGAGTGCAGCGTAGTTTTACAAGGTTAATTCCCGGGATGGCGGGACTGTCATATGTTGATAGACTAGAGCGGCTGGGCTTGTATACTCTGGAATTTAGGATGAGAGGGGATCTTATTGAAACATATAAGATTATTAAGAGTTTGGACATGCTAGAGGCAGGAAACATGTTCCCGATGTTGGGGGAGTCCAGAACGAGGGCCCACAGTTTAAGAATAAGGTGTAAGCCATTTAGAACGGAGTTGAGGAAAATCTTTTTCCCACAGAGGGTTGTGAATCTGTGGAATCCTCTGCCACAGAAGACAGTGGAGGCCAATTCTCTATATGCTTTCAAGAGAGAGTTGGATAGAGCTCTTTCAAGATAGCGGAGTCAGGGGATATGGGAAAAGGCAGGAACGGGGTACTGAGTGTGGATGATCAGCCATGAACACAGTGAATGGCGGTGCTGGTTCCGAGGGCCGAATTGCCTACTATTGCACCTAGTGTCTAAGGTATCCTCAGCTTCAAGAAAGTAGTCCTATTGAGACTCAATACGTTTTACACTAAATCCACTTAATTTTAGGTGGGGACACTAGGAGGATTTATGACTGTGAGCAGGGAGAATGATCAGTTGTCCCATATCCCTGCAGACCTGCTGCCTCAGGCACCGATTCCAATCTCCCTCTTGCAGGCCCATCCTTCCCCCTCCCCTGAGTTCCGCAGTAGCGAATGGGCAGCACAGTGGTGCAGCAGTGGCGTTGCTGCCTTACAGCGCCAGACTCCCGGGTTCAATCCTGACCGGATGCTGTTTGTACGGAGTCTGGACATTCTCCCTGTGACAACGTGGGTTTTCTCCGGATGCTCTGGTTTCCTTCCACAGACGTACAGGTGTGTAGGTTAATTGGCTAAAGTAAATTGCCCCTCGTGTGTAGGATAGTGCTAGTGTATGGGGTGAACGCTGGTCGGCGTGAACTCAGTGGGCTGAAGGGCATGTTTCCACATCGTCTCTCTAAACCAAACTATAACTTTTGTCTGAGGAACAATGTAATGAGTATGCTTTTGTATTTAAAAAAAAGTGATGGTGAGAGGTCATTGTCCTTCACAGTACCACCTCACACATTGATTGATACTATTGAAGGGGATGAGCATGTGCTCACTCATGAGGTGAGCAATCAGGTTGCATCGAACTGTGGGAACCAGGTATGGTAGCAACGTTTTTTTGACTAATTCCCTCCCTACTAAAATGATTTTTTTTTAAATACAAGTTTAGTTTAGTTTACTGAGGTACATTAAAAAGAAAAGTGGGAGTTAAAATAGGCAAGAGGAAAGGTTGCCAAGAAATAAATTAAAAAGTAAACAATAAGAAATGCTGGAAATCAGAATTTAAAATTGGAAATACTGGAGAGTTCAAACTGTGTATCCAGGTAATTTGATCAATGTCCCGAATAATTTAATCAATTCTTCAACATCCAAAATTACAGACAAAATGTGGAAAAGCTTAAATCATCTGGTGTGTCAATTCTGTATTACATACCCTTTGAATCACGCTGATTTATAAATAAACCAAATTTTCAACCTTGTATTTAAAAAATTGTATAGCCAAATGCAACCTTTCCCCTCTTAAGTAGCTGCAATAATGCACCAGAGACCAGTCATTCCAGAGGAACACAGGACATCTCATTTGCATTTAGATGACAATTTTCCGTGGAGAGAGAAAAGCAAGATTGTAGCTTGTACCTCGGCACACCTTCCTGACATGATCAAGTGGAAATGAACTGAATGATATGCATGCCTCAATGCCTGCATGAAGAATTATTAGGAAGCGTGAAGGCATGGGGCAGGGATAGGGAGGACGAGGGGAGGCATAGAGGGGGGGAAATGGGGACAGTGAGGTGGGGGTAGAGGTGGAGGGTGTAGAAGGTGGGATAGAGGGGAGGAGGAGGAAGGGGAGGTGAGGGAGGGTAGTGGGAGCAGGAGAAGTATAGGGAGGAGGAGAGGTAAAGGGGGGTAGGATAGTTAGGGAGAGGTAAAGGGGAGGCAGGGTAGAGGGGGTGGGGGTGGAGCAGTAGAAAGGGGAGGGGTAGACAGGAATGGGAGAGGTGGTGGGGCCATAGTTGGAATAGGGGGATGGTAAAGTGGCGAGGGGGTAATGGTGGCAAAGGAGCCAGAGGGAGTGGAGGGGGGAGGTGGAAGAAGGGGCTAAAGAGGAATGGTGGAGGGGAGAACGGGGGTGGGTGCAGAGCGAACAGGTCAATGGAGAATTGGGGGGGGGGGGGGGGGGTGCATGAGGAAAGAATAGAATTTATACTCAACTACTATTCCATTTAGCAGTTAATTCTATTGCCAGCAGAACAGGCTTCTAACAGCAGAATTGTTTTTGGCCTTTTGCATGGTGTAATGAAATTATTTTCTACGGCTGTCAACAGCAAATTTACCCAGTTGTTCAAACATTTGGTCATAAAACTAGAACAGAGGCCTAGAACATGTCAGCATTACTTAACTCACTATTTAAATATTTGGTATTAAATTGGTATTAGACATGCCTTCGTTTTAATATTTCATCTAGCCAACAGGACCTCTCAAAATATTTGGAGAGATGAATATACATTCAAGTGTTTTCTGTCGCACAATAAAATGTCCCTAAAAGCCTCTTTGTACATTTTTATTTTGCCATACCAAGCCTTAAAACACCCGATGACCCCAGATCACATCACTGAGGATGCATCCCAGCGCATCTAGAAGATGTATATTTTTCACAAAATAGACACCATTTCACAATTTGTATGGTCAAGATCAAGAGTGGTGAATTGTCATGTGCCGACATTGGAACAATGAAATTCTTATTTGCTGCAGCTTAGCAGGAGATAAAGTATCTATCTTAAATTATTTCAAGGGCCCAGCAGTCTATCATTTTATGTTACCCATCATAAAGTGCTCCCTTATTGTTGGTCAGTTACCAACTATTACATTTGTGAACCATCACTATTGCCCTTGAGATCTGTTGGTGAGCCGCTGCCTTGAGCTGCCTCGAGTTCCAAGATCTTGACTCAGTGAAGGATAACCAGTGAGATATTTCTAAATTTTCTGCCATGTTATGTGGAGAGAAACATGCAGGTCTCAGTGTTTCCATGTGCCACAAACTCTTTTCCTTCTCAGTGTTAGAGGTCACACGTTTGGGAGGAGTTGTCAAAGTATCCTAGGTGAGAAAATGAAATATCATTTGTGGATGATACACTTCATTGACATTGGGGATTTGGCGACGATTGTGCCACTGAACAAGTGTGGCAAGTTATGGGCCTGTCCCACTTAGGTGATTTTTCAGCAGACTTCCGGAGACCGTCAAGTTGCCGGCAGTCGCCTGAAAAACCGGGAACTTGAACGGCGACTGTCAGAGAGGAACACACACACACACATAAGCACATCGCAAAGGCGGGGGCCAGGACAAGCGGGAAAAGCGCTGTCTGAAATTCACACGGTGATACGGACACACACCGCGATGAACAGGAAGGTTGGCGCTGTAATTAAGACGGCTAGCACAGGGTAAGTCCTTTAAAAGAGTGGGGTAGAGGGGGGAGGGGGGGGGGGTGAGAAGGGGTGGAGACACTTTTAAGAAGCTAGACAACTTTTAATAAGACAGAGATTCACAGTTGTGAAGTTCGGCAGACATTTAGCATTACCGGTCGGTTATCCCTTGGTTCTGAAAACTCCTGCTTATGTTTTTTTTCCCCAATGAGTCAATGAAAATGACCAGTCAGCAAAGGCGATTAACTAAAACTACCTATGACTACTTCGACTACCTACAACTACATGGTGACCCCACTACAACTGCACCCACGACTCCAAGATTATCGATCATCTCCATGGCGTCCCCTGCGGTGTGTGAGAACTTCCTCCGCTTTTTTATTGATAAGGTCACTATGATTAGAGCTCTAATCCCACCATCTGCTTATGACCCCTCAATCTCTGTTCCATGCTCTGCTGTATTTGATCAGTTTAAGCCTGTGTCTCTTTCCTTTTTACATGAGACTGTTGGTCGTTCGAAGCCCTCAGGTTCTCCGAATGATGCTGTTCCTCCTCGGCTTTTTAAAGAGGTATTGCCCACTGTAGGACCATCTGTTATTGCTGTCATTAATAGCAGTTTGTCCTCAGGTGTTGTTCCTGAAATTTTTAAACATGCAGTAGTACAACCCCTGATTAAAAAACCTGCTCTTGATCCTGCAGTTCTTGGGAATTTCAGGCCTATCTCCAAACTGCCTTTTCTATCAAAAATCCTGGAGAGGATCGTGCACAGTCAATTGATGGCCTTTTTGGAAGAACATAATATTTTAGAAGTTTTCCAATCCGGTTTTAAATCCCTGCACAGCACAGAATCGGCCCTTTTAAGAGTTTTTAATGATTTTTTTTAGCTACTGACCATGGTGACTGTGTTGTCCTTGTGCTTTTAGATTTGTCAGCTGCCTTTGACACAGTGGATCATGAAATTTTGATCTCACGTTTGAAGCAGTGGGTGGGTATCAGGGGCATAGCACTGGAGTGGTTCAGGTCGTACCTGGCTGATCGAACTTTCTGTGTCAGCCTTGGGGACTCTGTATCCTCCTCTGCTCCTCTCTCGTGTGGGGTCCCACAGGGCTCAGTTCTTGGCCCTCTCCTCTTTTCTCTCTATTTGCTCCCACTCGGTTCCATCCTTAGGAAGCACGGGATTTCATTCCACTTTTATGCTGACGACAGTCAGATTTATGTGCCTCTTAAAAAGAAGGATGAACACTCTGTCGGACTGTTACTTGAGTGTCTCAACGACATAAAGGCCTGGATGGCTCTGAACTTTTAAAAATTTAATGATAAAAAGACAGAAGTAATGGTTTTTGGTGGCACCACTGGGGCCCCCCTGTAGATCTGGGCTCCCTGGCTCAGTATATCAAACCTAACATCACGAACCTAGGGATTAAAGTGGACCCTGAGCTTAAATTTGACTGTCAGGTAAAGGCTGTTGTTAAATCTAGTTTTTTCCATCTGAGGCAGCTGGCCAAAATAAAGCCAATTCTGTCAAGGCAGCACTTTGAGACGGTAATCCACGCCTTTGTTACCACTCGGCTGGATTACTGCAATGCACTGTATGTGGGGGTTAGTGGGTCCTCCATCGCCCGTCTCCAGATGGTACAGAATGCAGCTGTATGTCTTTTAACTGGCACACGAAAACATGATCACGTTTCACACATTTTAGCCTCACTCCACTGGCTGCCTGTTCAGTATAGGATTCATTTTAAAATTATTTTATTTGCTTTTAAATCCCTAAATGGTCTTGCCCCGTCCTACCTATCTGAGCTTCTTCACCCTTATACACCCACCCGCTCTCTCAGGTCAGATGATCAGCTGCTCCTGAGTGGGCCTAAAACTAAGCGGAAGCTCAGAGGGGACCGTGCCTTTGCTGTGTCAGCACCGAGATTATGGAATGAATTGCCTCTTCACGTTAAACAGGCCCCTTCTCTGGCTGTTTTTAAATCACTCCTGAAGACACATCTATTCTCCGTGGCCTTTGTAGACCAGTAAGGTGTCGACTTATTTATTTACTTTATTTGCTTAATTTTACTGCGTGGTTCATACTCATGTTTTATGTCTTTTAATTTATTGTTGAATTTCGTATGTAATTTATGCGCCTCATGTTAGCTGTATGTTCTGTTATTCTGCCTGTTTTATGATGTCTTGCTTATTTTTTTTCTGTACAGCACTTTGGTCAACTTTGGTTGTTTTTTAAAGTGCTTAACAAATAAAGTTGGATTGGATTGGATTGGATGGCGACCAATTTTTGGTCGCAGAAAATCTTTCAACAAAATGTAAAAATTTGAGGCCACGACTAGTTCCCAGAATGTGGGAACTCCTCGCGACCATGACGGAGACTCACCAGAGACCACCAGCGAACCTGTAGCGACCATGTGGCACGCGCAGAGTCTCCTGCACTCGCCTAAAAAGTTGCCTAAGTGGAACAGGCCCATTAGACTCCACTGGATATGGCCATTGCCTGACACTTGCGGCATGAATGTTGCAGGTTGAATGCTGATTTTCTGGCAACTGATTTTCTGCCCAACCCTATAATCTAGACAAAATTACAAGAGCTCACTTGAAATTCCCTGAGTGGCTACAGATGGCATTGCGAGTGGCGAGTGCTCTTTCCGGTCGTGTCCCTCCGTCATGAAAAAAATCAACTATACTCTCAATCTTCTCTCCAAACTGTTTTGCAATGACAATACAGTAAACCCTCGTTTTAACAACCCCCGTATAACAGATGCCGGATATAGCGGACGGACCTGCCGACTCATCCCCGGATCCCACCGTCTCCCCGGCCGTTTAGAGTCGTGGCTTCCGACACCCCTCCCGACTCGCAAGGTGTACCAGCGAGCCCTTCTTCACCCACCGAAAGGACACAAAGTGCTGGAGTAATTCAGCAGCTCAGGATCTCTGGGGAAGATGGATAGGTGACATCAGGATCCTTCCTCAGACTTATTCAGTCGGGTGAGTTTCTCCAGCATTTTGTGTCGTTTCACTTTAAAACTAGGCGCCGATGCCGCTGCCCTTCTTCACCGGCTCACACGGCTGTTGTTGCGACACATGTTCTAAATAATTGCAAGTCAAGTCAAGTTTATGGTAATCTACATAAATACAGTGAGATACCGATACGATGAAAAATGCAGCAGAAACATTTAAATAAAATGAGGAAAAAATATTTTCTTCTCCACTAAATATGCATAATAGATTGAAGTGAGAGGCTGTAAATAGGAGGAAAAAAAGAGGAATAAAAGATACAAGAGGTAAGTAACAGAAAAGTAACTGAACATAATAAGGATTCGAAGTAAACTATGTCAAATTACTTCTCACTAATGGTACGTTTTAATACTTCTGTCAATAGTAAAGATTTAACAGTTAACTGCAATTCAGAAACCCATGGGAATTTGCGCGACAACGTACTTAGTTCAGTAATTATGAAAGCTCCATTTATATAATAAAGTGCAGTAATTATGAGAATGGTATCATCCAAATTTACATGAGCTTTTCAGTTTTGATAATTCTAAATCTAAATCTGTCCCAATACAGTACTAAGCACATCTGTTCTTTAGTGTAAAATGAGCCTGCAAAGCACAAAGATTCAAGAATTTGTGCATATAGTCTTTGGCGCAATCACACATTTATCAGGTTGAAACCTCTGAAATATCATGGGCAAAGAAAATACATTTAAATAGAACCTTTTGCAGCTTCAGGCAGTCCAATTCTGTTTTGGGAAAAAAAAGATTTAGTCATTGTAACAATGTGATCAAATATGACAGCTAATTGATGCAGAAGGAGGTTTCACAACTAGTAATTGACATATTATGCTAATTTTATCTGATATGGCGTTGATGGAAAAAAATAAATATTGGTTAGAGCACAGGGAAACTCTCTTGATGTTTGTTTTTCCAAAATCTATCCAGGAATTTTAAACATATGCCTAAAGATGAGTGTAAGTCCAATTGCATAGGACACACTCAAAATATTGCATTCAAGGAACATTTTACATTAAGCATTTAATTCCAGAAGGGGGATTGGAAGAATGACAACATTTGACAGCATGAAAAGTTACCACTCTTAGAAACTAAAACTCTGAAGTGAAAAACTATTTTATTCAAAATGAAGGTCATCATCTTGGCCGATTAAATATAAATTGCATAAAGGGGCCATCCATCTATATAGAATGTACATCAATGCAATCAATACACAGCTTTCGAATTTTGAAGACAAATGATCAAATTTATATCACCTATATAATGTTAGGTTAAAGAAGCTGGGATTCATCTGTTTTGAGCTGTGAAGGTTAAAGCGTGTGTTTTTTTTTTAAATGAGAGGTGTTCAAAATTACGATGGGTTATTTGTGCTGCCAGGGGACCAGCAGTGGAGCTAGATTTAAGATATTTGGCCAGGAGTCAAGAGGAACAAGTTATCATCTGGAATGCTCAGCCTGACAGGAGAATGGTGTAAAGATTCCATAACAAGTTTCAAGAGGGAATTTGGAATATACTTGAAATGAAAAAATAATTGCAAGGCTAGGTAATAAAAGCTGTGAGGCAGGCCAACTACTCTGCTTTACAACGCTGCAATCTGAAATATTATATGATTACTGGAAGTAATTATTCTGCACTGCTCAATCTTCACCTTGGTTGATTAATTTGACCTTTGGTCTAATATATTAAACCAAGTAAATATATGAACTGAATCAAAGCGATGCATCTAGATAACAACATTCATTAATGGTAAGTATTTACATCTTCTTCTGAAACAAAAACTATTAAAGCTTAAATGACCCATGCCATATGGTTGCTTCTGAAACCCATGGATAATTTTACACAGAACCTCATGTTTGAATTATTGTAATCAAGTTTTTGCTTGGCACCTTACCAAACTAATACTGATCAAAATCAATGATATTCCACAAGATTGTGTTAACGGTAATATCCTCTCCCTTATTGCATACCAATTGACAGTTTATCATACTATCCTCCTTCAGCACTTCTCTACCATTATCCACCCGCAACCGACCCCACGCACCCATATAACAATTTACAGCACGGAAACAGGCCATCTCGACCCTTCTAGTCCGTGCCGAACACATATTCTCCCCTTCCAGTCACTGCCCACCCTCACCCACTTCTACGTCCCACTCTCACCTGATCCTATTCACCATCCAGTCACTGCCCACTCTCTCAAGAGTCAAGTCAAGAGTGTTTTATTGCCATATGTCCCCCAGATTGAACAACAAAATTCTTACTTGCAACAGCACAACAGAATATGTGAATATAGTACACTGTAAACAATATAATGAATGAGGAAAAAAGGTTCAGTGTGTGTATGTATACACATAATACACACGCATACATACACATAAAAAGCAACCAAACTCACCATCGAGTCACTGCTCACCCTCACCCAATACTACTTCCCATCCAGTCACTGCACACCATCACTCGATCTTACTCACCATCCAGTTACTACCACCCTCACCACATTCTGCTCATCCGTCTAGTCACTGGCAGGGATCACCAGTAAAGGTTCTTCTTTCTATGTCCAAACATTAGCACTCCCGGAGCATCTACACACATGCCCAACTCCACCTAAACATCATCCTCAAAGAAACAGAGCATCAGTTTCCAACTGTAGGTTGACAATACTCAGCTCTTCCTCCTCCATGACAATTGCCTTGTCTTCAAGTCGTCAAATAACGTATCAACATATGAACAAGAAACTTTTGTCCAACAAGTGTCAAGAAGTCCAAGGCCATTGCATTTGCTTCCCATTTGTGTCCCATCAGTGAGAACTCTCAGCATTTCCAGTACAAGCTATTTTTACACACGGAAGAACATTCAAAATCAAAATTTCCAATTTTGTCCGTAAAGAAAAGAGCTGAGATTGGATGAACTAATTTCATGTAAGAAACTAATGACTGATGGGAGAAGAGAGACAAATTTCATCATCTTCAGGTAGATTCAAATGTAGATATGGGAGACGAAAGAATACTTCACCACCATGCTGATTTCCATCTATTTCCAACAATAGTGACCATCATTTATACAGTGCATCGGACATAAAAGGGTCTCCAAGCATTTTCCAGCTAGAGAGATGAACATAGAAGACAGAAATTCAATTCATACCTTTGGCATCACTGCAGTACTTTGCAATGAATAGAATATTTTGAAAGGGCAGTCATTGTGGCTGTGTAAAAGGAAATATAATTTGAAATTACCTCGTGCCTTTCCCAATCTTCAATGTCCCAAAGTAGTCTCAAACTAATCAAGTACTTTCAGGAGCACAGTTACAGTTGCAAAGCAAGGAACATGCCACAGAGCAAGTTTCCACAAGAAAAAGCAGTAAGAAGATCATTATTTTAGCATTCTTGGTGAAGAGATAAACATCGAGAAAAATCAACTGGTTTTCTTCAGAATAGTGCTCATTCAAGCAAGCAGACATTTCAACCAAAATAAAGCCCCTCTTATAACATAGCATTTTCTCAGAACTGCACTGGAATATCAATCTGGATTATGGAAGCATCGTCAATGGTTACAGAAGATTTGTAAAACAAGGTGCCGGTAACACAAAATCAATGAGTAGGAATTATACTTCTGTTTGTTGAACTTCACTGGGCACAAATAAGCTGATTCACTCTCCTCGGAAATCCAGATCCAAGAGTTTTTAAGAAGGATATATCCTGTAATGAATGTATAAGAACGGCAAGTACGATCTCCATAAGACTATCAGATGCCTCGAGTGAATTGCAAAATAGCTTAAAGGCTCAATTCAATCAGATACCAGTGTTAGGGCTTAAATACCATCACGGGCTACAAGCCGAAATCAGGGGCAATCCTCAGCAACAATGCTACTCGACAAGTTCCACCTAGATGGTCCCTACATCCCCCACTGGTCTGTACCATACATTATGGTGGCTGAATCTGGATCTCCATCATGAGGATAAACTCTTGTAAAACAGTTGTCACTGAATGAGTCCCTGGATTGGGCCACAATCTTCTCTGACATCTTCAACCTCTCACTTCAGCAGTCTACCGTTCCCATTTGCATCAAGGTAACCTCCATTATTCTGGTCCCCAAGAAAATGTAAGTGCCCCGTAGCTTTAACATCAACCACTATGAAGTGCTTTGACTGTGGCTCACTTCTGTGCCAGCCTCCTAGACAATCTAAATTGCTTGCAATTTACATGCTGAATAAATGGGGATTATGATGGTTGCCATCTATCTTCCACTATATTCAGCCCTATGCCATTTTGACAATAAGAAACCCTATGTCAGGATGCTATTTGTTGACTACAGCCCAGCCTTCAACACCATAAAACAAAATAAGCTAATTCCTAAACCTGTGGACCTTGGTCTGGTGGCATCCATCTGCAAAGTAGTTGTACTTTGCAGGGAAAGACGAGAAAGATGAAGAATATAATTGTTAGAGGGGATTCTTTTGTGAGGGACACTATCTGGGTATTTATTTGTAGTAGCAGGTGAGATTCTAAAAAAACACATCATCTCGCTAATGCCTGGTGGTGTACCCTCCCACTTAAAATGTTCTGCACTGAACTACTGCAGATCCATAAATCATGGTACATATTGGTAACAGTGAAGCGGGAAGAAAAACAGATGAAGGACCGCAGGAAGATTTTAGGGACTTAGGAAAGTGCATGGAAATATTTGGTTATCACTAGATTAATCCTGTGGCTCATACTTGTGAGAGCAGAAACAGGAGAAGGCACAGATAAATGACTGGGGAATTTCAAACAATTCTGGAGAAATAGGTCCAAAAGAGGCTGCACATATTGCACTTCTGGACCTGCGACCAACTTCCTTGCAGGAAGGTTTGTTAATATATAATGGAGGGGGTTTAAACTTATTTGACAGGAAGACTGCACAGGAAAGTGGCATTGAAAAGAAGACCCAATGTAGGGAGCATTGCAAAAGATAAATAGCACCAAAGTAAAGAAAAAGGAGAATTTTTAAAACACAACCGAGAGAGTATGATAGGTCTACACAGATGTCTGAACTCTTTAAACAATGCCTGTGAGCTGCAGGTACAATTGATCAAGCGAGATTACAATATTGTGACAATTTTCAACTAAGACTAATATAAAAGGTTAAAGAACAGGTTATAAATGTTCCTGGATACAAGGTGTTCAGAAAAATAGGGAAGAAAGGAGGTAGAGTAGCCGTACAAATTAAGAAGAATGTTGAACATTTGGAGAAAGGATGTCCTCGAAAATCAAACACAGAATAAACATGGTTAAGAGTGATGAAACATAGGAGCAATTACAGAGGGTCCATTGCATCGGATGCTAAATAACAGGAAGGATATTCAAAGCAAATTTGAGGGAAAATGACATAAGAGTGGTGATACTGAGTGATATTACTATCCAGATACAAATTGGTACAGCAACAAAGCAAGAGGCAAAGAAGGGGAGGAGTTTCTGATGTGCTCAGGAGAACCTACTTGATCAGTATGTTTCTGGCCAAAAGAAAAAGGCAGCAAGCACATTGGACTTGGTTCTGGAAAATGAGCCAGGCCGAGTGGAACAAGCATTGGGAGAATACCCAAGAATCAACATAAAGGTTTACAAAAATTGAAAATGGTATAGATCATTTGAAGACAAAAATAGGAAATTGGGCAAGAGCCAGATTCAATACGTTGACAATGATCTGGCCTAGGTAGACTGGAATCAAATTGCAGCATTGTGTAGAGTCTATCTTTAGTAGAAACAAGCATCTGCAATTCCTTTTTATTACACTGGAATCGAAGCTTGGCAAGGAAAACTGTAATTGAACCATGGGATACCTTCAGGATGGAACTGTTACAGCTATACATAGGGAAACATACAGCAATAGGTAGGGAAATTGAATCCAGTGCTGCCTGGATAATCAAAAAGATCGAGTAAAATAGAGCGTTAAAAAAGTGCACGTGATGCAAAATTGTCAACAAGATTGAGAACCCGACTGATGCTAGAAAATTCAGAGGGAAAGTAAAAGTGGACGTAAAATAAGCACACCAAGATAAACATAAAAGAGAATACAAAAATAATCAATTGACACATAAATAGGAAATGGGTTACAAGAGATAAGGACAATCAAGGATCAAACAGAAATCCATGCAGAGGGGCAGAGGGCATGGCAAACAAAACATGAGTATATGACATCACTTTTCACCAAGGGAAGTTATTTTGCTGGAGTCTCGGAAAAGGAAAATGTGCATGAGATTTAAAAACTTGATGAAAAGTAGAACATTTCTCCCACCATCCCAGTCACACTGATCCTTTCCCCTCCTCCATACATTCATCTACCATTCCTTGTACCCCCATTTCCATTGTATTTCCCCTATTTCCTCTCTCCCACCTGTCCCCTTGCACCCATATTCCTCCCTCCAACTTTACATTTCACTCCTCCTCTTCTTTCCTTACCAGATGTCCTTTTGATCGCGGTGTTTTGCTCACGTGACAAAAGCTGTAGTGCTGGTGGAGCTCAGCAGGTCAGGGGAGGAATGTTCCCTCTCCAGATGCAGCCTAACTCACCACCATTTTTGTTTTGCTCATTTTTCCAGCATCTGCAGTTTCTTTGTCAGCCTTTGTCACTTTAACTCCACTCATCACACTCCCTCACCAGTAGCCACCTATCACTTGCTTTACCCCATCCCCACACCTCTCTTTACCAGCTTTCCCCAACTATTCCAACCGGTCTGAAGAAGAGGAACACAAAAAGCTGGAGTAACTCAGTGGGACAGGCAGCATCTCTGGAGAGAAGGAAAGGGTGACATTTCAGGTCGAGACCCTTCTTCAGACTGTAGGACATGTACATGGAGTCTGAAGAAGGATCTCGACCCGAAAACTTCACCCTTTCCTTCTCTCCAGAGATGCCGCCTGTCCCGCTGAGTTACTCCAGCTTTTTGTGTTGATCTTCGGTTTAAACCAGTTTTAAACCAGTTTAAATCTGCAGTTCCTTCTAACACATTTAGTCTGAAGAAAAGTTCTGGCTCAAAATGTTAGTCCACTCACACTGCAGATACTGCTTGGCCTGCTGAGTTCCTGCAGTGTTGCTTTTATAGGAAGTCGGTGTTTAAAAGGCAAGATGTACTTGAAATGGCACAGGGGCACAGCAGTTGTTGCTGATGTTTCAACGGTTCAAGAAACCAAGGGTCGATGGTGTCAGTGGCACCTACAGATTCTTTACATGACTATGCCTGAATAGTCTACCTGTTGCACTACCTGATTATTCATGTACAATATGATCTGCCTGGATACTATGCAATACAATGCTTTTCACTGTATCTCGGTATAGGTGACAATAATAAACCAATACTAATACCATGTGGGTTAAATTTGGGTGCTTCAAATTCCTTCAATATCAAAGTCTCTACCCATGCCAAAGTCTCATCAGGTAGATAAACTGTAAATTACTCTTTTGTGCAGATTAATGTCAAACAAAAATTAACGGGGAATTCACAGGCATGTATGACAGAGATTCAGGAAAGTAAGAAGAGTAATGTGACTAATGGGATTGCTCCCCTGAGAGCTGGCACATAGCGACTAGCATCTTTCTATGTGATGATATGTATAAGATCATTCTGAAAGTGTTAAAGAATAATGATCTGGGAAGTTCTTTATTTGGTTGAAAGTGGCAAGGCAATTTGAGAAAGTGGTTACCACTGCATACAGGACCCAGGATATTACAAATAGCAGTACTGATTTGTTTTGCATCATTCATGGCCTTCATCAATGTGCGCAATCCTCATCTCTATCGATAGAAAGTGAAGCAATATTGTGCATGCTTCATTTATATTTCTCAGTAAAACAAGCCACATTTCGGTTAGGTCATGGGAATTAAGGGATCCTGACTGGGCATTGACATGTTGTTGTCTAGATTTGCTTATCAAATTTCCAGTGCTTTATATACGTGTTAAATTATTGAGCTTTTTCAAAATCATGTGCAGCTGATATGCTGTGATCCTTGCCTTATTAATGAGCACGTGCCTTGCAGTGACTTGTGGCACAACATCTACATATGTCCTCTCTCCCCAACCTCCATGGCAGCCTTTATGCTGCTATACTATGGCTGTGATGGAGGGAATTATTTAGACTGTGTCCTGCTTCCCGTGATTTCTAGTGAGGAAGCAGAAGTAGTTAGGATTTTATAAGCAGCTGCTGCTGTTGGGAATTCTGTAGGTTGCAATTTAATGTAGCATTTGTGGTGTGAATTCATCTTGTTTTTTAAAGATAGATTTTCCTTACTTTATTATTTTTCAGGGAAGGCCTGATTGGGCATTAGCACAAGCTATTAGACTCCACACTTGTCTAATGCACCAAAAATAATGGTAAAACCAATTAAATCGCAACATCCCCAACTTTCATCATAAATGCCTTAGATAATACAAATAAAGGATAGATTTCATTTGTTCACACCTACCACGAATCAGATATTAAAACATTTGCATCATGAAAATCACTGTTTTGTTTTCATTCATTGTAAATGAAAAGGTGGAAATCTCACCGCCACATGCCACACTACTAGATTCCGACAACATCTGTGGAATCTAATCTGTGGAATTCATCTTCACAGACGGCTGTGGAGGCCTAGTCAATGGATATTTTTAAGGTGGAGATTGACAGATTCTTGATCAATAAGGATGTCATGGGTGAAGGCAGTACAATGGGTTTGAGAGAGGAAAATAGATCAGCCATGATTGAATGGCAGAGAAGACTTGATGGGCCAAATGGCCTAATTAATGGCTGCAACTAAGAATTTATTTGGTCTACAGTATCAGGGACATATGATAATAAAGCTTGACTCTGGACTCTTGCACCTAGAACTTATGACCCAAAACATCACCTATCCGTGTTCTCCAGGGATGCTGCCTGAGCTGCTGTATTACTCCAGCACTTTGTACCTTCTTCCTTAAAGGTTTTGTAGCTGTAATGACTGTTACAGATGTCTCAGGTACAGCAACATGTTAGTTCGCAATGGACTGCTAGTGGCTGTGTTAACATCTAAAGATTCAGACTGCATATCTATCGACTGCATCTCTTCCTCATTTTTTATTTATTTTTCAGAGATATAATTAGCCACACGGGGCAAGAATCTAACATACTGATCAACATCAATCGAAAAGGTTTTCTTTGGTAACGTTATCCAAAATAGATGTTCGAGGCTTACGCTGGTAAAATCATCCTAATTCATTACGTTCCTCATTGCTCCAGTCAATCTTATTGTTATTTGTCCTACCTTGAGAGTTTGCATTTCCTCCAGTTAAACAGCAGGAAGACCCAACCTCCAATATCACCTCCGTTCTGGCTGTCAGTTTGAAGCCTTGTTTGGTTCATAGCCTTGTTTGCTCCTATGAATAGTTAACCTTCCAAACCACATAGACTACAAACCACATACCTACTTGCTTTGAAAACAGTCAACAACAATGTTTTGTTGTCTTCAGACTCAATTGATTGCCTGACTCGTCACTCATGTTCCAATTTCCATAATCATCAGTTCATCCAGACTTCAGATACCTGTATCGAATCTCACAATAGATCATGCTCCTCTTTCAAACCAAATTACTTTGGGTCATTGTCACCTAAACTTGTAATTTAAAATGTTCATCATGCCCAAATCCTTCAATAATTGGTGACCTCATTCCTCTTGTGGCTCTACAATGTTATGATGTTTGCATTCTTCCTCATGTCTGTTTCTCATACATCCTACATTTACTACTTCCTAGAGTGGAGCAGCTGGTGGAGCTGCTGCCTCACAGCGCTAGAGACCCACGTTTGATCCTGACTTCGGGTGCAGTCTGTGTGGAGTTTGCATGTTCTCCCTGTGACCGCTTGAGTTTCCGCCGAATGCTATGCTTTTCTCCCACATCCTGTGGGTTTGGAGGTAAATTGCCTCTAATCTGTTGGGAGTGGATGTGAAAGTGGGATAACATCAAACTAATATGAATGGGTTATCAGTGTTCTGGGTGGACTCGGTGGGCTGAAGGGCTTGTTTCCATGCTGTTTCTAAACTGAACTGATCACCAGTTGTATTCAAACTCATGTCTTCTCCAGACAACCTCTTTTTCTTTCCAAGCTCTCAAAATCGACCTTTGTAACCTAACATTTTTCTAATTCATTCTTAAGAATGTAAAGAATATATATTCAGTCAGACTATTTGAAGCAGAAATGAGTTTGAAAGATATAGCGTGGAAACAGACCATTCTGCCCACCAAGTTTGTGCACCAAGTTACGACAGGGTTCCATTCCTGAAAATGGTTTACAACTCGAACTGCTTGTCAGTTGGAAATGAACAGAAACAGCTGTGACGGGATGGCGATCAGGCATGAGAAGAGCAGCTGCCAGCTGGCCTTATTGGTGAGGAAGAAATGCTCTGCTCTCACCCAGCAGAAGATTCTTGCAGCCAGGCAGCAAAGCCATCCCCTCCCATCCTGCCGATCTCCCAGAACCATGTGCTTTTGTACAGGGTGTCCATGTGTCAGGCACCCATGACCTGAGGTGGGCCTGCAATCCTACCTTTTCCTCTCCACATTTCTGTCAAGTTCCCCCCACATTCCTATCAATGCCCCTCTGTGGTCAATCAACCGAGCAAACCACGTCTTTGGATGTAGAGAACCCAGAGGAAACTCATATGGGCATGTGGAGAACATGAAAACATCACAAAGACAGCGCCAGAGATCATGGTTAAACCTGAGTCGCTGAAGCTACAAGGCAGTAGCTCTGCCAGCTCTGCCACTGTGCAAGTTGATGGTACAAGTAAGTCTTTAAAGCCACCATCATGCAACAGCACAGGAGATCACAGATGGAACCCAAGGGCGCACAAGAATAAAGTTCAGATCATAATAATAATAATAATATTAAAATTAAAAAGTACCAGAATAAACTATACAAGATAATGCTGGAAGTTAGAGAAGTAACAAATCAAACCCAAAACTAAATAATTTCTTAAAATAATCTGTTGTTTTGGCCACTTCTTACTCTTTGCTGAGTTTTCACACATTAATGCAAAGATTAAGGTTATCCAAGTTAGAGTCATAGAGTGATACAGTGTGGAAACAGGCCCTTCGGCCCAACTTGCCCACACCGGCCAACATGTCCCAGCTACACTAGTCCCACCTGCCAGTGCTTGGTCCATATCCCTCCAAACCTGTCCTATCCATGTATCTGTGTAACTGTTTCTTAACCGTTGGGATAGTCCCAGCCTCAACCACCTCATCTGGCAACTTGCTCCATACACCCACCACCACCCTTTGTGTGAAAAAGGTTCCATACACCCATCACCACCCTTTGTGTGAAAAAGTTAGCACACAATTAAATTTTGCTCAGAATTTGCACCAATATCTGTCTATGGCCAGTGACCAGCAAGCTGTTGTTGCTGATGTGTGCAGTTCAGAACAAATCCATTTCACTTTTCCAGTACTTTCAGCATTTGATATTTACTTTCTTACTACAGGTGCACAACCTTTTATCCGGAGTTCCGGAAACCGAAAAACTCCGAAAACCGGCCATTTTTTCCAGGATGTCGTCTGCACACCAAAGCTCGCGTTTGGCGCAAAACTTGACCCGAAACGACCCACGGTCAACCCAGGTCTGTACTACTGCAGCGGCTGCCTCCTCCCCGGAGACCGGGGAGACACTTAAACATCTGTTAATCATTGCTTAAATGTTAGTCAGTTAGTTTGGAGGGCTTTTATGTGAAGGGGGGTTGAAGGGGTAAACTTTAATTCTTAGTCCCCTACCTGGTCGGAGAGGCGGGGAGCGGTCAATGCCTTACCGGGTCGCCATGCAGTAAGCTCCGCAGCGCTGTGGCCGCTAACTCCCAGCTGGGGCTGCAGGCGTCGGCCGCGGGCGGCGCCGGTTGTAGCTCCGACCCCGGCAACTCTACCCCTGGCTGCGAGGCGCTCTAAAATCACCGCCGCCCGCGGCCGGACGCCCGCAGCCCCAGCTCCGCGAATGTTGGGAGTCGGCGGCGTCGCAGCCCTGGGATACCAGCGGGGAGCGGGCAATGCCTTACCGGGTCGCCGTGCGGTAAGCTCCGGAGCGCTGTGGCAGCCGACTCCCAACATTCGCGGAGCTGGGGCTGCGGGCATCCGACTCCCAACATTCGGGAGCTGGGGCTGCGGGCGTCCGGCCGCGGGCGGCGCTGGATTTGGAGCGCCTCGCAGCCAGGGGTAGAGTTGCCGGGGTCGGAGCTCCAACCGGCGCTGCCCACGGCCGGACGGAGCCCCCAGCTCCGCGAGGTTGGGAGTCGCCAACCAGGTAGGGGACTAAGAATCAAAGTTTCCCACTTTACCCCCACCCCCCACCACCACCACATAAAATCCCTCCAAACTAACTGACTAACATTTATGCAATGATTTACAATGATTCCCCGGTCTCCGGGGAGGAGGCAGCCGCTCCAGACTTTTCAAGCCGCCCGCACTACCTTCCTAATCTACGTTAAAAATCTTCCATTCGGAAATCCGAAAATGTCCGAAATCCGACAAGTGTCTGGTCCCAAGGCTTTCGGATAAAAGGTTGTGCACCTGTATTGTAAAGCACTTTTAACCTACAAAGTCTTTAAAGTTGAAAATTCCTCTCCACCAATACTTCAGATATGTCCCTTTAGGACATGACAGCTACTCTGAGCAATGGTTTTTGTGCCCTCCAGCAAGGTTATAAATTTTAAACAGTACAACCTTATAGTATAGTTAGTCTCCATTCTGACAACTTACAATCGGAATGGATGTGATTTGGGAAATTCTACAATCAATCACTCCTGGCTATCATGCTGCTGTAAGTGACCGCGATTGATTAGTATTAAATTACAAATAAATTCAAATTCAAAACAATTTGCTGCAGAAATCACTCTGCTTTACGGGAAACATTACGGATGTGAATGGTTTAGAGGGATATCAGCCAAAGGCAAGCAAATCAATCCATCCATTTCTGTTGTGCATCAGTGCAACTTTGCACTCCTGCCTCCACCTCAAAACAAGAACGTCGTGACAACCATTAGTGTCACATTCCCGACAAACAACCACTGCAAACTGTCAACTCGAGAGATATCAGAACCACATCCAGTCTTATTATTTTGGACACTGTTTATTTCTTGCCGTGTTTTCAAGCATTACTCACAAGATTTTGATTATTCTCGTTAACACACAATGAAATCTTGCCCAGAATTTGCACCAACTTGGCTGCTTGGGGTTGGTGACGCTGCTTCTTTCTTCACTCTTACTGATGAGTGCAATTCAGAACATTGCTTCATTTCAATTCTCTGGGGTCTACCTTTGGATGTTTTACTGGTATTACTGTTGTATCACACTTTTAATCTAGAAATTCAAAACATTGAAAATCCCTTTCCACCAACCCTTTTGATCATCATAAGTAAACTTTCCAATAGATGGTTTTCTGGCCTAGATAATCTGGTAAATCTATTTTTCCATCTACTAGACAAAAACCAATGAAGCAATTGTAGCACCATATGGGTTGCTTTGACTGGAAATTATCTATCCCAATCTGGCACTATTATAACTGTTCAGCTATGTGCTTTTTCAAAAAAGTAAAAATCAAAGAACTGCAGATGCTGGCCACAAGGAATTCAAAGCAGAAAATGCTGGAAACCGTAAGAGAAACAGAGTTAATGTTTCAGATCAAAGACACTATGTTAGAACATGAAGGAGAGAAAATAAATTGGTTTCATGTTGTCTTACAGTCTGCATCAGGACCAGCAAGTACATCCGTGCTAAGTTCCCCAGTATTTGTTTGTCATTAGTAGGCAGACCTATTGGGCATATCCTCACATTCTGCATTTTGCAATTTTTATCTTCTTTGTTTGCATTCTTACCCGATACCTTTCCACAATTCATCGTTTTTACTGCTCTTTAAATATTTCTCCTCCTGCCCCATTTACCTATCGATTGGATGGCCTCTTTTGCAACTCATCTCTTCAGCAGCCAGAGCCTCACCTTGTCAGGTACTGTATATTCAATTTTTCCTACCAATCCATCCCCACCCTCATTGCATTAAACCAATTCTCATCATGTGCATTCAATACATATTGCCAAGTGTTTCTTATCTCCCCTTATTTTCTTCGTAACCGAAAGCCTACTGATCTCAGAAACAAATATACTGTACTTGATGATCCATCCAATGCCCTCTGAGGTAGTGAATGCCAAAGAATTACAATTTCTCAATGAAATTTCTAATCTCATCCATAAAGGTCTGATCCATCATCTTAGATTACAGCCTTTGTCCTAATTGTCGACTGTCCCACTGGATGAACAGCCTCTCCACATCTAACCTGCTAATAACTCTCCGGATCTTGCACTGTACATTTTAATAAGATCACCACTCATTCACCTCATCTTTACTGAGTTTAGGATAAATTAACTTAATCCCTCTCAATTTCTCTTCCTTAGACAATCTCCTTAATGTCCGTCACACGGTGTGATATTTAAAAAATAATCAATCTCTTGTGCTCGTTAAACCAGGGGACAGAAAGGTATGAGGCAACTTCCCTTTATTTCCACACGTAGCACATCTCAAAACCCTCTCTTTTATCTAAAGTGAGGAGAATGAAATTTCTTGAAATTGATTTCTGTTGCAACACACACAAAATATAGAACAGATTAAATTGCATTTATTTGACAAGACTAGTTCCAGACCGGGCTTTTACAACTTGTCAGCACAAGAATGATCTATTATTAATTGTAATGCCATTGACAATCCCAACCTATAATCTTTGCCAGGACTGGGAGAAGGGGTGGGAGGGGGAGATTTTTGTCAAAGATAACCTTTATGCTCTAATCCATCAAAACAGGCCTTTAGGAGATGCTGCTCACTGTTTCAGCATGTCATCATACCAAGGTTTAGAAGTTGAACACTTCAGGTCACCTCAGACTGACTCTCATTGGAAACAACACTTTATTTGAAGGTTTAAATCAATGTGTAAGCAAAAATAAAAGCCAAGCATCCAATTGCTTTCTGTTGTCAGGCAGCGCATTTCCCTTTTCAATCCTGCTTTTGTTGCAACAAAAAAGAAATTAGTTCAGATGTTATCTTCTAAGATTGATAACAGAGCCAGCACATTCTATTGTTCTAAATGTAAAAACAATTTAATCACAATGCAGACCATTTGCACAGACGGACATTTTGATTGCAAGGTCAAATGGAAGATTGTAAATATATGACTTAGATACCACATTTGTGCTAACTGCTTTTCATGTGAAACATGTGCTGTTTCCCCTCTATTATGTTGAAGGGATGAAAGATAATCTATCAAGAACTGGACGTGCAGTTATACAGTAGGTTGTCAGCTTTCAAATGCAGGTGAACCACTGCGTTGGGGGGCGGGGGAGGGGGAGGGTGTTGCCTTCCTTAAAAGCAATGCCTCGCGCAAAGCCACATCATGTGTTCATATATGTCAAGAAGCGAGGGTTTTTTTACATTTATCTCCTAGCTAAATTCTGTGACAGCCAATGTTACACCAAATCTTTAGGCATTTGTTGAAATGTTGGGGTATTTATCTCTGATTTTAGTACGGGTAAGCTTCTGTTATCCCATGAACCATAACGCAGAGATCAATAATATCAGTAATCCACAGACAAGTTATATGTACTGAAATTAACTAGCTTAAATTAGTTGAAAACTGATCCTCTCCAAAAGTACCAAACATGTAAATCTCCTTAAGGTATGCCTACTTTGAAGAAGTTCTCCTCCTCTCTCTGAAACATCAGACTGAAGAAGGGTCTCGACCCAAAACGTCGCCTATTTCCTTCCTCACCTGCTGAGTTTCACCAGCATTTTTGTCTACCTTCGATTTTTCAGCATCTGCAGTTCCTTCTTAAACATGGAAATGTTTTCTTGTTCCCCACTGTTAGGCGTAGGATTATTGAACTTTAATTATTTGAAGGTTTAACAGGTCATCGGCACCTAACAAACACCTAAGTTATGTACAGCCTGTACCCATGAACTGGTATTTGGGAGACCGGTGGGTTGGATTTGCTGGTTGCTGAGAGGCTGCAGGCATCTTCAGCTGTGTAGGACTCAACAGGGTGAGATCTGTTTGGGTTATTATGCCCCTGTCCCACTTAGGAAACCTGAACGGAAACCTCTGGAGACTTTGCACCCCACCCAAGGTTTCCGTGCGGTTCCCAGAGGTTCCCGGACGTTTTTGTCAGTCTCCCTACCTGCTTCCACTACCTGCAACCTCCAGCAACCACCTGCAACCTCCGGGAACCGCACGGTTTCCATTCAGGTTTCCTAAGTGGGACAGGGTACAAACAGT
This sequence comes from Leucoraja erinaceus, assembly GCF_028641065.1. Taxonomy (NCBI): domain Eukaryota; kingdom Metazoa; phylum Chordata; class Chondrichthyes; order Rajiformes; family Rajidae; genus Leucoraja; species Leucoraja erinaceus. The sequence goes on from NC_073381.1 coordinate 15,343,653, forward strand.
TCCTGGCAATGAAACCCTGTTGTAACCCAGGAACCACCTGTGTCTCAGTCTGAAGGAGGGTCTCGACCTGAAACATCACTCATTCCTTCTCTCCAGAGATGTTGCCTGTCCCGCTGAGTTATTCCAGCATTTTGTGTCTATCTGCAGTTCCATCATACACCTGTAATGAATGTGGCGACATAACCAATGGATGAATGGCATGACACCTTTGAAATGCACAAATATACATTTAGTGAAAAATCCTTCACTATGTGCATATCTTCAATAACAGATCAATGAGATCATTAGCAATTATCCTTCAACATGACAGTAAAGGAAACCAAAAGAATACACTATGGACCATCAATAAAAATGTAGTTCAACTGAGCAGAAGGTTTCAAACCTAAGAGTCCCACTGTGCTACTGATAATTTAATTTATCTTCCTGCAGCAACTAATCACTTTAAAATCATGCATACAAAACACAACTGTTCAACTTTTTTTCTGTGATTATTTGTTAAATTTGAATTGTTCAGTATATAAAACGTAAACCTCCTCCAACCAGAACTGGGCATTCATTTCTATCACTACACATTGTTATATTCCGGACGACAGAATGAATAACAACTTACACGCAGGTTGCCTGGATCACGAAAGAGAGATTTATTACCCAACATTCCCCGCTTTATATTGAACACCACACATTAACATATACAAGAATATGTATGAATATATTACACTGCTCTCCTTTTTTTAAGTATTAAATCTAAGTCCTCAGTCACAATTTTGTTGTTGTGATACTTGATTTAAACCAGTATTTATGAAATCTTAAATGATAAACATAATATATTTATTTTAAATATCTACACATTTTCATTTTACTTATACAGTGAGTTACTTAACTTACAAACTTAATCTGACTACTGGTTTAAGGATCCTGCCTGAGTCTAACAGTAACAGGTGTTACTGTGTTGACTCAACTGTTGGCTTATTTGGCTCTGTTTTAGTACCCTTACTTTGACCAGAGGAATCTGTTTCTTTGTCTGTACTAACTGAACTTTGTGTTTCAATCACAGTGGTCTCTTCCAACTCACTTTCAGATAAAAACTCAGGGATTAGGACTTCATGCTCAGTTTTTGGTTCATCTTTGGCTGGAATCATTTGATCGACATGAACACTTTTGATCCTATCTCCAACTTCAACTAAGTATCTTTTCATTCCACACACTTCCACTATTTTCCCAACATCCCATTTGTCTCGACTGAACTTGTTGGGAGGACTGAGAACACGAACCTGCTCGTCTGGCTTGAAGTACCTCTCCTTTTTGTGGGAGTCAAAATGGCATTTTAGACTTAACTGTTTTTGCTTAACTTTCAAGGCCAAATTGGGTTGAACTAGACTTTGGCGTATTCTTAGCCTTTTCTCCCTCAACAGTTCTGCAGGTGAGTAACCTGTTGTGTGTTGTGTGGTTCTGTACTTCAGCAAGAAACTAGCCAAATGACAGTTCATGCTGAGCTTTGAACTACCCTGCAAAACCTGTTTCTTGAGAGCATCTTTGACAACTCTAACAGACCTTTCCGCCGCCCCGTTGGAGGCTGGATGGTATGGGGGAACAAGTGTGTGTTTTACACCATTCTGCTGCATGAACTCTTTGAACCGTTCTGAACGAAACTGAGGCCCATTATCAGAAACAAGTTCTTCCAGTAAACCATGGCATGCAAAAATTGATCTCAACTGATCCATGGTACACTCAGTAGAAGTGCTTGACCCCATATGCTTAGCCTCAATCCATTCGGAATGACTATCTACTAGTACCAGAAAATGATAATTACCCTTTTCACCAAAATCTACATGAACTCTATGAAAAGGTCTACTTGGCCATGACCAGGGTTGCAGTGGTGTTTTTGGTGGTTTACTCCAGCAATTTTGGCAGACATTACATTTGCTCACCAGTGATTCAATGTCACTGTCAATACCAGGCCAAAACATAAAATTTCTGCCAGGATGTTCGGCATGAAGTTTATTCATAATTTTGTTTCCCAAAGACTCTGGTACAACCACTCTGTAACCCCACTTAATGCATCCCTGCTCACATGATAATTCATGGCGTTGATTATGGAAAGGCTTCAGCTCTGAGTTCAGACTGAGTTCAATCAACTATCGATTTCAGTCCAACCGTTCAATGTCTGTTCATAGACCCACTTCAGCACAGTGTCTTTCTCTGTTTCTGCTGCAATTTCTGTTGCAGTCACTGGAAAGTCTTCATCTACAATTTGCAGTGTGTAGAATGTGTTCTCACTTCCCACGTCAGAGTTCTCATGGGGCAACCGGGACAGTGCGTCTACAACTGCCTTGCACTTGGAGCTTCTGTACTCAACCTTGTAGTCATACAGGACAGCAAAATAGCCCAGCACTGTATCCTTGATGCCGCCATGGAATGTATAGCTGACTTGGGACCAAGAATCACTAGTAGTGGCTTGTGATCAGTCACTAGGGTGATTGATCTGCCGAGATTAAACTGATGGAATTTCTTGATTCTGAACACGATGCTGAGTGCTTCCTTTTCTATCTGTGCATAATTGCGTTCACTCGGTGATAGGGTGCGGGATGCAAAAGCAATAGGCTTTTCCTGTCCATCATTCATTACGTGGGAGATCACTGCACCTACACCATAACTTGAAGCATCACAAGCAAGTTTCATCTCGCATGTCGTATCGTAGTGAACAAGGAGTTTGTCACTTGTCAAGTTTTCCTTGCAGATGTCACATGCATGTTGCTGTTCCTTTCCCCACGTCCATTTCACATCTTTTTGTAGCAGATGATGTAGTGGCTTTAGCACAGTTGCTAAATCTGGAAGGAATCGTGCATAGAACTGCACCATCCCAAGGAATGATCGTAGCTCTGACACATTGTTGGGTTTTGGAGCATTCTCCATTGCATAGGATAAGGGGGAAATCTTTTAGGACCGAGATGAGAAAAACATTTTTCACACAAAAAGAGAGTGGTGAATCTCTGGAATTCTCTGCCACAGAAGGTAGTTGAGGCCAGTTCATTGGCTATATTTAAGAGGGAGTTAGATGTGGCCCTTGTGGGTAAAGGGATCCTTTAGATCCTTAGTATGGAGAGAAGGCAGGTACAGGATACTGAGTTTGGATGATCAGTCATGATCATATTGAATGGCGGTGCAGGCTCGAAGGGCTGAATGGCCTACTCCTGCACCTATTTTATATGTTTCTGTGCTTCAACTTTCACCTTCACAGGGCGAAGTCTGTTGGTATCTACTTTGAGGCCAAGGTAGACCTCCTCTGACTGCGCAAATGCACATTTACTTTGTTGCAGTTTGACATTGTGGCAGTTCAATCGTGTGAGAACTTGCTCAAGGATTTCCAGATGTTCTACCATGCCTTCTGTGAATATCAGTAGGTCATCCTGGTTGCACACACAGTGCGGAATGCATTGTAACATTTTGTCCTTGACAGACTGGAAATTTTTCGGGGAAGAATTCACACCATAGGGCAGGTTTGTATATGAATACAAGCCCTTATGTGTGTTATAGTCAAGTGCTGCTGATTTTCCTTGTTGACATAGAGTTAGGCGTAAGTGTGAAAGACAAATCCAGTTTAGTGAAGACTCTTGCTCCGCTAAGTTCTGCGTACAGACCTTGCGTAGTTGGTAACGGATATTGTTTGTCATTAATGGCTTGGTTGATTGTGACTTTGTAGTCACCACATAGTCGAACAGTTTTGTCGGCCTTGGGTACGGCCACAATTGGCGTTGCCCAGTTACTCTGGTTTGTCTTCACGAGTACTCCATTCCGTTCTAACCTGTCGAGTTCTTCCTCCACTTGTTGCTTTAGTGCATATGGTACAGGTCTTGGTTGGCAATACACAGATCTCACATCTTGCTTAAGTCGAATGTGTGCAGAGTGCACAGTTATTCCCGAGTAACTGTCAGCAAAAAATGCTTGCATGTTTGCTTATGACGTTTTCAAGACGTGATTTGGACAAATCAACGCTGAAAATGTTCTTCCAGTCTAACTCTATTCTACTCAGCTTATCCTTTCCAAGGAGGGTTGGTTTATTTCTGTAACTGGCCACTATGATGGGCAATGTTACTGACTGACCTTTATGCTGAACTTTATAGTTCATTTGTCCACATGTCTCCAAAACTTCGCCCGAGTATGTTCTCAGCTTGACCTTACTCTCAAATAATGGTGTCTGTGGGAACTTTGTTTCGTACAGGTCTCTGCTCATGACCGAACAATCTGCTGCTGTGTCAATACACATATCGATTAACTGTTCATTAATCAACAGTTTAGTTTGAAAGTCCTTGCCTTGGCTGCTTGTAGGCTTATCGATGTTGGTTGCATAAATGGTATACAACCCAAGTTCATTTCCATCTGTGTTCCCAAAGTTGTGAACTCCTCGCTGGTGTTGTTGATTGTTTCCTGCAGATTGTTGGTTTCCTGTTTTAAGCTTGGCCCGACATGCTGAGGCGATATGGCCTTTCTTCTGGTAGTTATAGCACTTGGCCATTTTGAACTGACAAAATTGGGATGAGTGATTACCGTTGCAACGATAACAACTGGCTGAACTCGGCTCCCCACCATACTTTGGTTTTGGTTTAGCGCCTCTTGGTTTGGCCATAGGCACTGCCTTGTGACTATAAACGGCCACTGCAGTCTGTGGTGGACGAAACTCGCGAGCATTCTTTGATGGCATCTCCATTGCGATAGCAATCTTGCATGCTTTCTCAAATGTAAGATCTGGAGTGTTCATGAGTTTGGACTGAATTTGTTCATCCACTAGACCACAAACAAATCTGTTGTGTAGTGCGCTCCAAGAAAGGTTCCAAAGATACAGTGCAACGTTAAGTTTTTCAAGGCAACAATGTATCATTGATTGTCTCATTCTGCTTCTGGTTTCTAGTGCCAAATGTATAGCTTTCTGCAATTTCCAGAGGCTTTGGGTTGAAGTGCTCCTCCAACTACTTCATAATCTCTTTTGCCTTTATGGGTGCAAGGAGATTCACGAGTGTGCCGTACACTTCAGGACCGATCTCCGTGAGCAGAATCGCTTTCATGCATTCGCAAACGGCCTTATTTGTTTCAGTCACTATCTCTCCTTCACCACTAATCTCCATTATGTTGTTTGCCGTGAAAAACATGTTTGCTCTCTCCATATAGAAGCTGAACGGCTCTCTACTCTTGTCAAAAGTACCAAGGTTTCCGATGTAGCCCGTGGACGCTGCCATCGTGTCGTTCTCCTTTTCTTTAAAGTCCGTTCAAAAACCCCGATTTCCTGTCTGTTCTGGTGTAACAATTGACCTAAAACTTAGCTGCCCAAAGGCTATACAGCTTGAGGAACTCGACAAAAAAAAACTCAGTCTAAAATGTTATACAATCCCAAGGACGACATCTTGCCATGTAGACACGGAGGATTCATGGCTTTATGTCGGCTTAATAAGGCTTTCCTCAAAGTAAGTCAACGTCATGAAAAATTGTTAAGATGTTGGTTTTACATAGATGCATTCTATTGTATGAACAGTTCATTGGTCTCTATAGATCCGAGTAGGTGCAATGCTTCACGGTCGCTGTCACTTCTCCACCATAAGCACCAACAACCTGAAGTAATACTGCACCTTTCACAGGTAAAGTGCTTCACAAGAACTGAATCCAACAAAATGTGTTCATACCAGACGTGACCAAAAACTTAATCAAAAAGGTAATTTTTAAAATCATATCTTGAAAGAGGAAAGGGTAACATGGGGTGGTTAGGAAAACAATTCCAGCAAGATCAAAATAGTTAAATGCAATGGCAAAACAATTAACATAAGAGCTGGAGAATTAAAGGTTGAAGAGGCATGAGATCTTACAACCCAACAGTATGAATATTAAAATTCTAAAATTTTAGTAACACATCTGCAAAACATCACTATTTCTCCACCATAACCCCCTTCCCCTCCCATGAGCCCTGGTTGACCTTGCACCCATCTCTCCCCCTCCGATCCCCTCCCCCTACAATCCTAAACAATTCAAACCTCATCATTCCTCTAGCTACATAATTTGCAACTTTCTAATCCCTTTGTCTCACACCTTGTGTGTGTTCATCTCAGGCTTTTCCCCAACCATCTGACTGTCAAAAATCCCCTTGCATGTGTTCACCTATGACCTGCCAGGTTGTGTCCACTGCCCCTCTATTCTTCTAGCTTTCTTTCCTTCCATCCCTGCAACCAGTCTGAAGAAGGGTATCGACCTCAAAAGTCACCTATCCATGTTCTCCGGGGATGCTGCCCAACCCGCTGAGTTACTCCAGCATTTTGTATCCTTCCTTGTTAAACCAGTATCTGCAGTTTCTTGTTTCTCCATTGAAAAACATCTGATTTTATGTATTGTACAATTCACATACTGAGGAATAATACCTTCCAACTCACCCTGGGCAGTGGACATGAACAGAAAGTCGAGCAGCTGTAACAACACAGTGGCACAAGTATAATGTTGTTCTACAGCAGTTTAACATTGTGCCATTGATTTTAGATATAAAATGCTGCTATGCCTCAGAAAATAAAACTCTCCAAAGTAGAGGATCCTGATGATGGAAATGAAGGTTAAAAAGAGGTGAGGTAACAAGAAGCCCCTTGAATCATGCCAAGGGTGAGAGAAAAAAGTCTCACTGGAATAACAGCACTCCAGATGCTGCTACAAGTTTGTTTCATCTTTCAATGAGATCATGGTAATGGTATTGGTTTATTATTGTCAAGTGTGCCAAGATACTGTGAAAATACTGTTTTCCACACTGTCCAGTCAGAGCATACCGTGCACACGTACAATCAAGGCATACACAAGTACAACAAATACAAGAGACAATAACCAATTGCAGAATATAGTGTTACACAGAGAAAGTACAGATTAAAATAGAAAAGTGCAAGGGCCACAACATGGTAGTTGGGAGATCAGAAATGCACCTTCAGCATATACGGGGTTTGTTCAGTAGTCTAATAAAAGTTATTCCCAAATCTGGTGTAGGTGCTTTCAAGCTTTAGTATCTTATGCCTGATGGGAGCGGGAGAAGAGGGAATGACCGGGTTGTAAATGGTCCTTAAGTTTGTTGGCTACTTTCCTGAGGCAGTGTGAAGTGTAGATAAAGTCAATGGCGGAGGAAGTTTGCATGATGGACTGGTCTGCATCCATAAATCTTTTCGGTTTCTTGTGGTCTTGAGCAAAGCAGTTACCAAATCAATTTGTGATGCATCCTGGTAACATGCTTTCTTTGATGCATCGACACAAATTGATAAGTCATTGGAGACATACTAAATTTCCTTTGTCTTCTGAGGAAGTAACGGTACTGATGTTATTTCTTGGCTGTGGTGTCCATGTGTTTGTTCAGGAGAAATTGTTGATGTTATTTATACCAGGAACTTGAAGTTCCCAACCATCTTCACTTCAGCACTATTGATGCTGAGAGGATGTATACACCATCCAGTTCCCTGAAGTCCTGGTTGATGCAACCCAACTGCTGATATCTGACCTCAACTTTTCATACCTTAGTTCAACTAAAGTTACAATATCATCTTTAAAGTTTGAAATGATTGATTGATTGATTGATTGACTGATTGACTAAAAGATACAGCATGATAGAATGTGCACTTGTCCCTCTAGATTGTTCATTGTATTGTATTGTATTCAATTTATTGTCATTGTCTCAATTTGAGACAACAAAATGAATTTTCCTTACAGGCAGTATCATTAAAAAAAAAATCACAAAGAAATTATAAAAATAAATAATAAATAAATAATAAAACATATTAAAAATAAAATTGAAATTGAATTAAAATTTAAAAAAAGCACAAATACAGAAGTCCACGACACAACATAACATAAATGGCACCCAGGTGAGGACGGCACCATAGTCCAGCCAGCCTCCCCTCCGTGTTCATCCGTGGACGGGGCCTTCCAAGCACCCGCAGTCGCCGCCCCGGGTGGCCCGATGTTCAGGCCCTCACGCCGGGCTGGTGGAACGCCGACGCCGAACCCCGACGGTGAGCAGCCTCCTCCTCAGCGGCCCGGACCTTCTGATCAGCCGCCTCCCGCTGCCGGAGTCTGCAGCTCCCGAGTCCGCAGGTCGAGCCGGGCAGAGTCACAGGACCCCGCGTTGATTAGTCAGCGCCGCCCGCGTTGGGAGCTCTGCAAACCGCAGCTCCGTGATGTTGGTGCAGCAGGTCCAGCACTCCGGGCTCCAAACGGCGACCCCCGGTAAGGCATCACCAGCCCCGCGATGTTCCAGCGCTGTCCCGCCGCTGCTGGAGCTCCGGTCGATCCCGGCAGGAAAGGCCGCGCCAATCCAGGTAGGTAGGCCGCTGTGGGGGGGGGGGGGGGAGGACGCGACTCGAATAACAGTCGCGTCCTCACCAGGAAGCGGCTGAAGGACGGTATCCCCCGCACCGTGCCCTCTTCCCCCACATAAAAACACCAAAAAAACACAAAAAAACACACTTTTACATAACTAAATAAACAAAAAAACAAAAAGATACTATCTCATCATGGTCTTGCCAAGTGTCTGCCAATTTAACCGCTGTGCCAATACAAGAACCCCTTCTCCATTTCACTATTCGTGTTATCTAATCTCGTTTGCAATTCATGCTTTCATCCTCAATGTTTACATTGCTGCTTTATTTCATTAGTTTATCTGGAAACGTGGCTTTCTATCTCATCATTTTAGTCATTAATAACCACAGTGAATATTTGTGGCCTCAAAATAGATCTTGAGGATATCACTAATCATATCCAAACATTTATAGACAATCTGAAGTGTCTGAAGAAGGGTCCCGAAAGGTCACCTATCCATGTTCTCCAGAGATGCTGCCTGAACTGCTGAGTTACTCTAGAACTTTGTTTTTATAAACCAGCACCCGCAGTTCCTTATTTCTTATATAGAAAATCTGTCCATTATTCCTGTATCGAGGTCAGTAATTCATCCTCACTATCATCTGCTTCCCACCACCACAGAGGCTTTTCATGTACCTCTGAATAATGAAATCTTATTGCCAATTGTGATTGTATTTTCAGTACCAGGTAGCAAGAAGGGAATAGCTTCTTAAGTAGCTTGAGAAAATTCATGCCATAGATTTATATTTTTTAATTGATTACTGCTGGATTAAGCTTATTTTTTCTCTTCACTTGACAAATACTTTTGGCTCAAATGCTCTGTAAAAGCCCATAAGCAGAAAACTGAATTTATCTAACATGCAACTAAAAAGCAATGATTTAGCTTGCAAATGGCATTCCAGATTCCTCCAATCAGATTGTGAATTAGCTCATCTTCCTCCAAATGATCTTTCATTTCAGCAATGATTAAAAAAAATGTAATCAACCGAACTTTACTTTCAAATTTCCAGGTAGAAGGGCTATTTCATTCCTAAAATGTGTATTGTCAAAATATTTATTTATTATTGCGATTAACATAAATCAGAAGATCCAACTTCCATATAAACAGTTAAAGAACTAGAAGTTGAGAATGCATGTTTCATAAATGCAGCTAGCTGTTTAGATCGGGAGTGCACTATATAAAGAAATGGTGGAAGGAGAATCAATAATAACCTTCAAAATGGATTTGAAGAGGGAAGAACTTTTGTGGCTATGGGGAAAGAGCAGCAAGATTGGTATTAATTAGACTGTTCTTTATAACATTCGGCACAGACCCAATGGACATAATGGCTTGCTCGGATCCCTAAGCCAACTTGCATCTTTACTATAATTGGCACTGAAACAATAAAAAAAAATACATGTACATTCTAAATAAATGGCTTAATTCACTGAGCAAAAATGCTGATGTATCATTGCAAAACCTGTGTTTATTTGGAAATGGAGAGGGCAAAAAATAAGATATTTTAGTATTTTGCCATCTACCTGCAAACAAGATGAAATATCTGGTTTCCGAAGCACCCAGTGGTCTCTGACACAATGAACAATTACTTTATGTACTGCAGAAATGGAAATCTAGTCGCCGAGGTCTGTCAGTCAGATAGTTTTAAATTAACATTGCATTGCCCCTGGTGCGTGAATAGATACATACCTTATTCCAGCATGGATACCAAATGCAAGATCTTTGTTCATTCCAAATATGCACAAGTTGTGAGCTAAGCAGAATATTCCTTCACAAATTTGTAACTCATTTATCAAGATGAGACTGTGTACAGTTGGCCGTCTGCTGGGGGAAAAAAATCTCCCCCATCCCCACTTTATCAAGATACATAAAATGACCAATTCAAAACACAATACATAAATTTCAAACATACAATAATTTTTCTGCAGCATTTTTGAGTCTTCCTTCACTGGCATTTCAAATGATTTTTTTTTCTCTCAGTGGTAGATCCTCATTTATTAATTTCAATGACGAGCAGACAGTCGATTCCACCCCATAGTCGTTGCAAGCTCATATTACTAAGCTATACTATTCTTGGAAAATGAAATTCTATTCATCAAAGACCAAAAACCCGTGTCCCACTTCTGTATCCATAAGTTAAATATTCATAAAGCTAGTATTCTGAGTGTACAATTTATTTTAGGATTAGTGGAGAAGCTTTGTAACCATTGTAAATGAGAAAAACATGTTTGCAAGAAAGGGTTTGAACTGGATTTCATTTTGTGTTAATGCAGATTTAAAAAAAACGTTTTTCCAAATCCCAGGTTCAATACTTAATTTGTCTTTTTGCTTGGAAGAGTAATGACATGTCATATCAGTTATTCTGCACTGAAATGTTATTTTTACTGGCAATGGCTAGCACTGAACAATTTCAGTTCCACTTCACCTCCTATGGAGATGAGTTTTAAGTATTTAAAAGCTGAGACACAAATGTTACTGGATCAGTAATTAAAATTATAAAATATTAAATCTGGCTTCAATTTTTCCTCTAACCTTGAGAAACATGTCACTCATAAGTCATATTGTCTGGTTGATAGCATAATATAAACAAAACCATTTGACAGACAAGCAAGTCTCACTGCGAAAGGGAGCCCAACACGTTGGAGACGTAACGCAATATAGACACCAGCATGATACTAATGTAATAGGGAATTAAACCTTTATTAAAAAAATAATTTTTCCTTCCGCAGCACAGAACAGAGAAGACTGGACTCATCCCGTTTTCAATTCATCTCCTGTGGCTGCTTGTCAATCAGAGAAAACAGTGATTAAGCTGAGCAAACACACAACTGAAGCAGAAACAGTACAAAGGCAATATGTGTTGTGACAACAGAAATTTGCCATATTCCCAAGGTTGCTCAAAAGCCAAGGCTAGAAAAACACAACATTCTTCTGTAGACTGTGCTAAAGATCATGAAGCCGTTCTCAATTTAATTCAAGTCATTTTAGAAGAGGCGGTTTTACAAATCTGTAAACAAATTGGGTCGCATTGTAATTATTAAATTTAGGAAGATTACTCCATTCACCGTTTATTTGTGACATCTTTAATTCACAATCTTCCACCTGCCTGAAACTGTTGCCTGCAGTTCCCCCACACTGCAACTTGCTTAGGTTGAGGTTTATTATTGTTATGTGTTCCAAGGAGGTACACTAGATAGAGCAAATGGGAAGATACAGAGTGTAGAATAAAGTTGAATGTATATGGATCAAGTGCAGGCAGAGGAGTTTAGTTTAACTTGGCATCATGTTTGGGGCAGTCTTTGAGGGCCGAAGGGCCTGTTTCTGTGCTGTACTGTTTTATATTCCCTGTTACTTAAAAGTGAGTACAAAATCCAAGCTAACATTTCCAAGGTAGTAATGAAAATACATGTCGCTGTCATTTTAGATGAGAAAATAAACATTTAATCTCTTAGGTATGACATTCAAGGTTTAGCTGGTGGATTAATATACATTTTACAACCTGAACCAAACTAAAGATGGCTCTTTAGTTTAGTTTAGAGAAGCAGCGTGGAAACAGGCTCGTCAGCCCACCGAGTCCACGCCGACCAACGATCATCCATACACTAACTCTGTTATCCCAATTTAGCATTTGACACACTACAGGAGCCAATTAACCTACAAATCAGCATGGCTTTGGACGTGTGGTAAGGATCGGATCCGAGTCTCTGGCACTGTAAGGAAGCAGCTCTACCACTGCAAAACTGTGCCGCCCAAACTGGTTATGGAATCTTACGATGAATAAATTGGTTGCTGCATTCCCCACAATTGCAACAAAACCAACATTTCAGAAGCAGTTCATCTACTCTGAAGCGGTATTAGTGCCAATGGTTTTTTTTCATTGATTAATTTAGGTAAGCTAAAAGTGGCCAATAATTTCACTATCATTCCAACACAGAAGAATATCATTAGGCTCATCCAGTCTTATTACAATCTCATCAGACCCATCTCCTTAATCCTCTCTTTGTGGACCATTACTGTATGTGTTCATTCCCTAGAATGTATTTGTTCTGTCATTGGTACACATAGCAATTCAACACTCTTGACGCTTGACCCATTAAAAATATGTAATTAGTTTACTCCCACTACCCCCAAATAGAGTTGAAGATCATAATCACTTTGCAAAAAAAAAAAGCTTTTTCCCCCCAAACCCCCCCCCCCCCCCATGCCTTTTGCCCATCATCTTAAATCTACATCCCAATATCCTTGAATTATTTACTTGCTGGAAACAGGTCTTATTTTCTCCATCTAAAGCCATCTTGAATTTATGCCTACCTAATAAAAATGCTCTTAACCATTAGTATGTAAAATGAAGATTTGCCATGTACACCTCCGTTGGCATGGTTGAAAACAAATTGATAATTATGGTATGCCCATTGAAAACAGTGCAAATGGGAAACAAAATTTATCAGCAGCCTGTTTAATCACAATCAAATATATTTTTGGAATAACAAGTCAACACGCAATTATACTAAATATTTCTTGTTATCACTACTTGTATCTTAAGCTTAGTGCTACGTCTGAAGGGTCCCGACCCAAAACGTCATCTATCCATGTCCTCCAGAGATGCTGCCTGACCCAATTAGCTACTCCAGCATTTTATATTTACTTGTATGTTAAGTAAGTTGAGTTACCCAAAACCTTTATTCATCTCAAAAAAAAATGCTCAACATTAATCCTAAAAACATTACTATCTACTGAAAATTGTTCGAGGCATTGATAAATTTAGATTCAACAAAAAAATGAGCTTATCACTCCTTATTCCCAAACTCTCTTCTGAACACATGCATATATTTATCTGGAATTAGGACGTCTATTTTGATTATTTTTTTTAAAGAGGAATGCATTATTTTCACTGTTTATTAAAATGGACACCTATTACAAACCACTTGAGACCAAAGGCAAAATTGCCAGGGGAAGTGGAAGTGGAAGGGGAACGGGTTGCGGAGGGGGAGTGGAGCGTGAGGTGGGAGAGAGGGGGGGGGGGGGGGGGAAATAGTGACAGAAAAATAACAGAGGAAGAGGGAGAGAATAATAAGCTCATATTTAGATTCTTGGTCCTTGGCCCCGGGGCCTCCATCTGTAACTAGCTTCTGGACTTCCTGACTGGCAGACCTCAGTTGATTAGAATTGCTCATGTCATTTCCTCCAACCTGATCCTCAATACTGGTATTCCTCAAGGCTGTATGTTTTGACCGTGTTAAGTTTAGATTAACTTAGAGATAGTGTGGAAACAGGCCCTTCGGCCCACCGAGTCCGTGCTGACCAGTAATCACCCGTACACTAGGGACAGCTTACTGAAGCCAATTAACCTACAAACCCCTGCGCCTTTGGAATGTGGGAGGAAGCCGGATCATCTGGAGAAAACCCACACAGTTATGGGGAGAACGTACAAGCAGTACATACACACTCGCAGCCAGGATCGAAGCTGGGACTCTGGCGCTGTAAGGCAGCAACTCTACCGGTGCTCCGCTTGCTATGCTCCCTCTATACCCATGACTGCATGGCCAAGTAAAATGCCAACTTGATCTTACGTTTGCTGATGACACCATTGCTGTCAGCCAGATCAACAACAATAATGAGACCGAGTACAGGAAAGAGATCAGATACCTTGTCTCATGGTGACAGGACAACAACCTAGCCCTCAATGTCAAAATGAAACAGTTGATTGTTGACCAAAGCACCAATGAGTTAAACACAACCCTATTTTCATCAACAGACCTGCTGTAGGAATGGTTAACAGCTTCAATACACAAGGCATCCATATCACCCTACTAATGCAGTCCCTTCACATTGATACAGTGATCAAGAGAACATTAGCAAATTTACTTTTTCAGATGCTTGAGAAGACATGGAGTATCCACTATGATTCTCTCAAACTTCTACAGATGTGCCATAGGATGTTTCCTCGCACAATCAATTCAGCCTGGTATGGCAACTGCTCTGCTTTGACCGCTTGAACCTGCAGAGAGTGGTGAACACAGCCAACACAGGCTCATCACTTCCATCCAGTCCATCTTCATGATGCCTTCCGTTGGGAAGGCCGGAAATATCGTCAAGGATACCGGCCTCCCTAGTCATTCCCTTTTCTCTATGCTATGTTTTGTGAGAAGATACAGGAGCTTGAGAGCCCAGACTTGACCACTGTGAGGATAGCTCCTTCCCCACAGTTATCAGACTTCTGAATCAATCAACTCTTTCTCACCTCCTTCTCAAAGACGCTGACATGTACTCTCACTCTACCTCATTTGGTTATACCGCTGAAGTGCTTGAGTATTTCTGGTTGCAGTACTTCAGATTATACCACAATCTTTGCACCATTCTGCTGCTTTACACTTGGTGTTGTATTTATTGCTCTATCTAACTATATCATGCAAACTGTTTAATCTATGTGCTTCATACGAACAAGGAACTTCATTGCACCTTGGTGTATATGACAATATATATGAATCATTATCTGGGGTGGTTGAAAAACAACAGGAGTAGGTCTAGAAACATTCAATTTTCTTGTAAAGTAGGCTATTTGCAGAATATGGCACTCTCACAAGCTAAGAGATTTAATGTTCATATGATCATAGCATATTTCTTAATTGCTTGTGGGTTGATATTATTCTCTATTTAGCTGCAGCATCAAGTTGGCCTTAGCTCTTCAGTCTACGGATGCTTCGAAACATTTGCTTTGAATAAAACATAAAGCAAGGGAGAATGGACATTTTTTTGCCATTCCCAAATCTGAGTATTAGAAGCAGGCTCGAGAAGTTGCTGTTTGGTTTTTGTGTTATTAAAATTACATTTGAAGTTATTCTTCTGGATTAAATGCATATGTTAAAACTCATCCAATTCCTTGTGGGAGAGTTAAATAGGCAATATACTAATTTGCTGCATCAGTGATCTTATGGTATTACAATATGCATGGATTATTTCACTTGGGCAAATTAATATGCGTGTTCCTCCATTCATGTCAGTAACAACTTGCAAACCATATACCCAATCTTTTCTCCATAAACTTGACAAATTCCGGTTGATTACTGTACCATTAAAATGCTGAATCTCTCAGCAAAACATTAGACCACAATAAGTGAGCACACAGAGCCATTTGGAGAGAAACCTTTGTTAGTTTAACCCAATTACCCTGATCATTTATTCAGAGACAGTTTCTTAACGTCTTAAGATAAAAACATTTATTTTATTTCATTTGGAGTTAGAACAACTTGCATAGGTTATTTTTCAGATATTTAAAGTAACACATTGAAATACTAGTCCACATTAAAAATGGTAAGTTGGACGAGAAAATGATTTGACTTAATAATAGAAAACGTTCTACACAATTTACTCAAGCTAATTATTTGTGTAGAAAAAATTTATTTGAGAGAGAAAGCTGTCCAATAAATTTGAATAATTTCACTATTAACTTATAAGTAGAGATTCTGAAGTATTCTGTTGCAAGAATCCTATTAGGCCATCAGTTTAAAAGCATGTTCTCATTACCGCTAGCTAACTCTTGAGCTTTTCTGTATATTCCATTAACTCAAGAAATTAATCAAACAAAGCATGTGATATGTTCAAGAAGGAACTGCAGATGCTGGAAAATCGAAGGCAGACAAAAGTGCTGGAGAAGCTCAGCGGGTGAGGCAGCATCTATGGAGCGAAGGAAATAGGCAACGTTTCGGGCCCAAGCCCTTCTTCAGACTGATGTAGGGTGGGGGGGGGGGGGGGGGGGGGGGGGGGTGGTGGGAAGAAGAAAGGAAGAGGAGCCAGAGGGCTGAGGGAGAGCTGATAAGAGGTGGAGACACCAAGGGCTACCGTAAATTGGCGAAGTGAAATACTTAATTCTATTAAATGACTTTCAAAATGTGTCAACTCCCAAACTTACTTTTTTGCATACAAAAGTTACCTTGTTATTACTTTAATCCTGATTTCATCAGCTAAAAAAGATGGTTTAGGTTTACTATCGTCATGTGTAGTGAGCTACAGTGTTTTGCATTCTAACCAATCAGATCAGATCATACTATACATAAATACAAACAAGTCAAACTCGCAAGTACAATAGGCAGAGCATAAGAGGAAATTAAACAAAGAGTGCAGAATAGTTTTCAGCATCGTAGCACACCAGTTCCATAGATCCCTTACTTAAGGAGGAATTGGGGGTTTGGAGTCTGCAAGAGATTGCTATTGTTGTAAGACTGCTCCACTGTTTCTTACCAGACAAAAATGGATTCCTCATTGAGAAAAGCTATTAACCATTGAATAGGCACCCAAAACCAAGCAAGACATAGACAAATATGACAATGAAAATATTTTTTAAAATAACGATTCTACTCCTTTCTTTGAAAATGAGACAGACGATTCACATTCAAAGATTAGACCAAAGATCTGATCCTTGGCTCAAAACAGCAAGCACACCAAGATATTGCCTGGTTAGTAAAGATGCTTCACATTACATAATTCAAGCTGTGTTGCAGAGCCAAGAATACTCCAACGCAGCATGCTGTCACATCAAGAGCACGAAGATGGAAAAGGAATTTTAACATACCATCTCCAGAACACAGGTTTAAAGAGGAAGTGTCAGTGTAGCATCTCACCCTGAACTCCAATTTATCACCACTACAAGTTCATTGTTGAAAACACATGGGTTCCACACATTGAAGTGCAAGGAATATGCCATTTGATCCTGGTCTGCTCTACAATTCAATGAAATTAATAACCTTCAATCTCAAATCCATTGTCCTGCCTGATCCACACTTCGCTGGATTGGTTTAATGTTCACATAACTATCAATTATTGCCTTGTATACTCAAGCACATAATTATAATATAATCTACCGTTAAATATCATCAACCACAATCAAATCTGTTCATGTCTTGCTCATCATAGCTCTATCCTTTTCATCTCTACAACATTCCTAGCAATCTGGTCTCCTCCATTTATGATCCGATAGACCCGACTTTTCATCACTACACTGGTTAATATTTGAAAACGCTAAATTTTAGGATTCATTGCTTAATCTCTTGATTTTTGTCTCTATTTGTAAAACCTGTTTCATTGAACTTGAATCCTAATTAACATTTAGTGGCAGGACTAGTGAAACTTCAACTACATCCAAATTCAACGTTATCTTCGGCAAAGCAGTCCTGAATCTTGCTACCCCTTTGCCGGGTGACCACAGTGCCGCAGCTGGTCATGTAGCTACCTCACATTACTAGAGACAATGGACAATAGGTGCAGGAGTAAGGCATATGGCCCTTCAAGCCAGCACCGCCATTCAATGGAATCATGGCTTATCATCCACAATCAGTACCCCGTTCCTACCTTCTCCCTATATCCCTGACTCTGCTATCTTCAAGAGCCCTATCTAGCTCTCTCTTGAAAGTTTCCAGAGAACCGACCTCCACCACCCTCTGAGGCAGAGAATTCCAGACTCACAACTCTGTGTGAAAAAGTGGCCCCGTTCTAAATGGCTTACCCCTTATTCTTTAAAACCCAAGCTCGATCCTGTGCCATCATAGAAACATAGAAAATAGGTGCAGGAGTAGGCCATTCGGCCCTTCGAGCCTGCACCGCCATTCAATATGATCATGGCTGATCATCCAACTCAGTATCCCGTACCTGCCTTCTCTCCATACCCCCTGATCCCTTTAGCCACAAGGGCCACATCTAACTCCTTCTTAAATATAGCCAATGAACTGGCCTCAGCTACCTTCTGTGGCAGAGAGTTCCAGAGATTCACCACTCTCTGTGTGGAGTCTGCACTTTCTCCCTGTGATCTCACGGTTTTCCTCCGATTGCTCCGGTTTCCTCATACAATCCAAAGACGTGCTGGTTTGCAGGTTAACTGGCCTCTGTAAACTGCACCAAGCGTATAGGACATGGAACCAGCAGTATACAGGTGATCAATGGTCGAAGATGGACACAAAAAGCTGGAGTAACTCAGCGGGACAGGCAGCATCTCTGGAGAGAAGGAATGGGTGAAGTTTCAGGTCGAGACCCTTCTTCAGACGTGGTCGACGTAGACTCAGTGGGACAAAATCCCTGTTTCCATGCTGTATCTTGATGTCAAAACTAAACATTTAACATCCCACACTGACATCCCATGGTCGTAACATGTATGGTTTACCAATGCATTCAGGAACAGTTCAATCAACAAAAGGGCAAGATCAATGGGTGGGTGGGAAGCACAAATATGTTTTTTTAAAGTGGATTTCTCTCTGTCAAGGACTGTTTGAAATTAAGATCTATATCACCTTTTCCAATCCACAAAGTAAATTCAACCATTGACAGATGCTACCAGGTAATTATTTTGGTCAAGGTAACTCATGGCTTTTTGGAGCCATTCCAAAGACAATACATTTTCTATAATACCTGCAGAGTATCATCCTTTCTGCCACTCAGGGATGCAATTATTCTTAATATATGCTGCAAGTGAAATCTGTGTGCACTGTATACAGATACATCTTTGAACATTTCTTCAAAATGATCACAAATATTATTAACAACCATGAATACAAAATTATATCAAAAAAATGAAAACACAAATTCCAAGTCAATGAAAAAGAACCGTCTCTGGAATCTATGGCTATGGGAGATTTCTTCCTTGTTCAACATTGCCATCTGGAGCTTTAATTCAGCATAACGTGGCTTCACATCAAGACTATTCAAAAGACTTTCAGAAATTATGGTACTGTCACCTACTTCAAATAATAAATGCAACACCTTCAAACAATAAATGAACAAAGAGAGCACAAGATGATCTACTCTTTAAACTAACGTCACTATTCACAGATCATTGCAGTATAAATCTCAGCAGCTATACCCTGGAGGTTAAAATCAATCACTCCTTTTATGGGGGGAAGAGTTCCACACTTTCATCAACATTTGTCAACCAATAACCTAAAAGAACTAGAATTGATATTAACATTAACATTCTATACACTTGTTGGACATAGACAAGGTACAAATGGTACAAAAAGGAAACGTTTACATAAGGTGGCCATTCTTCCAAAGTCTGAAGAAGAGTTCCGACCTGAAACGTCACCTATTTCTTTTCTTCGGAGATGCTGCCTGGCCTGCTGAGTTACTCCAGCATTTTGTATCTATCTTCTGTATAAATCTGCAGTTCTTTCTTACACCTGCAGAGTGCTTTATCAGGTTCATTTTAGAGTTGAGTCTGAAGAAGGGTCCCGACCGGAAACATCACCTATACATGTTCTCCTGAAATGCTGCCTAGTCCACTTGGTTACTTCAGCACTTTGCGTCCCTTTTTCAGTGTATTGCCATGTGCACACGTTCGGTGATGAAGATGTACAATAAAAATCTAGCATGCATGAGTGTTACAGGCACATAAGCTTAGACAAACACACCATAACATAAATAATACATAACTTTAGAGATAAATTACACAAAATTCAACGGTGCCAAAAACAACACATTGGTGTAAAACACAATCAGAAAAAACAAGTCCAAGCTGTGCACGAGATGGTCCCCCGTGTTTTGATGCCAAGGTGGGATTAGGGTTGTGCAGGTCAGTTCAAGAACTTGTCGCAGGAAAGTAGGTGTTCATGAACCTGGTGTGAGGTTTGAGATTTCTGGCTTTAGGACCTCCTGCCTGATGGTAGCCACGAGAAGTAAGCATGGCCCAAATGGTGGAGATCCTTAATGATAGATGCCGCCTTCGAGAGGCAGCGCTTCATGCCGATACTCTCGATGGTGGGAAGGGTTGTGCCAGTGATGGACCGAGCAGATTCCACTACTTGCTGCAGCCGCTTGCATTTCTGTGCATTGGAATTGCCGCAACAGACTCTGATACAAACAGTCAGGTTGACCTATACTCTGGTTGCCTAAGGAACACATTGTTACAGAGCGCTCAAAGCACATTGGGAGGATCATAAGGTATAGGAGTAGAATTAGGCTTTTCGGCCCATCAAGTCTACCCCACCATTGCATCGTGGCTGATGGGGTTTGGGGAAATATGGGCAATGAGAGAAAGGGAAAGAGGAAGAAAGAGGGGTGACTAATTACCACCCAATCAATCAGTCTGAACTTATACATCATCTTAGTGATGTGCTATCAAGCAGTAAGTACTTAGCCACTGGCAGTATTAGCACTGTCTTTTAATGTTCACCAACACCGCTGCGCTGGTCAAGAAGGCAGAGCAACGACTGTTCTTCCTGAGGACATTAAAAAAGACTGGTCTGACCCAACAGCTGCTGACAACCTTCTACCGCTGCACCACAGAGAGCATATTAACGTATGGCATCTCTGTGTGGTATCTCAGCTGCATGGAGGCAGAGAGGAGAGCTCTTCAGCGCGTCGTCCACAGGGCGCAGAAGATCATTGGGACACAGCTACAAGCCTTGGAGGGCATCTACCACACACGGTGCCTCAGGAAGGCCGTCAGCATTCATAAAGACTCCTCACACCCGTGTAATGGACTGTTCGAACTATTTCCCTCCGGCAGACGTTACAAGGCCTTCTATGCCCAAACCTCCAGACTCAGGAACAGCTTCATTCCCAAAGCTATAGCGGCTGTGAACCGGCCCTGCTGAGTGCCCCCCACCCCCATGGACTGTCTCCCTCGGATGGTCACGTCGCACAGACACATCTGCACTTTAGACTGTTTGAACTGTTTTGACTATTGAAGGGTTTCGGCCCAAAACGTTGCCTTTTTCCTTCGCTCCATAGATGCTGCTGCACCCGCTGAGTTTCTCCAGCTTTTTTGTGTACCTTGACTATTTTACTGTTCTTTTACAAATCATGTTCTCGGGGTATCTAAATCTAAAATGTATTAGTTATTTATGTTATGACATGGGATGGAAGGTGCATACCAAATCTCGTTGCACTTATGTGCAATGACAATAAAATATATTATTATTATTATGTTTCATGTCCATAGTTTATGTCCTTATCTGGTGATGCTCATTATTAAGATGTAGCCAACGAATTTCCTCCTATAGCATGTGTTTCTATCACCTCTGGGGAGCTTCAAGAATTTATCCTCTAGCTAAGTCCAGGACAAGGGGTCACAGCTTAAGGATAAAGGGGAAATCCTTTAAAACCGAGATGAGAAGAACTTTTTTCACGCAGAGAGTGATGAATCTCTGGAACTCTCTGCCACAGAGGGTAGTTGAGGCCACTTCATTGGCTATATTTAAGAGGGAGTTAGATGTGGCCCTTGTGGCTAAGGGGATCAGGGGGTATGGAGAGAAGGCAGGTACGGGATACTGAGTTGGATGATCAGCCATGATCATATTGAATGGCGGTGCAGGCTCGAAGGGCCAAATGGCCTACTCCTGCACCTAATTTCTATGTTTCTATGTTTCTATGTTTATCTTTTACTTTGTTATTTGAATTCAACAAACAATATCGATAGATATTGATAGATAGATATAGATATTGATAGATGTGATCCTTGGTTGCACACATATTGCTATCATCACAAAAATCCCTTATTTCCACCCACATAAATTCACCTATTTCCATTTGCCTCATTCAAGCCTGCATTTGAAACCTTTGTGCCAACTTCTGTTAATTCTGTTCCTGAATATTACAATGTTTTTGTGATCAATTTCCCAACATTCATCCTTCACAAACCCATTCTATTAATCCAAACATACAATATCACATATCTCTGCTTCCTCGGTGTCATTAATTATCTCTGTTCATCAACCATGCTCTTCCCATTTTCTTTGCCCCCATCAGAAATGCCCTGCCAACAGCAAGAGGGCTAAAGTTCAGGAAAATACTTGACATTTTCTTTACCACACTCGCTCTGTCTCTATCTCTCTCGCATCCAATCTGTTTAAAATTTCTCTCTTCAAACAAGCTCTTGGATAATTCCCAATTTTTTCCTCTTTGGCTCTGTCAATTTTCATCTGTTTGCACACACCTGTAAAGAATCTCACCTTGACTTGCTTAGTTAAGGGCCCTATCTAAATACAAGCTGCTTTTTCAGGAAGGCAACCCAACAATTGAGCTGACTAAGTGGTACTGAAGTACCAGGGGAAATTAGGCTGACTGCAGATGCTGAGACAGCAGAACCCAAAATCTGCTCTCTGTCATTTTCTCGGGGAAAAAATTAAGTCCGAGTCCTGAATTTTGAGAAAGGCAAAAACCTGCAAGTGATGATATTTTTTAAAGGGCCAATGGACACAAAAGACAACTGAATAGTTGAAGCAATGAATTATGCAATTCCTGAAAATTAATCTGAAGCTTTATTTCAGATATTAGATCACTTGTAGTTAATGAGAAAAGTCGTTCTTAAAATATTTTGAATGCATTTTGGGCTCTTTAATGGATCTATTGCTTTTAAGGAACAACTTAAAAAGGCAATACGGGGAGAAAATATGAGATGCGAAGGTAAGCTAGCCAATAATATAAAAGAGGATAGCAAGAGTTTTTTCAGATATATAAAGAGTAAGAAAGAGGCAAGAGTGGATGTTGGACCGCTGGAAAATGATGCAGGAGCAGTGATAATGGGGAAATAAAGAAATGGCAGAGGAATTTAATAACTTTTTTGCATCAGTCTTCACAGTGGAAGACACCAGCAACGTGCCTAAAATGCAAGAGAATCAAGGAGTGGAAGTTAATGGAGTGACTATTGCTAAGGAGAAGGTGCTTGGGAAGCTGAAAGATCTCAAGGTGGATAAGTCATCTGGGCCAGATGGACTGTACTCCAGGGTTCTGAAAGAGGTGGTTTTAGAGATTGTGGAGGCATTAATTGTGATATTTCAAAAATCACTAGTCAGGTGTGGGTCCAGACAATTGGAAAATTGCCAATATTACCCCGCTGAAGGGACCAAAGCAGAAGAGTGGAAACTATAGGCCAGTTAATCTGACTTCAGTGGTTGGTAAGATTTTAGAGTCCATTATAAAGGATGAAGTTACGGGGTACTTAGAAGTTCATGATAAAGTTCAGCATGGTTTTGTAAAAGGGAGATCTTTACCTAGACTTTCAGAAAGCCATTGATAAGGTTCCACACATGAGGCTGCTGAGGATGATAAGAGCCCATGGTATCAAAGGGCAGATACCAGCATGGATAACAGCTTGGCTGGATGGCAGAAGCCAAAGTGGCAATAAAGGGTATTTTTTCTGGTTAGCTGCCACTGACTAGCAGGGTTCCGCAGGGATCAGTGCTGGGGCCGCTAGGAGGAGGCCATTCAGCCCTTCGAGCCATTCATTGTGATCATGGCTGATCGTCCCCTATCAATAACCCGTGCCTGCATTCTCCCCATATCCCTTGACTCCACTAGCCCCTAGAGCTCTATCTAACTCTCTCTTAAATCCATCCAGTGACTTGGCCTCCACTGCGCTCTGTGGCAGGGAATTCCATAAATTCACAACTCTCTGGGTGAAAATGTTTTTTCTCACCTCAGTCTTAAATGACCTCCCCTTTATTCGAAGAGTGTGGCCCCTGGTTCTGGACTCGCCCAACATTGGGAAATTTTTTCTAGCTTGTCCAGTCCTTTTATAATTTTATATGTTTCTATAAGATACCCCCTCATCCTTCTAAACTTCAGTGAATACAAGCCTAGTCTTTTCAATCTTTCCTCACATGACGGTACCGCCCATCCCAGGGATCAATCTCGTGAACCTACGCTGCACTGCCTCAATCACAAGGATGTCCTTCCTCAAATTAGGAGATCAATACTGTACACAATACTCCAGATGTGGTCTCACCAGAGCCCTATACAACTGCAGAAGAACCTCTTTACTCCTATACTGAATCCTCTTGTTATGAAGGCCAACATTACATTAGCTTTCTTCACTGCCTGCTGTACCTGTAAACCAACTTTTAGTGACCAGTGTACGAGGGCACCCAGGTCTCGCTACACCTCCCCCTAACCTAACCAAAGTGTGGAGTCATCCATTTTGGTAGTATGAATAAAAGTATAGACTATTATCTAAATGGGGAGAGAATCCAGAAATCGGAGGTGCAAAGGAACTTGGGAGTGCTGGTGCAGGATTCCCAAAAACTTAATTTGCAAGTCGAATCGGAAGTAAACAAGGTAAACGCAATGCTACTATTTATTTCAAGATGACTAGAATACAAAAACAGGGATGTATTGTGAGGCTCTATAAGGTGCTGGCGAGGCTGTATTTTGAGTATTGTAAGCAATTTTGGGCCCCATGTCTCAGGATGGATGTGCTGTTTCTGGAGAGGGTCCAGAGGAGGTTTACAAGAATGATCCCAGGAATGAGCGGGTTAACATATGATAGCGTTTGACGGCACTGGGCCTGTATTCGCTGGCGTTTAGAAGGATGAGGGGGGACCTCATTGAAACGTATTCTACTCGTATCACTTATGACCTTATGACCACCCAGAAGAAACAAATGCAATGTGGTCACAAACTCCACACAGACAGCACCAGAGGCAAGGGTCAAACCTGGGTCTCTGGCACTGTGAGGCAGCAGCTCAACATCTGCAAAACCAAGGAACTGATTGTGGACTTTGGAAGGAGTAGGATGGGGACCCACAGTCCCATTTATATCAACGGGTAGATGGTTGAAAGGGTCAAGAGCTTCAAATTTCTGGGCGTGCACATCTCTGACGATCTTTCCTGGTCCGAGAACACTGTTGCAATTATTAAGAAAGCTCATCAGCGCCTCTACTTCCTGAGAAGATTACGGAGGGTCGGTTTGTCAAGGAGGACTCTCTCTAACTTCTACAGGTGCACAGTAGAGAGCATGCTGACCGGTTGCATCGTGGCTTGGTTCGGCAACTTTAGCGCCCTGGAGAGGAAAAGACTACAAAAAGTAGTAAACACTCCCCAGTCCATCATCGGCTCTGACTTCCCTTCTATCAAGGGGATCTATCGCAGTCGCTGCCTCAAAAAGGCTGGCAATATCATCAAGGACCCACACCATCCTGGCCACACACTCATCTCCCTGCTACCTTCAAGTAGAAGGTACAGGAGCCTGAAGACTGCAACGACCAAGTTCAGGAATAGCTACTTGCCCACAGCCATTAGGCTATTAAACTTGGCTCGGGCAAAACTCTGAACATTAATAGTCCATTATCTGTTATTTGCACTTTATCGGTTTATTTATTCATGTGTGTATTTACGTATATAATGGTATATGGACACACTGATCTGTTTTGTAGTCAATGCCTACTATGTTCTGTTGTGCTGACGCAAAGCAAGAATTTCATTGTCCTATCAGAATTTCATTGTCCCGCCTGCAACTGGTCCAAAATGCCGCAGCGAGACTCCTGACGGGCACCCGAAAAAGGGACCACATCACCCCAATCCTGGTCTCTCACCACTGGCTCCCTCTCTCCACAAAGCCCTCAATGGGCTTGCCCCCACCTACATAAAAAGTCTTCCCACGCACCACTCCACCTCCAGGCCCCTCAGATCGGCCGACTTGGGGTGGCTGAACATCCCATGGTCCAGGCATAAGCTCAGGGACGACCGCGTCTTTGCGGTTGCAGCCCCTAGACTGTGGAACAGCATCCCCTTTCCCATCAGAACTGCCCCCTCCATCGACTCTTTTAAGTCAAGACTAAAGACTTATCTATACTCCAAAGCCTTCCCTGACATCCTCTGAGTGAGGGCTAAATGTACAATGGCTTGCAAAAGTATTCATACCCCTTGAACTTTTCCACATTTTGTCACGTTACAACCACAAACGTAAATGTATTTTATTGGGATTTTATGTGATAGACCAACACAAAGTGGTGCATAATTGTGAAGTGGAAGGAAAATGATACATGGTTTTCAAATTTTTTTACAAATAAAAAACTGAAAAGTGTGGCGTTTTAGATTAGATTTAGATTAGATTACACATTCAAATACAAGCATTCAAAGTTAAAAGAAACAAGACAAGGATTCACATTTGAAGCATTCCATTTAACTCATGTTCCAGCACATTTAGTTCTAAAAGACTACAAGGATCAGAAATTTGCATGGCTTATGTGGTACAGCTCTCCAGCAATTAATTTTACCTCAAACTGTTAGGAGCTACAACAGATGTTGACAGTTCAGAGGCCTGAATACCAAGTGCAACACTTGTGCTGAGTAATGAGGCGATAACTTAACTAAATGAAGCTACTCAACATTTACAAGGGCAGCCAATTGTTTTATGCTATCTCATGAAATAAATAAATTGGTCAAAAGTTACGAATGCAAATAAGCACACAACTTCTCAGATGTATCATTTTTTTAAGATATTATATTATTTAAATCTTGGTGTGATTTCAGAATTGTGGTTGGAACCAAATTGATCTATCTATACACAACTTTAACTCTGATCTTGTGCTCTTCCGGTTTGCCCTTTTTTTCTATTTGCGCAATAACGGTACGCGATAACTCTACAAGTTTTCGCCAGCTCACCCATCATTCTCCTGTGCTGCGAGTGCAAAAGGTTTCATTCCAATCGGTGGTATAAAGTAAAAGTTAGCGAGATTTAAAAATCTTAAAAACCACTTGTGCACAGATCGATCTCCTCTCCTGCCAGTCAGTGCCTCGTGGATTGGTCTCTTCTCCTGTCACTCACTGGCATGGTCCGCCCCTTCCTGCGCCATCGCGTCTTTACTGGAGCTGAGGATGGCCGGCGGAGGTCTCCAACCAGACACAATTTTCGGACGGACCTGAAGCAGCACGGAGTCAGAGATGTCGCCAATGTTGCCAAACGGAAAGCGAAGACTCTGATCCCAGCGGAGGATGACCAGCAACCAACACCCCTTGTGAGTCCCCACCTCACCGCCAGCTCCAGCCCCTTCTGGTCACCCTCGCTGGCTCCTGCCCCCCCCCCCCCCCCCCCCCCGTGACACCCCCCTCTCCCCCATGGATCTTCCCCGTCTTTTCTCCGAGCTCTCTCCCCCCCACAACCCACCCCGCCCCCACACCCCTCTCCCCCCCACACAACCCTGTCCCCTCCCCCGCCCCCCCCCCCTCCCCTCCCCCCCCCCCCCCCCCCCCCCCCCCCCCCCCCCCCCCCCAACCAGAATCAGACCAGAGATCCTTCTCATACAGGACTGCGTACACCATAGAGTTAATCAATGGAGATATGGGCAATGGGAATGCATCAAGTTCTTTCCATTCAAAATGTTGTTTTTGTATCCTCACCATCACCTGCTCTGATACAGTGTGAAATATCAGAAGGATTTGCAGTTGCAATCCGGCCATGTGATGCGAATGCACTTGCTATAGGTATAATCTGCTTCATCCCTGCAGAAAGAGTGGTTAAATTTGACTGTTGGGACACCTTCATCTTTGCTCACCATAAACTACAAAACTCTGTTCCCCAAATATTAATTCTCATCATGTACCTTTCCTCCTATCACTTGTGCTTACTGTGTTACTCAGTTCCATAAATCAAGTTAAGAGCTCTCTGTCATATTCCTCTACGGACACATTTCTCCGAAGGTCTGCATTCTCTCATCCCCAATACAATCTGCAAACTCTTGTGCTTTCCCAGTCGCTTGTTCAGCACCACACCTCCATCTAAGCAAGTCTAAACTGTGGAATTACTTCCCTATAATACCCTACCCTTTACCCAAATAAGGCACTCATTAAATCACATCTGAAGAAGGATGTTGACCCAAATCATCACCAATTCCTTTTCTCCAGAGATGCTGCCTGTCCTACTGAGTTACTCCAGCATTTTGTGTCTATCTTTAAATCACATATCTGACCAAGCATTTAAT
This sequence comes from Leucoraja erinaceus, assembly GCF_028641065.1. Lineage (NCBI taxonomy): Eukaryota > Metazoa > Chordata > Chondrichthyes > Rajiformes > Rajidae > Leucoraja > Leucoraja erinaceus. The sequence goes on from NC_073381.1 coordinate 15,371,694, forward strand.
TGCCCAACTAATATTTCCTTGAGGCTCACGTCAATTTTTTTTAAGTCACACTGTAATGAAGTGCCTTGCAAACTTACACTACATCAAAGGATCTGAACAAATATCATCTGCTCATGATTTCTTGCGGGCTCGCATCTCACACTCACCCAACAAGTATACCCAAGCTATCAACCCAATGTTCGCTAATCACAGCAATCACTGTTAGAATTTACTCAATGCAACTTTCCTTATTTAGTCACTTTGCTCATTGCAAATTCCAAATGGAATAGCCTGGTCCCACGGTACGAGTAAATTCTAAGAACTCTCCCGAGTTTAAAAAAAATCAAACTCGTGGTCAGCACGGAGAATGAACATAGCGGGTACGTCGGAGCTCGGGGACGTCTCTTAGCGGCGCGTAACGCTAACGGCAGGTACTCAGGAAGACTCACTAATGGCAGATAAGCACGGGAAGACTCGTGAAGATTTTTCAACACGTTGAAAAATATCCACGAGCCCTGAGTACCGACGAGTGGCCAATACCGTAAATCTCCGAGTTCAAATCAGGGCAAACTCGGGAGAGCTCTTGGAATGAACTCGTACCCTGGGACAGGGTTTTAAGTGTTTTGAATCAAGTAACTTCAGTTTCATTAACATCTTGTATATTTGTGCTATTAAAGCTTTTATCCTCTGTCAGGTTTAGATAAATGGAATGTAGGATGTTTGGGTGGATCTTGAATACGAGCATAGACCATTTAGGCAAAATGGTTTGTTCCTGTGGAATAAATTCTCCAATGCATATTGATCATAACAAAAACCATTTAAGGTTGCAGAAAATGACACTGAGCCAACAATTTAAATGCATTGAATGAGATGCCTATCAAGCAACAAGGTTCAAATTCACAACTTCCTTTCAGACATGCATTTCAAAAAGATATGTACAGAGTCACAGACCCACAATAGGCAAATCAAGAACCAGAGGACACAGGTTTCAGGTGAGAGGGGAAAGGTTTAAGAGGCAATTTTTTCACACAGAAGGTGGGAGCTTTCGGGAACGAGATGCCAGGGGAGGTAGTTTAGGCAGTACTCTCATAATACGTAAAATACATTTGAACAGGTCCATGGATAGGAAAGCTTTAGAAGAATATGACCCAATCACAGACAGGTGGGACTAGTGCAGATAGGGCATCTTTGTTGGCATGGGCAAGTTGGGTCACTCTATTGGACTTCAACGTTGCTGGATCTTCAGTAAATAATTTACTGAACTTTGAGCAATTTCAAGACATGTAACGAAGCATCACATTTGCACAATACATCACGTATGCAAGTGATATTGTGACAATTAAATGTAAGAACCTTAATTTTCCGTTTCAAAATTCAATCAAATAATTCAAGTTCAAGTAAGTTTATTGTCATGTGTCCCTGTATAGGACAATGAAATTCTTGCTTTGTTTAAGCACACAGAAAATAGTAGGCATTTACTACAAAACAGATAAATGTGTCCATATGCCATGATATAAATATATACACACATGAATAAATAAACTGATAAAGTGCAAATAGCAGAAAGTGGATATTAATAATCAGAGTTTTGTCCAAGCCAGGTTTAATAGCCTGATGGCTGTGGGGAAGCAGCTATTCCTGAACCTGGGTGTTGCAGTCTTCAGGCTCCTGTACCTTCTACCTGAAGGTAGCAGGGAGATGAGTGTGTGGCTAGGATGGTGTGGGTCTTTGATGATACTGCCAGCCTTTTTGAGGCAGCGACTGTGATAAATCCCCTAGATGGAAGGAAGGTCAGAGCCGATGATGGACTGGGCAGTGTTTACTACTTTTTGTAGTCTTTTCCTCTCCAGGGCGCTCAAATTGCCGAACCAAACCACGATGCAACCGGTCAGCATGCTCTCTACTGTGCACCTGTAGAAGTTAGAGAGAGTCTTCCTTGACAAACCGACTCTCCGTAATCTTCTCAGGAAGTAGAGCTTTTTTGATAATTGCGTTAGTGTTCTCGGACCAGGAAAGATCTTCAGAGATGTGCACGCCCAGGAATTTGAAGTTCTTGACCCTTTCAACCATCGACCCATTGATATAAATGGGGCTGTGGGTCCCCCTCCTACTCCTTCCAAAGTCCATAATCAGTTCCTTGGTTTTGCTGGTGTTGAGGGCCAGGTTATTGCGCTGGCACCATATGGACAGTTGCTCGATCTCTCTTCTGTACTCTGACTCATCCCCATCAGTGATACATCCCACAACAGTGGTGTCGTCAGCGAACTTGATGATGGAGTTCGCACTGTGGTTGGCTACGCAGTCATGGGTATACAGTGAGTACAGCAGGGAGCTGAGCACGCAGCCTTGAGGTGCTCCCGTGCTGATTGTTATCGAGGCTGACACATTTCCACCAATACGAACAGACTGTGGTCTGTGGATGAGGAAGTCAAGGATCCAGTTGCAGAGGGATGCGCAGAGACCCAGTTCTGCGAGTTTGGTAACCAGTTTGGACGGGATGATTGTGTTGAATGCCGAGCTGTAATCGATGAATAACAGCCTGACATATGACTTTTTGTTGTCCAAGTGGTCCAGTGCGGAGTGGAGGGCCAGCGAGATCGCATCCACCGTGTATCTGTTGTGGCGGTAAGCAAACTGCAGTGGGTCCAGGTTTTTGTTGAGGTAGGAGTTGATTTGCTCCATGATCAGCCTCTTAAAGCACTTCATCACCACCGGCGTTAGTGCCACTGGTCGATAGTCATTGAGGCACGTCACCTTACTCTTCTTGGGCACCGGTATAATTGATGCCCTTTTAAAGCAGGTGGGGACCTCAGACCTCAGAAGTGAGAGGTTGGAATAACCATGCATCTGCTTGAACCTCAAGCATTTGGATAAGATCCTGCTTTATGCTGTAATCTAAGGCAAATTGTTCACTAATAATTCACGAACATCAAACCTGCCATTATTAAACCTACACATTCTAAGCTATTTTCTATACTACAGGTGCACAACCTTTTATCCGAAAGCCTTGGGACCAGACACTTGTCGGATTTCGGACATTTTCGGATTTCAGAATGGAAGATTTTTAGCGTAGATTAGGTAGGTAGCGCGGGCGGCTTGAAAAGTCTGGAGCAGCTGCCTCCTCCCCGGAGACCGGGAGAATCATTGCATAAATGTTAGTCAGTTAGTTTGGAGGGATTTTATGTGGTGGTGGTGGTGTAGGGGTGAAGGGGGAAACTTTAATTCTTAGTCCCCTACCTACCTGGTCGGCGACTCCCAACCTCGCGGAGCTGGGGGCTCCATCCGGCCGCGGGCGGCGCCGGTTGATGCTCCGACCCCGGCAACTCTACCCCTGGCTGCGAGGCGCTCCAAATCCAGCGCGGCCCGCGGCCGGACGTCCCAGCTCCGCACCAGCGGGGTGCGGGCAGTGCCTTACCGGGTCGCCGTGCGGCAAGCTCCGGAGTGCTGTGGCCGCCTTCTTCCAACATTCGCGGAGCGTCGCTGGATTTGGAGCCGCGGAGCTGGGGGCTCCGTCCGGCCGCGGGCGGCGCCGGTTGGAGCTCCGACCCCGGCAACTCTACCCCCTGCTGCGCGGCTCCAAATCCAGCGACGCTCCGCGATGTTGTGTGTCGGCGGCCACAGCGCTCCGGAGCTTGCCGCACGGCGACCCGGTAAGGCATTGCTCGCGACGCCGCCGACTCCCGACATTCTCGGAGCTGGGGCGTCCGGCCGCGGGCCGCGCTGGATTTGGAGCGCCTCACAGCCAGGGGTAGAGTTGCCGGGGTCGGATCTACAACCGGCGCCGCCCGCGGCCAGACCGGCCACAGCGCTGCGGAGCTTACTGCACAGCGACCCGGTAAGGCATTGACCGCTCCCCGCCTCTCCGACCAGGTAGGGGACTAAGAATTAAAGTTTACCCCCTTCACCCCCCTTCACATAAAAGCCCTCCAAACTAACTGACTAACATTTAAGCAATGATTTACAGATGTTTAAGCGTCTCCCGGTCTCCAGGGAGGAGGCAGCCGCTACAGTAGTACAGACCTGGGTTGACCGTGGGTCATTTTGGGTCAAGTTTGGCGCCAAACGCGAGCTTTGGTGCGCAGACGACATCTGGAAAAAATGGCCGGTTTTCGGAGCTTTTCGGTTTCTGGAACACCGGATAAAAGGTTGTGCACCTGTACAAGAAATGTTGTAAGGCTGTAAATGAATGGCTATAAACACAAGACTCCTGGATTTGGTTATGTCAGAAACTTCTAAAACTAGCCAGAGGATCTTGTTGAGATAGATGTTGACTCACACTGCCCTATATCTAATTGCAAGCAGCAGCATGCAGGAGTGTAACAAATGCACCCTCCTGGTCTGAACTCGATTCTTGAGTCTTCCACATAAATGCTTTTAATTCATGCCCAAAGGCAAACTTAGCAAACTCGGTGAGGCAAAGTTCAGTATAATCATTCCACTACTGCACTTCACAGCAAGGTCAACTCGCAGAGCAACTGTTATGTTCAGCATCACTTACTTCAATCAGCCTATCTGTCTTTTGGATGAGACATTACTTCGAAAGTACAAGGAAGTTCATTAAGATGGCATAGCCAATACTTATGTCAACCAACCTCAACAAAATGTCTGTGATCATATTGGTGTCCAAGTGGGCTTGATATGCAAAATGGCTGCTGCATTTCCTACATTGTAGCAATGATTACATTTCAAAACTATTTCACTGGCTTTAGATCAGCTTGAAGAGCAACAACAATGCACCTTTCTTGCCACAGATTTGCCATATTTTCCCCTGGGCTGATTTTTCCCATATTTAATTCAAACAAATACTACATTATCAAAGTTTTCACTATCCCCCTTTAATACCGCTTCCCAAAACCTTATTATCGCTATGCCTCCTTTTTAATTTCTCCCTTTACAATCGGAAAGACATCAAACAACAAGAAATAGAAAATCCATGAAAATATGTAAATAGTTTCTTCAGAGTAACACAAGCTCAATAGCCACAGTTGTACTTTGCAAAATTGTGCCAACTGGCATCATTACTATGATTTTTGTATACAATAATATTGAAACAATATTTTTTGTGGACAAGTAAAACTAGAAAATGGCTAAAATGTTATCAATTTATAGTTGTTCTACAAAGATGATAATGGGCTTTTGACTTAATTGCTGTAGTCCTCAATTTTGTTCCTTTGGCAAGTCGCTGTTGTGCAAGTCGTACATTGTACTCATGACACCAACGGTATATCACTGATGGAAGCTTCAGAATCAGACAACTCCTGGGCCCAGCGAGTCTGACCATGAAATACCTATTTACATGAATCCAACACTGATGCAATTTCATTGCCCCTACATTCCCATCAACTCTGTTCACCCTGCTCTCAAATTCTTCCATTCCCTTTACACCAGAGGATTTTAGTGCCAAATAGTTAATCAACATGCATGGCTTTTGGGATTTTAGGCATGAAATCTGAGTACGGGAGGCTAAGGGTGGGAGCCCTCGCGGCCAGAGAGAGAACATGTGAACACCACACAGACAGCACCAGAGATCAGAAATGAACCCAAGGATACCAGGGCCGAGGCACCAGCTCCACCATTGTGCCACCCAGAATAGTTAGATACTGAACCCATGGTGGGCACTGACTACGCCGACTACTGTGATTTAGATATAGTCAAGCCTCTTGAGTATTCCTTCAGCTCATCCACATCTAGGTTCAGTGCAAGTATTTCATTATACTCACAACTTGATGTGTGATGAGATTTGCTGCACAGCAGGTACGACAGAAATCAAAATGAGCATAAACTGCGAATGTTGAGATGTCACATGTGAGGACTGTCCTTTCAGTTGGAATTGGAGAATACTATAATTGGCTAAAATAATAATCTGCACATTTCAATGGAAGGAGCATAACTTCACAAATCTGCATATTAATGGTGGGTTAATTAATTAATTAATTCGAGCCTGCACCGCCATTCAATATGATCATGGCTGATCATCCAACTCAGTATCCTGTACCTGCCTTCTCTCCCTACCCCCTGATCCCTTTAGCCACAAGGGCCACATCTAACTCCCTCTTAAATATAGCCAATGAACTGGCCTCAACTACCTTCTGTGGCAGAGAGTTCCAGAGATTCACCACTCTCCGTGCGAAAAATGTTTTTCTCATCTCTCTTTATCTGCAATACCTACAGTGCCCTCCATAATGTTTGGGACAAAGAACCATTATTCATTTATTTGCCTCTGTACTCCACAATTTGAGATTTGTAATAGAAAAAAAAATCACATGAAGTTAAAGTGCACATTGTCAGATTTTATTGAAGGCCATTTTTATACATTCTCATTTCACCATGTACAAATTACAGCAGTGTTTATACATAGTTCCTCCATTTCAGGGCACCATAATGTTTGGGACACATGGCTTCACAGGCGTGTGTAATTGCTCAGGTGTGTTTAATTGCCTCCTTAATGCAGGTATAAGCGAGCTCTCAGCACCTAGTCTTCCTCCAGTCTTTCCATCATCTTTGGAAACTTTTATTGCTGTTTATCAACATGAGGACCAAAATTGTGCCAATGAAAGTCAAATAAGCCATTATGATACTGAGAAACAAGAATAAAACTGTTAGAGATATCAGCCAAATCTTAGGCTTACCAAAATCAATTGTTTGGAACATCATTAGGAAGAAAGATAGCACTGGTGAGCTTACTAATCACAAAGGGACTGGCAGGCCAAGGAAGATATCCACAGCTGATGACAGAAGAATTCTCTCTATAATAAAGAAAAATTCCCAAACACCTGTCCGACAGAACAGAAACACTCTTCAAGAGTCAGTTGTCAATGACCACTGTCTGCAGAAGACTTCATGAACAGAAATATAGAGGCTACACTGCAAGATGCAAACCACTGGTTAGCCGTAAAAATAGGATGGCCAGGTTACAGTTTGCCAAGAAGTACTTAAAAGAGCAACCACAGTTCTAGAAAAAGGTGGACAGATGAGATGAAGATTAACATATCAGAGTGATGGCAAGAGCAAAGTATGGAGGAGAGAAGGAACAGCCCAAGATACAAAGCATACCACCTCATCATGAAACATGGTGGTGGGGATGTTATGGCCTGGGCATGTATGGCTGCTGAAGGTACTGGCTCATTTATCTTCATTGTTGATACAACTGCTGATGGTAGTAGCATAATTAATTCTGAAGTGTATAGACAGACACATCCTATCTGCTAAAGTTTAAACAAACGCCTCAAAACTCATTGGCCGGCAGTTCATTCTACAGCAAGACAATGATCCCAAACAATGGAGCATGCCTTTTATATGCTGAAGAGAATACTGAAGGGGACTAGTCCGCAAAACAAGCATAAGCTAAAGATGGCAGAGCATTACCAGAGAAGACACCCAGCAACTGGTGGTGTCCATGAATCACAGACTTCAAGCAGTCATTGCATGCTATGGATATGCAACAAAATACTAAACATGACATTGTTGTGTCCCAAACATTATAGTGCCCTGAAATGGGGGGACTATGTATAAACTCTGCTGTCATTTCTACATGGTGAAACTAAAATGTATAACAATAGCCTTTAGTGGCGGTACCTGGTGGCTAGCCACGGGTAGTGAACTCCCGGCTCAGGAGGGAGGAGTTGAGCGTCTCAGAGTGGGAGGCGTTGGGTCATGGGGTCCGATCCGGGGTACTTAAGGATCGGACCCCGATCACGAGGTTTGGAGTTGGAAGCAGCACAGTACAGTAATAAACACCCTTTCCGTTCACGCAACTCGTTTACGTAAGTTCACGTAAAAATGTTCACGTGAAAATGTTTAGCGCTCAACCTGCCGCCGCGGCCTACGAGGCCGAGCTCAACGAGGTAGGCCTGAAGCTGCCTACCTTTTGGGCCTTGCAGCCGGGGGTTTGGTTTCGTCAGGTGGAATCCCAGTTCCACATCCGCGGTTGACGAGACCCGGTACCGTTACGTGGTAGGGGCTCTCGACCAGGAAATGGCCGGTCGGGTCGCGCCGTATTTTGATAACCAGCTAGCGGCGGGTATGTACGCAGACCTCAAGGAGCTGCTGCTCCGGATCTACAGGCCAAGCCGCATGGAGTAGGTGGCGCGAGTCCTCAACATGGGCGGGCTCGGCGACCGGAAGCCCTCGGCCCTCCTGAGCTAGATGCTCATGCTCATGGGCGATCACCGGCCCTGCCTTCTATTTGAATACACTTACCTGCAGCAGTTGCCACGTGACATCCGGGGGAGCTTCGAAGACCCGCTCAGACTTAGCGGCACGCGCCGACGAGCTGTGGCTGTCCGACCAGCAGCAGGTGGGTGCGTTGGCATTGCTGGAGTCGCTGGATTTGCTGGACCGCATCGATTCAGCGCCCTGGAAGGCCCAACAACCCAGGACCCCGCCCACATGAGGGCCACGCCCACAAGAGCCACAACCAGACAAGTGGCACAGGAAAGAGAGATGTGGTGCCCACAAGAGCCACAGACCAGGTAGGTGGCACAGGAGAGAAGGATGTGGTGCTTTTACCACCAATGCTGGGGGGCCTCATACAACTTAAAGGTTATTTAAAGCTCTGACCACAAATGGCACAAACCACATTGTTAAGCACGAACATTGAATAAATGTGAGATTTTGCACTGTGAAAATGACAAATTAGATCAAAACATTGTGCAAGAGCGAACTGGCTCCAGACCTAAGACAATATAAAATAAACAGAGACTGCAAAGATCAAAATCAATTTTCATAATAAAGGCTCATCTTTACATGGTTCTATCTTCTAAGTCTTTACAATTATCTGAAACAAGGGAGGCAGACTGATGGCAAACACTAACCCAGGGGTGGGGAACCTGCAGCCTTAAGGCTGCATGCGGCCTTCTAGGCCATTAAGAGCGGCCTTTTGAATGAATCCAAATTTTGTAGAACAAATCCTTTTATTTTTATTAATATGTTTTTGTTCGTCTTTTATTCTTTTTATTTTAATCTTAAAATGAACGTATTTAAAATACCAAAGAGTAAAAGAAGAATCAACAAAATGTTCCTCCCCGATTGACAGCCACAATTAAAACATTAGTAAGTCATGAGGGCTATTTTATTGCTACGAAGAGTTACTCGGTTTGGGCACTCTTACGGGTTGAACACGAGGAATAGACTTCTTCAACAACTTTTAAGATAAATGTCGTGAAGTATATCTAATTGAAGTTTCTTGGATGCGGCCTTATTAGATTATAGCTAACAATGCAGCATTCCAACATGAAAAGGTTCCCCACCCCTGCACTAACCATACAACCAACCATACATCAGCATCCAGACTGCTCATGGCATCAACTTTGGCATAATCTTCTCAGGAACACCAAATTACAGACGAAAAACCTCAATAGCTTCCCCGATTATCCTGGAGATGTTGATTGCTTAAAGGATACCAACTTTAACAATTAGTCTACTATGTGAAGTGAGATAAATCCCAGAGGTGGCACGATTTGGGAACAGTTCTTCCTCACAATGCAAGACTTTGACAGTATGTCTCAAGTAATGAATGCTCTATATCCTAAAATATTAATTTCTGAATTAAACATATTTAATTTGCATCTATATCCAACATTTCCAAAGAAAAAGAAAAATAACATTTCCAAAGAAACTAATTTCTGAAGATAAAACAAATTATTTTCTTCCGAATTTTGCATGGTTAGCTACCTGGATACAAAGATAATATTGCCCATTATACGAGGTGTCCCCTAAATTAGCTTTTTGTTTCTCATTAACCTAATGCTCTTTGAGGTGAGATTTTGGTGGAAACATTCACTCATCATCGTTGAAAACATTAGCAACGCAGTGATGCTAGTTTCCAACGGGAACGGTGACGGACGCACCACACATCTCTGTCCTCCAGTTCCTGCGGACTTCCGCCGCTGGAAGTATAGGATTTTGGTTCATCATCATTCCTTACAATACTATGTAGAGACATTGATCGCAACTTCTGCTGTGTGGATGGCTGTTGGCTCGCTAGAAGCACATCCACCCTTTGAGAGGTCTTGGTCCATCGTTTTGGTGGAAAAAGATGGGAAAGGAAGGGAAAAAAATCAAATTAGGAAATTTCTCTTCACCGGCTACCAAGCAAGGATGCAGCAAATTCCTGTGTTATGGAGACTTATCTTTGATGGTGCCGGTCATCATAGAAACATAGAAAATAGGTGCAGGAGTAGGCCATTCGGCCCTTCGAGCCTTCTGTGGCGGAGAGTTCCAGAGATTCACCACTCTCTGTGTGAAAAAGGTTTTTCTCATCTCGGTCCTAAAAGATTTCCCCATTATCCTTAAACTGTGACCCCCTTGTCCTGGACTTCCCCAACATCGGGAACAATCTTCCTGCATCTAGCCTGTTCAACCCCTTAAGAATTGTGTAAGTTTCTATAAGATCCCCCTCAATCTCCTAAATTCTAGCGAGTACAAGCCGAGTCTATCCAGTCTTTCTTCATATGAAAGTCCTGACATCCCAGGAATCAGTCTGGTGAACCTTCGCTGTACTCCCTCTATGGCAAGAATGTCTTTCCTCAGATTAGGAGACCAAAACTGTACGCAATACTCCAGGTGTAGTCTCACCAAGACCCTGTACAACTGCAGTAGAACCTCCCTGCTCCTATACTCAAATCCTTTTGCTATGATTGCTAACATACCATTCACTTTCTTCACTGCCTGCTGCACCTGCATGCCTACTTTCAATGACTGGTGTACCATGACACCCAGGTCTCGTTGCATCTCCCCTTTTCCTAATCGGCCACCATTCAGATAATAGTCTACTTTCCTGTTTTTGCCACCAAAGTGGATAACCTCACATTTATCCACATTGTACTGCATCTGCCATGCATTTGCCCACTCACCCAGCCTATCCAAGTCACCTTGCAGCCTCCTAGCATCCTCCTCACAGCTAACACTGCCCCCCAGCTTCGTGTCATCCGCAAACTTGAGGAGATGTTGCATTCAATTCCCTCGTCCAAATCATTAATATATATTGTAAATAGCTGGGATCCCAGCACTGAGCCTTGCAAGATGTCCTGTTCCTTTCTGAAAGAACTGTTTGCTTCCCAGACATATCCAATACTCAAGCCTTAAATACTTAAAGGTTATTTAAAGCTCTGACTGCAAATGACACAAAACAATTTGTTAAACATGAGCATTAAGACAGGCAGCTGGAGTTAAGATACAGGGCAGCAAGGATCCAATTGATTGGCAGAACTTCCTCTTATACATAGATGCACAATGCTTCAGGATTAAAATGAGCTTTGAATGTTTGAGCCATTAAACAAAAATATATAATTTTTATAGATGTAATCTAGATGTAATTATAGATGTCATCTATCACAAATATTCAACCTTAGATCAGATAATGAACAGCAATGCAGGGTTAATTGTTCCTCTCCATTGTAAGATGGTTTCTCTCCAGAACAATTTAACTTATGTGCATCACAGTTGTGATATCTTCTTGGTCATGTAAACCCTCCCTTCAGGATCGGACAGAACAAGATTGCTTCCTTTCTCAGGTGGTCAAGGAAATGGCTACTTTCCAGTTAAATAATCAGCTCAATTTTCTTTATTATAAATTTCTACCAAACAAAGTCTCATCTATTCTTCACAATTTCAGCAATGGTAATTCTGTTCAATTCCAAGCTTCACAACTAATACATGCACGATTAATTCCTCGGGATTTCCTCTTACTCACATTTAATGATAATATTGTATCTATTTATAGGTTGTTTAAAGCCTAACGGAAGTGGCGTCGCTTCCTGGCAGGGGGAGGGAGAGTTAAATTTAGTTTATTAGGTTGTGTATGTGTGGGGGGGGGGGGGGGGGAAACATGGTTTTAGTCTCTTCCTTCGGGGGAATGCGACTTTTTCTTGTCATGTCCCCCGTCTCCGTCTCCGTGCGCTGAGGCCTAATGGCGCAGCTGGCAGCCTCGGGGTGTGGCAGCGTTCCGGCGGCGGACCCGACTTCGGGGTTGTGGCGGCGTTCCAGCGGCGGCACCCCGACTTTGTCGGGAGCTCGCAGGTCACAGGTTGGTGACCTGTTTTTCCGGAGCTCCCGCAACAACAGCTTCGTCCGCTGGACTGGAGGGCGGCAGCTTCGGCAGCTACGACCGCGCCGGGCCGGAGAGTTTGAGCCGGACCGTTCGCAGAGCTCGGATTCAGCCGCGGGACTGACTTACTTACCATCATCCGGCGGGGTCACAACATCAGAGGCCTGGATCACCTCAGCACAGAGGGAGAACAAGGAGGGAAGAGACAAAGACTTTAAGACTTTTGCCTTCCATCACAGTGAGGAGGTGCCTGGTGAACTCACTGTGGTGGATGGTAAATTTGTGTTTATTGTGTATTTTTGTTATTTTTTATGATATGTATGACTGCAAGGCACAAAATTTTGTTCAGACCAAAAGGTCTGAATGACAATGAAGGATACTTTGACTTTGTTTATGAAAAGGCTTTATTGTTTCATTACCAATATTGAGAAAGTTCACCGTTCACAACTTTAAATATTAAAATGATATTCTGCAAATATGATATATACAACCAACGTGAAAGAAGTAATTATTTAACTATGTTGTCCTTATACAATATAATGTGCCAGTGAACCATGGATGGGTTACAAAAGTACACCATTCATACAAATACTTCAGGCAATAGGGGCAGCACAGTGCCACAGCGGCAGAGTTGCTGCCTTATGACGCCAGGGGCTCAGGTTCGATCCTGACTATGTATGGAGTTTGTATGTTCTCCCTGTGACTGTGTGGGTTTTCCCCGGTGCTCTGGTTTCCTCCCACATTCCAAAGACGTACAGGTTTGTAGGTTAATTGTCTTCTGAAAACTGTAAGTTGTCCCTAATGAGTAGGATAGTGCTAGTGTATGGGGTGATCGCTGGTCAGCACAAACCAGGTGGGCCGAAGGGCCTGTTAGACGCCTAATCATTAAAATATAAAGTAAAGAGACCTTATTTTTTAAAATAAGCATTCTTCTCTCACAATGAGAAATCTTGCCTCAGTGCACATCTTCATATTGTCCCTATCTTTATATTCTGAACCACATCAAGTATAGTGCGATGTGTCAAGTAAATGAAGAATGACATATTTCATTTTCCACCAGCACCAGGTGCATTCTAGAGAGATAGATAGATCACGAACATATGTTTTCATTTATTGAGTGTCAATGCTTTTGACATTTCATGGTTGAAGTCGGTGCACATCATCTTTACTCAACTTTTAAGGTCTAGCTTAAGCTTTGCTTTAAATATTTACAGACAGATCCTTGGCGTGCACAGGGTGATAATGTGAGTGACCACCGCCTGCAGCTCACTGATGGAACACAATTAATAGAGAATTGAAACAAATTCAATTACTGTTTATGGGTAGGAGAGGGCAAGAATGTGAATAGGACTGGCAGACCGCCAGCTAAGGACCTTAAGCCAATAAGGTTTAATTGCACGGTTAGATTAAATAATCGCTCAACACCCTTGCCTTTGAAATTGAATTTTTTCAAAATAGTGTAGTTATCTTGCACATTATCCTAATCTCTTAGTTCGACCCCATGTAGTATCACACTATTTATTTCTCGAGTACCACCTATCTATTTCTCCCATGTGCACATCCTTCTCCTCTCATCCTGGTATCCAACCTCAGTCACACTACTTTAAATCCTTTCTCACTGCATTAACAAATCCATTGCCATCTGTTAAGAACATTAGTCCACCCAGCATAATTGCGGAGCAACTTGCCTGGCACTTCAGTTCCTATCTCCCTGGATCACAGCAATCCAAATCCCTCCCTCCCTCCTTCCACTAATCTTTCCAACCATGCATTCATCCATACTCTCTCCCCATTTCTATTCACTTTTGCATGTAACACCGAAGGAGACTACATCCTATGAGGATCGGTTTAAACTTTGTATTAGTATGCCAAAGGGCTACCAGCAAAATTGCATCAGCGTGGCATGGATCACAAAATCTGCCTGTTCACTCTCCTCCATTTACATGCTCTGCATTCATTCAGTGAAACATTTGACCTTGGTGTCATGGAGGCAACATACCATCCTAGCATCAGGTCTGCCACTGCAGGCATCTCCATCTGTCACTAGCCAGCCACCAACACTACATTTAGGGAATTCCCCTTGCCATTATTATCTTATTCCTCCAACAGGAATACCAACAGAGCCTTTTAAATTAATGCTTGGAGAACTGAAGTTATGTATTATTTAGTTAACGCTTCTCTTTCTTCGATTGATTTTAGCTTTACTCATTACTAGTTTAAGTTATTAAACCCCTCAAGTTCTTGATCTTTGATCCTCACCTGTCTTGGTGCCTTCGGGCACTCACATTCACTCAATTTTGCATTGATCCCAACGTTGTTTTTAATTTCTGTACGTGTTTTGAATTTGGGCAGACTCTCCTCTGCCTTCGGGGCTCAAGCTTTTATCTGGAGGCAATTTTTATTGCCTCTGCACCCAATCTCGCCCATTCTTGCTCCTAGCCTGCCTTGCCAGCAAGCAATGTAAGTCAGCCTCAACTTTTATAAATGAACTTGACCAAGTGCAGACCCGTTGAGTCTGCTCCCCAACACAATATTTCACCACTCACCCGTTCCCCCAACTCAAGCCGTCCCCCAATGCAATATTCCACCACTCACGCATAGCCCCCAACTGTACAGACGCGGCTCATTTCTCCTCATCCCCAGCACTCCCTCCTCCTCCTCCTCTTCACCCTCCCTCTTCAATCCCTAGAGAAGGGGAGGGGGGGGGTAGAGAGGGAGGTATGGTGGGGGGGGGGGGGAAGTAGAGAGGGAGGGGTAGAGAGGGAAGGGGAGGGGGTAGAGAGGGTGGGCAGGGGGTAGAGAGGGGGGGGTAGAGAGGGAGGGGGAGGGGGAGAGGGGAGGGGGAGAGAGGGAGGGGGTAGAGAGAGAGGGATGGGGTAAAAGGAGAGGGAGGTGGTAGAAGAGTGGGGGGGAGTGAGGGTAGAGAGGGAGAGGCCCCCTCTTCAATCCCTAGAGAGGGAGGGCTGGTAGAGATGGGGGTTGAAAGGGAGGGGGTGGAGAGGGAGGGTGAGGGGGTAGAGTGGGGGGTAGGGAGGGTAGAGAGGGAAAGGGAGAGGGGGTAGAGAAGGAGGGTGTAGCGAGGGAGGGGTAGAGAGGGAGGGGGTAACGAGGGTGGGAGTGAGGGTAGAGCCCACCCCCTCTTTGTGACGTCACCCGAAGCGGGTTGAAGGAGGTTTTCCGTTTGAAAACTTGGTTTTGACTATTTTTAAAACACTGTAACTTGTGAAAAAAAGCATGAAATGCGAAGTGAAGCAGTATATTTTGTCGAGGGGGTTAATGTGATTAATAATCTGTGAACATTTCTGCGCAAGCGCGTGGCGTTTTGACAAAGGTAGAAAGACACATACACACACTCACACATACATACAAGATGAGACTTTTATAGATATAGAGATGAACATAGTGCAGAGCGATGTTACATGTTTAAGATGCCCAATTCCAACTGCTGAACTTGTTTTGGCAATACAGGGACAAAGAGCTTCCCTCCAGCACACCCACACTCACACTCACACTTGCTGAAGCACTGATGAGAAGTGAGATGGGATGCGTTGAATATTTCCCTAGACACGAGCCTACATATATAAAAGGAGCCAGAGTACGATGGTCGATAGTTTGATTTCAGAATTGCTAATTCCTATAACAAAATCTACAAAATATAATCTGCCAAATTTAAACCCCTGCATCTTCAGTTCTCCAATTAGTTAATTTACTAATTGTATCAACACACAATGATAATTCTTCATAAATAAACATATAGGGCAGGAGGAACTCAGCAGGTCAGGCAGCAATGTTGGCGAAAATTGACAAGTGATGTTTTGGGTCGGGACCCATCTTCAGACTGATTGTGGGGTGGGGGTGGAACTGGAAGCAAGAAAGGACATTCTTGCTATTGAGGAAGTGCAGCGTAGGTTTACAAGGTTAATTCCCAGGATGGTGGGACTGTCATATGCTGAGAGAATGGAGCGGCTGGGCTTGTACACTCTGGAATATAGGATGAGAGGGGATCTCATTGAAACATATAAGATTATTAAGGGTTTGGACACGCTAGAGGCAGGAAACATGTTCCCGATGTTGGGGGAGTCCAGAACCAGGGGCCAGTTTAAGAATAAGGGGTAAGCCATTTAGAACGGAGATGAGGAAACACCTTTCCTACACAGAGAGTTGTGAGTCAGTGGAATTCTCTGCCTCAGAGGGAGGTGGAGGCTGGTTCTCTGGATACTTTCAAGAGAGAGCTAGATAGGGCTCTTGAAGATAGCAGAGTCAGGGGATATGGGGAGAAGGCAGGAACAGGGTACTGATTGGGGATGATCAGCCATGATCACATTGAATGGCGGTGCTGGCTCACAGGGCCAAATGGCCCACTCCTGCACCTATTGTCTATTGTTTAAAAGACCAGGATAAATGAGGGCTGGCAACATATGACCTCAGGCAGGGAGCTTCCTTGATAGACCGATTGGTGTGATCCCGAGAAGTACATTGTTGTTGACTGCGGAACTGGTTAACTAACCGTTTGTGGAGGAATGGGGGAGCAAGGGAGGGAAAGCAAGGGGAGGGGAGAGGGGGGGGGAATGTCTGCAGAAATTATGAGAGAATTGTGGATTTTGAGGAGGAGGTAGAAGTAGGCTGTGCAGGGTTGGGTTAGGGTTAGGGTCTCCCTAAAATCCATAAACAGAATTGCCCTGGCAAACCCACTGTTTCAGCCTGCTCCTGCCCCACTGAACTTATTTCCACGTACCTGGATTCTATCCAATCACCCCTTGCCCAATCCCTTCCCACCCAAATCTGAGATATCTCACATGCCCTACAACAAATGCATTTTGTTGTCTCTGTACTGTACACTGACAATGACAATTAAAATTGAATCTGAATCTGAATCTGAACCCAGCGGTATTAATGTGAATTCTCTAATTTTACAAATATCTCACTCCCCTCGCCCTTCTCCCCCAGAAGTCAGTTAACCAGTTCCACATTTCACAACAATGTATCCCTCTTGGCCTATCAGGGAACCTCCCAGCCTGGCGTCATCTGTCCCCAGCCTTGATTTATCCTGGTCTTTTCTTGCTTCCAGATCCCCCCCCCATCCCCGCTACAATCAGTCTGAAGACAGATCCGACCCGAAACGTCACCTGTTCATTTTCTCCAGAAATGCTGCCTGACCCACTGAGTTACTCCAGCATTGTGTCTACCTTTGATATAAACCAATTCCTTTTTATTAGATAATTTGTGGTCTGAATGAAAGTGTCAGGCACACATCCAATAAAAGGAGTCAGGAACTATCAATACCAGCACTCCAAATATTTGAGTTTTCTGTTCAGAATGAACCCACTGCTAATAAATAGACAAATTGCAAAAGCTAAGAACCATCCGTAAAGTGAAATGTAGGTACATTAATAAAATAACAAATGCCATAGTTAGATGAATAAATGTAACTACAGGGTTATTATTCTCCTTCAATAAACATCTCTTCTTCCCATGAGATTTTCAGCCCAGTTGTGAAGTGCAAAGCTTTTCTTTTCATGTACAAATACATCTCACTCCAATACTTGAAGATGATTTAGGCTTACCGCAATCAAAATGACAACCGTCCTAACTATCTGATTATATTCCAAAAATGTACCTCCCCATAATTTTATAAATACACTATAAATATTTATAAGAGAGAGGTTACACAATATCACAACACACTTTGTAATGACATTTATCAAGTTTGATCTGAAATATCATCTCCAAAGGAATTCACAAGGTAAATCTAGCTGGTCCAATTATCTATGCATGTGATTAAATAAACAATATATTCTTGGCTTCACTGGGGTTTAGAATAATTTAAGTCAGATGAATGTTGTCAAACCTTTACTGCTCAAAGAAAAACCTTCAAAGCCTGACTTTATTGTTATGATGATATTTATTGAGGATGCTATGAGAATGCAGGGTGACTTGGACAGGTTGGGTGCGCTGGCAGATGCAGTTTAATGTGGATAAATGTGAGGTTATCCACTTTGCGAGCAAAAACAGGAAGGCAGATTATTATCTAAATGGTGTCAAGTTGGGAAAAGGGGAAGTACAATGGGATCTGGGGGTCCTTGTTCATCAGTCAATGAAAGTAAGGATGCAGGTACAGCAGGCATTGAAGAAAGCGAATGGCATATTGGCCTTCATAACAAGAGGAGTTGAGCATAGGAGCAAAGATGTCCTTCTGCCGTTGTACAGAGCCCTAGTGAGACCACACCTGGAGTATTGTGTGCCGTTTTGGTCCCCTAATTTGAGGAAGGACATTCTTGCTATTGAATGCGTGCGGTGTAGGTTTACAAGGTGAATTCCCGGGATGGCGGGTCTGTCATATGCTGAGAGAATGAAGTGGCTGGGCTTATTTATATACTCTGGAGTTTAAAAGGATGAGAGGGTATCTTATTGAAACATATAAGATTAATAAGGGTTTGAAGACGATAGAGGCAGGAAACATGTTCCCGATGTCGGGGGAGTCCAGAACCAGGGGCCACAGTTTAAGAATAAGGGATAAGCCAGTTAGAACAGAGACGAGGAAACACTTTTTCACACAGAGAGTTGTGAGTCTGTGGAATTCTCTGCCTCAGAGGGCGGTGGAGGCCGGTTCTCTGGATACTTTCAAGAGAGAGCTAGATAGTGCTCTTAAAGATAGTGGAGCCAGGGAATATGGGAAAAAGGCAGGAACGGGGTACTGATTGGGGATGATCAGCCATGATCACATTGAATGGCGGTGCTGGCTCAAAGGGCTGAATGGCCTACTCCTGCACCTATTGTGTATTGTCTATTATTCAAAGAAGCATCCGGTAGGCGGCGCGTCTCTGCCAGCAGCGGCCTCTGCAGCCTGTCCGCGTTTTTATTATTTTTGTCTGTGTTTTTATGTAGTTTTTGTTATTTTATGTCGGGGTGTGTGTGTGGGGGGGAAACTTTTTGAATCTCTCCCTGCACTGGAGACCCGACCTTGTCTCGTCGGGTCTCAGTCGTCGTTGAGGCCGCAACGAGGAGCGGCCTCCAACAGGAAGAGACCCGGGGACTCACCGTAAAGCTGCTGCTGCTGCTGCTGCTGCTACCGGAGAGTCGGAGGGAACGACAGGTCTGTGGAAAAAGGCAGGAAGGAGACCGCTTCTCAGGGCTCCTGCAACGGCGACTACTGATTGGGGGTTGAAGAGCTCCTGGAGCGGGGCCTGATCACCACTGCCCCGCGCGGCTGGAATGGCCGCGGAACTTTGCGAGCGCACACCGGGGGCTCCAACATCAAGACCCGGTGTGCGACCTCGCTCCACCCGGCGTGGCTTTAATGGCCGCGGGACAATCGCCATCGCCAGCCGGGGGCTATGACTTTGACTCTGACATCGGGGGGGGGAGAGGGCAGTGGAGAGATAAGTTTATTTGGCCTTCCATCACAGCTATGTGATGGATGTTTATGTTAAATGTAATTATTGTTGTGTCTGGGGTCTATTTGTATGTAATGTATGGCTGCAGAAACGGCATTTCGTTTGGACCTCCAGGGGTCCAAATGACAATTAAATTGACTCTGACTCACTGTTGCTGGACACCGCTATATATCTAGACGCTACACTTGACTGGTAATATAAAAATGTGAGATATGGGAAAGAGATAGAAAAGAGAAGAAAAAAGAATAAAAACTACAAAGAGAATGTGCAGTGAGATTAAAAAAAAAGGAGACGTTTGCCCGTGCAATATAACCTCAACCTCAAAATGCCCTAAAATAATCAAATAACCATTTGACAAATCCAAAATCAAACGAATCTTAAATGCTGGAAATTGGAAATAGCATCCAAACTATATATTTTTAAACCCAGAAAATGCTGGAAACTCTGGAAAGAAAATGTCAGTATTTCAGAAGAAAAGCAGTCAACATTTCAGGTTTGGGACCATTTTCCAGAAGAGGGAGGGAGAAAAACCAGTTTGTTTTCAGTGGCAAAGATGAAGGAGCAAGCCATACAACGAAGTGAATATCTATGATGGCCTGAGTGGTTAACATTGGCAGGGGACAAAGCTTCTTTGATTGTTGTTAATAGCAACTCGAAAGGACATGCGAAGATCTGCGCAAGTCCCTGGTCCACTCTTCTATCCTTACCTACCACTCGCTATATAATACAACTTTCCTCATATAACCACATCTACTTTAAATGCAAATTCAAAAATATATGAAATGACAGGAAATTTTACATTGCCAAAGACGCAATTATTCCACTTACTCTCGAGTTCAATTGCCAGCCCATACGACATATGAACATTAGTAAGAGTTGTAATTCATCCAATCAGATAAGGTGGTCTACATCAGTGCGTCAGCTCAGTCATTTTCCAGAGTTGTACTATTACCAGAGATAGTACAGTACTTTCACCAAAGAAAAGTCCAATGAGTTCTGGAGACTGAACAATTAAATTAAACCTGAATGGATAACTGAACTGCAATATGAAATATGTAACTTGAAAATCTTACATCTGTTTAATTAGTTGAAGCATAAATATAACAAAATTAAGTTATTTTAATAATTTCCGAAGACTTAAAGAAAGGATGTCACAGGCTATTTGTTTTGTAGAATTCTACACTTATGCTTTGCATGTAAAAAACACAGATTACAAAGAGTCTGAATCAGAAACCTGTGAATAATAAACTCCACTCATTTTGCAGAAGGTTCATAGCACCACAGAAGAGATCAATGGAGTCAAATCAAAACAAAAACTAAAAACAGTCTAAACCATTCAGGAGGCAACTGCAGTTGGCAACAATTATTTTCATTCGTGAATGCAACCTTGGCAGACAATATCATAAAGCTAAATGAAAAATCAAATTATGGGCGGCACAGTTGCTGACTTACAGTGCCAGAGTCCCCAATTAGATCATTACCATTGGTGCTGACTGCACAGAGTTTGCA
Organism: Leucoraja erinaceus; assembly: GCF_028641065.1. Taxonomy (NCBI): domain Eukaryota; kingdom Metazoa; phylum Chordata; class Chondrichthyes; order Rajiformes; family Rajidae; genus Leucoraja; species Leucoraja erinaceus. Next base: position 15,392,622 of record NC_073381.1, read on the forward strand.
TGTTCTCCTTGTGACCACGTGGCATTTCTAAGGGTGCTCTGGTTTCCTCCCACATTCCACAGACATGCAGGTTTGTAAGTTAATTGGTTTCTGTAAAATTGTCCCCGATGTGTAGGATAGAACTAGTGTATGGTGTTCGCTGGTCGGTGCGGACCTGGTGGGCCAAAGAGACTGTTTCCATGCTGTATCACTACACCAAACTAAAACCCTTACACTCTTTGTTTTCCTACAGACCATCTGCTACACATGCAATTGTGTCAGCAAGAACCACAAAAGCATCCTCCAATGCATCTTTCAATGGAGGTGGCTTTGTGGTCTTGCAACCTACAGAGACTTTGCATTAAGAAACTGGCATATCTAAAATAATGCACCGTGCATGGCCCCATCCCCTGGCACTGTAATACATAATACAGTTAATCACAAAATGTGTCACGTGCCATTAGTGTGACATTCGTCCCACTCCCTTGTCCTTTCAACCTTGGTCGGCGAGTAATTTTCTTTCAAGTATTCACTTAATGACCTTTTGAAAACTTTAGTTTGCTTCAACAACCTTTTCAGCTACTTTTTAGTTTAGTTTAGACACAACATTGAAACAGGCCCTTCAGCCCCCTGAATTCACTGCAACCATCGATCGCCCGTTCACACTAGTTCTTTGTTATCACATTGTCTCATCCACTCTTTACATATTCAGGGTAAATTTTACAGAGGGCGATTATCCCATAAATGCTGCACCTCATATCATCACAAACCCATGCTACAAATGCTTTTCTCTCATCACCTCTGATTTTGTTTCACCATTAACTTTAACCTACGGTTTGTTACTATCTAAGATAGACACAAAACGCTGGAGTAACTCAGCGGGACAGGAGAAGGAATGGGTGACATTTTGGGTTCGAGACCCTTCTTCAGACCCATCTCGAAACATCACCCACTCCAGCTTTTTGTGTCTATCTTCGGTTTACACCAGCATTTGCAGTTCCTTCCTACACGTTTGTTACTATCTGTTCTTCATGAGAACGAAATTCATCCATCAAACCTCAAATCAAGTGGAACGAGCCCAACCTCTTCAGTCACCCATAAAACTAAGGTCCCACTCTCCTGGTACTGATCCAGCAGCCCTTAAACTACAGGATACAACCATATTTCTTCTGGTTGGTAGGTGGGAAAGTGACAGGGCATTTTAACAAGGCCAGAGATGTGTGTTAACCCGCCACCATCTATTTGGCAACTAAAGACATCTCTTCTATTGACCAATGGCAAGAAGCATTTCACTACACCTATGGTGTATGTGACCAATAAATAACCTTTGAACCTTTGAGCAGAAAACAAAGACTCCTCACTGTGGGAACAATGACCTGGCAATTGCATTAGTTTAAAATAGTTTACGGCTTCTGGATTGGAAACACATACAATATTGCTTCAGAGCAATCTCAGTGTAAAATTTAGATAGGCAAGCTCTCCTTTAACATCAGGAGTGCGAAGAATGTTTCTATGATCTGTTTCGAATTTAATGCTAATTACTTGAAGCTACAGGCAATCAAGTAGCACAGTTGAGTAATTTTGCCCAGTGTGCTGCAGTCGGACTCCCACCTTTCCCCCCTGGGCACTTGCAAATCTGCTCCCCCTCAACTAGCATCCAAGTTCCGAATAATTTAGACTAATTTAAATATCTAAATATTAATAATCTAATAATCTAAATCAGGTTATTAGATATTAATAAACTAAATAAAAATATCTGTTTTACATTTAAACTAATATTGTGCTGCAATAGGATAATGTTGAAATAGATTCCTCTCAAACTTTGTGATCATGTACTCTGAAATTAGCAGCTTATTTGAATTTGAAACTGCAGTCAAACACAGCAAGACCATGCTCCCTCTGAATGACTGAAATCTAGCTGCCAATAAATATTTAAATTTCAGCAAATTTTAAACTTTCCCTCAGGCTTCACATACATAAAATTCTGATAATCCACTATCTGATTATTTGGAAATCACAATGGTCCAGATCAGGTGATGTTTCCCGTGCTCCCCTGAAATTCACTGAGGCCTCAGTTTCTATGCACCCTTTAAACTTTAAGAAATACAGAAAGTGTTGGAATAACTCAGCGGGTTATTCTCTGGAGTACATGGATAGGTAACTTTTCAGGTCTGGACCCTTCACACCAACCCAAAACATCACCAATTCATGTTCTTCAGAGATGCAGCCAGACCCACTGAGTTGCTCCTGCACTTAGCGCCTTGTTTTGCAAACCAGCATCTACAGTTCCTTATTTTGAGATTACAGCAGGTTTGGACATCTGCAGTCAAGTCAAGAGATAGGTGTGAAGGAACATTCTTGAGCAGGAAAGAAGCAGAGATTTATAGAAACTCGTCCAGAGCTCAGGGACTTGGTCGTTAAAGGCACTGCTGTCAATATAAAAGCAATTAAAATCACAGAAACTCAATCGATCATAAATTTTATTTTATTTATCTTATTTTCTTATTATCTTATTTGAGGCACTGCTGGCACGGCAAACATTTTATTGGCTATCCCTAATTTCCCTTGCGTCAGTGATGGCAACAAATCTTTCCCCACAGTTCTTCTGGTAAACGTGCCCCCATGGTACTATTGTGAGTGGAGTTCCAAGATTTGGAAATATAGGTATTATGAATATATATTTCCGATAAAGTAACGCCGATATTTTTCTTGTGGTACCCTTTAAACTTGCTGGATTCACCAGAAATTGTATTATAATACTGTGAATAAAAATTGAATTAAAAGCCTGTTGGAAAATTCAAATAACATTGAATAGCCTGGAAAATCTGCCATTCGGAGGCCACCAGACTAGTCCCAAGCGCGCCAGATCATTGGAATTTTATTGGACCTGAATTTGCTGAAAATTAAGTTTTATTTATTTATTTTATTTATTTATTTATTTTTATTATTATTTTTTATTTTTTTTGTTTATTTTATTAGAAGTTAATACAGCACAAAACAGTACAGTGGAACCTAATTTTAGGTGCCAACTATGTAATACCGTAATCCATTCTATGTACAACCTCTAGTTTTATGTTATGAGAAGGAAGTAAGCAAGACAAGAAAAAGAAAACAATAGAAAGAGGAAAAAGTGGAAAAATAGATGGTAGAGAGTAGAAAAATGTGAAGTGTGTATATAAAAAATAAAAAAGGAAGAGAGAAAGTGGAAAGTAGAGATAGAAGAGAAGGCCCCTTAAAAGAGAATTTTTCAAATCTGTATTTGGAGATGTAGATCTACTTAAATTAAAAATTAAGTTTTAACAGCATGAAAGTTCCTTGAATTTAAATTCAAAAGAACATCCACAGTGCATGCTTCATGACGACATTGTCAAATTAAAGTGTGATGACAAACAATCCGAGGTAACATTTGGCAACAAACCAGTAACTGCAGGACGGAAAATCCTTTTGATTTTTCTTTCAAGAACCATGCAGTTAACTTCAATAAGCAATGCTTCCATGGCCGAAGAAAAAGTTCATAAGAGACTTTGTTTATTTTGTTTATACATATATTTGGAAACCCTTTTAATTTTACATAGGACTACAATACAGCATTTTCACACACTGTTAGAATTCAAAAGACAACCATTTAGGCTAATGGTGTGACCTTTCCTCAATGCCCTTCACATCCTTGTGATTAGCCAAGATATTCTGGCTTGTGTATATTATTTTATCTTTAAATAATGTTCATTTCAGGAAAGCTAAAGCACTGGAACTACCTTAAAATAATCTCAAGCTAACCTTTGCACGATAAAGGCAAAGCTCCACACTGAGGGAATAACTTAACAATTCACATGTAAAAGATATTTATAAAATCCTTTCTGGATGAAGCTGAAGCCTTGAAAGTTGCTTCCATCTCCCTGCCAAATGAGAATCGCAAAAAGAATTCTGGATTTGTACAAGGGATAGTCAGAACTCCACTGTAGTGCAACTAATGTGAAAAATGCCTTTAGGAGATGAGATTTTGTGATTAAGATTTTATATCGAAATTCCCACGACATATTTCAATCTGTCAAGTTCATTTGGATGGTTGAAGAATGGATATTTTTTTCAAGAACTAAACTCTCACTTGCATCCACTTGTTAAATGTGACAAGATAACTGTCACTTGAAGGGTCCAGTGGTGCACTTGGAAAGAATGGTAGTGGAAAAAAAAACGTATGTAAAATGAGTTGGTATATTTTGGTACAATTATTGTTAATCTCCTGCACATTGCTGAAGTGGTTGCCACTGGCTCACTTTTAAGAGAAACCTATAACACTGAATTTGGCTTAATTGTATCTATGTATAGTATTATCTGATCTGTTTGGATAGCATGCAAAGCAAAGATTTTCACTGTACCTTGGTACACATGACAATAATAAACCTAAACCAACTTTTGCTTTCTCTACATTTCTATTTTCATCATCAAATATTTTCCAGTCCTGTTTACGCTCACCTACGTACCAAGTCCACGGTTTTCATACAGATGGAGTTCTGACACATTAAATTGAATGGTAAATTAAATTATCTCCAGCAGGGGAAATGCTAAAATCAGCTTGATAATCTTTGAAACTTTGCATCAACCAGAAGACGCAGTAGACTCTGAAGACCTTTGACCAGAAACATTAACTATTTCTCATTCCACCTGTGCCGCCTGACCAACTGAGCTTTTCCAGCTTCTTCCAATTTTGTTGTGAGATGTAATAGGTTATAAAGAATAGCACCAGGAAATGATGTAAAGATCAAATATTACACAGTTCCTGAGAAGGCAGAATGCCATTGTTTTGGCTCCAGATAAAGATGTGAAACATCCCTTGTTCTCGATTAAGACTGGTCATGATTGATAGATTTACAGCAAATGCCACCAACTCTTTCGAGAGAAAACTGAATAATCATACTTCCACTAATTTAATTCACAATTTTGAGAAATAAGCCCAACACTTGGGTGGAACTGTAGTGATTTAGATTTCAGGACTTCCTGGGCAAAATAAAGTGGGGTCCTGCTTTAGGAACGGGAACAGGAACCCACTTCATTTCTGCAGCACCATCTGCATGAATCCCTACACTATCCATATCAGCTGCAGATCCCTTCAGATCTGAATGGACAATTCTGAAAATATCCTCTCCCTGGGTGGTCTTTTCTAAATTTTCAGAATAAATTGCTTTTGAACATCTCCATCTCCCACCAACCTGACAAGTTATATAATTTAAGGCGGTCTTGATAACACGTAGTAATTTGTCCAACTGAAGAGCAATCTAGAGGGAGGATGTCAACCCGAAGCTTCCACTGTCCATTTCCCCTCCATTGATACAGCTTGACTCACAGAATTCCTTCAGCTGCTCTTTTTTTCTCTCTAACAGAAGAACTTAGTCTTTGTACTCTTATATTTTGTCTTTTTGTTAAAATAGATTGAGTCAAGAGAAAATATATATTTCTGATATAGTCTTTATTTGGCACTGCACTAAAAGTAAAAACTGTTAGCAAGAACACTGTGATATGTACAAGGGCAGCAGATGCATTTTCCGCTCCAGAATTATAAAATGGCAGGCATAGGCCTTTTTTTGAGAATATGAAGCTAGTTTTCCAAATCACTGGAGCCTATGATTTCTTTGCTAAAAATGAAAATTAGGTGGCAGGTGTAGCATCTTATCCTCTAAAACTATGACAATATAATTGCTTCTTGGTCAACAAAATGTCCTCGCAACTCAGAAAACATTGAAAGTCTAGTGTGCAAGAATGGCAATTTTACCTAGCATCTATTCTGAATATTTTTTACACCAGACAATTAGAACTCGCATCATAATTAAACCTAAAACTATCTTTTAGGTTTTATTGACTTACAGAAATCATTTTGCCAACCTTCATAACAGCACTTAAATGGATTTGCAATACTTAAAGCCATTATGCTAGTCTTCATTCTTACATAGAGTACACCACAAACACGTGACATATTTTTGCTTGGAAACAAATAAGAATAATCTTTTTTTATTTGCCATGGTCCCTTATTCTGTTATTTCCAAGGAAATAATAGTGGTAACTAATTGGATAGCTCTTTTATGCCTTGGCACTGACACAATGGCCCCTTCAGTACCAAACATTTCTATGAAACAGGAGCCAGTGGCAGCAACTTCAGCGCCATGCAGAAGATTAACAATAATTGCACAAAAAATATACAGACTTATTGAACATGAATTTGCTTGTTCCCTTCCATTCTCGCCCATTACTGTAGCCTTCCACTGTTATCTTGTCAAAATAATGTGGATACAAGTGCGAGTTTAGTTCTAGAAAAAAACAAACTATTTTCTGACCATCCAAATGGACGGCAAATTCAAATACGTCGTGAGAATTTGGATATAAAATCTTCCCGGTTCCCCACGTGGAATTTTGCACAGTGGTCGCACTACACACATGCCTCAAGAGAAAAGAAACAGCTCCACAGGCATTTGATGGCTGAGGTCCAATAGAAAATATGTGACCTCGGCAACACAAAAGGCATTGGAGGTTCAGCAACTTTCTGAAAACCATGATATGCACAAGTTCGTTAGTGCTTCAATAAAGGACAGAGGTGAACTTTAGCAAGGATAGTGAGGCAGCCAACTATCCCAGAAAGAAAGATAGAAATTCTTCAAACATGGAGATGCCTGGATAACATATTTACTGAAGGATGGGACTAGGTCATGTATCTCAATTACCCACTGATTTGTATCTTATCCCAGTCCTGTAACCCTGCAAGACGTATTTAAAATATAAATGTTTCATATAAACCTAATTTGCAAAATATGAAATTCAGAAGAGGCTTCAGGCAGCAATGTTGAGTGACAAGGTGGAATATCACAATCTAGCTTCTTCTCTTGTGCAATTTTTTATTGGATATATCATTTTGATGGAAATGTCATAATTTGTCATTAAAATCTAGTCAATCCAGAAATGACATGAAAAATCAATGTGTGCTTCAGATTATGAATACACATCTCTTCCACGTGGGTGGTGTGTAGACTGACCCACATAAGTGCACAGAACTTTAGTTTAGTTTTGTTTAGCGAAACAGTGCTGGAACAGGCCCTTCAGCCTACCGCGTCCACGCTGACCAGCGATCCCCGTACACTAACACTATCCTGCACACGAAGGACAATTTACAAATTTTTACCGAAGCCAAGTAACCTACAAGCCTGTACGTCTTTGGAGTGGGGGAGGATACCGGAGCTCCCGGAGAAACCGTATAAACTCCGTACACAGCACCCGTAATCAGGATTGAACCCGGTTCTGTGGTGTTCTAAGGCAGCAACTCTACCGCTGCGCCACCGTGTCGCCAGCTGTACACTTGGTGTTGCAATGCATGTTTTGCATCTTCAAGTGAATCCACATATTGACATCACAAAGTCTGGTGACACTTCTCAAGCATATGGAGGTAAATTAAATCAATTATAAACAAAAAAATCTGAACTTTGCAGGAGCATACAAAGCCACGATGCCTCAACAGCTCTTTTGATTGTGGGAACACTTTAATGTTATTTGCAGGGAAGGGGAAAAAAAGGACATTTTAAGCAATTCAAAAAAACTGCTCAAATTCTTCCTTTGCTTTGAGAATAACTGTTTCAGAATTGTGAGGAATCAATCAGTTACGCTGCATGCTTTAGTAAATGATCATGAAGAGTACCCAGTAAACAAACTCATCAATGTGAAAGTAAGAAGGCCATCACTGAACACCAAATCACAAGTATTGGTGCATTGAATCCATCATACAGTACGATCAATAAAAGACATGTTCAGAATATTGCAGCACTACTTAAAACAAGATGGACAATTTTCACATCTACCCCAAGCGTCTGATTAACTTCTAGTATAGTGCGTCCAGTATATCAGTGCAGAAGAGCCGCAATTTGTCTTCATCCAAAGCCTCAGTGGGGAACAGTTCTTACTTTCCAAGCCACTGGTTAGAAAATTAATGGTATCACAGAGACAAGGAGGCAAGTTGAAGTATGAACAGTCACAGTCCAGAATTCCAGAAAACTGAAATCAGTCTCCAATTGGCGCACTCTGTAAGTTAGGTCCGGGATATTTGCATTTAATCAAGTGAACACAGATTTCAGTGGAGAAAACTGAACATACTTGTTAGAAAACCCGGTTCTCATGAGTAATTCAGGACTGTGCCCATTGTTTAAAACCCACAAGACTTTTACAGCAGCCTACATCTCTCTCAAAAATAAGATGGTACCGTAACAAAGCAAGGTCCAAGCAAAATCACTTCAACAGCACTTAATCATTCTGCCATAGCCCAAGTGGTTTCGAGCTCCACTGTGCAAAATGTTAAATTACATAATGCACAGACAACACATCTTTCTTCATGGTAACAAAATACATTTTCTCCTCATGACAAAACCAGACCCATCATAAGATTGAATTTGCACAACGAAGCAATAACTGCCATCTCAGTATTCCACCATCTCCTAGCAACAGGAGCATGCCGATGCTTTCACAATAAGCAGTGCATGGACGTATTCCAGTCAGTTATACCGCAGCAATGTGTCAATGGAAATGTAGCTGTGCAAGTAAAACTGAACAAGTAAAAGAAAAACAAATCTCTAAACTAAAAGTTCCTCGACTTTTAAAAAGTGTAGATTGCTTAATGAAAAAGATGGCAATATCTTTTACCTGCAAACATTATTTGGACAGCAACATTCACAAATCTAGATAACTCTGTTGCACCACTACCATACTTAACACCTCCCTCCCTAGACTCCACGATATCATTGGGATGTATTTAATGCCAAGAAACTAATATTATACTTTAAAATGCTTCCATCTCAACTTTATTTTAGATATAGGAAAATGCATATTTTTTCTCATTAGCTTCTGAAACAGAAATAAATGTCATTCTTAATTTGCATCATTTCAAAAGCAATCTTTTGGGAGGTAAGCAAAAGTCATTTGCAACCTTGTGAAAAATAATTATGGATTCACCCGTGACTCAGCAATGAAAGTAATCTCAAAACAGTCACACTTAAAACCAAATATCATTAGCTGTAAAGAATCCAATAACTCATTAGATAAAAGAAAAACTGAGTTAAGAAGCAACTCATACTCAATATACATTTGGACATACATCAGGCTGAACAAATTTTTATCGATTACTTGAACAAAATTAGCATTCTTTATAGGAGAGTAAATCTTCGAGTGAAAGGTCTCGATTTCAATTAGCGAATAAAAGGGTGCTAAAAAGGGTACGAAGCAAAAGAAAAATTACAGAGCAAGACCAGTTGAAAAGCTCTACCTCTCTTGTTCCTTTTTTCCTCTGGTCCCTCCCCCACTCTAGTCATCCTGCCAGTCCCACTGTTCGCATCCACATATCCCTTTGTTATCACCTCCTCCACAGCCAACAGTGGGCTCCACCTATCCTTGCCTAACCCACTGACTCCAGCATTTTGTATCTATCCTAGCTCTACCAGAGACCTGTCTGGGTACAAAGCAGAGCTGCGAAGTTTGTCAGAGCATTTTAGTATTCTAGTATCTCAAAATCAGTATTTTGCTGAGGAAATCAGTATTTTTACGTGGTGCATTTTGCTGGATGTTTTTTTTTGCTTAATGTGCGGTCATACCCATCTAATAGTACAAGAATGCATAACTTTGCTACCAATTGTCTTCTACGCACCTTACTTGACAGTGCATTCATTGCCATCTCTTTGCATACTGCTGTTTGAATGGCTGTTTTTCTTGGTCCTCCAATATATTCCAAATGGAATTTAAACTGGAGGTGCTTTAAGCACCAGATGATGATGTAGAAGCCATTTTGGAAGCTTCCCTCTCCTTCCCTCACTCCCCCCGGCGCTCTCTCGTCTCTCTCCCTCTGCCTCCCCTCCCCCTCTCCCTCCCTCTCGCCATCCCTTCCACCCTCCCTCCCTCTCTCTCCTCCTCCCTCTTTCTCTCCCTCCCCCCCCACTTCTCTTCCTCCTTCCTTTTTTTCTCCCTCCCTCTCTTATTCCCTCCCTCCCTTTTTCTCTCTCACTCTCTCTCTCCCTCCCTCTCCCTTCTCCATCCCTAACTCTATCCCCCTTGAACCCACCCACCGTTCTGTAAAATCTAAGCCAATCCCAATGTAACTGCAATCTCACTTTCACCACTAGCCTTATCCAGAATTCTACCACTGCCTGAAAAATAATCAAAGGCTCAACTTCCACTGAGAAAGAATTTCAAAGACTCATTGTTATATGATAATTTTCCCGAACAGTCTGTGACCCATAGAGCCGTGGCCATAGTGCTATGTTTAAAGCCCATAGTGCTCCATCCGGTAGCGCTACATTTAGAACCCATAGCGCTGGCTGCAGCCGACAGCTATTTGTTTAAATTCCCACGCGTTAAACTGACAGCGCTCCGTTTAAACCTGGAGCACGACAGGCAGCGACTCTGGAGAGAAGGAATGGGTGACGTTTCTGGTCGACTTCTTCAGACTGAACTGAACTCTCGTCGGTGAGAGTACTTGTGATTGTCTGAAGATGGGTCTCGACCTAAAACCTCACCCATTCCTTCTCTCCAGAGTCGCTGCCTGTCCCGCTGAGTTACTCCAGCTTTTTGTGTCTATCTTCAATTTCAGAGTTAAATAAAAAACAGAATGCTGGAGGAACTCAGCGGGCTAGGCGGCATCTGTGGAGTGAATGGATTAGGAGTTGCTTCGGGCCAGGTTCTTCTTCTATAGGAAAGAACTGCAGATGCAGTTGTTTTTGCAAAACGCCAAATGATTCCGGGAATGCCGAGATGAGAGGATGAGAGAGCGAGTGAGAGAGCGAGAGTGAGAGAGAGAGAAGAGAGAGAAGAGAGAGAGAGAGAGAGAGAGAAAGAGAGAGAGAGAAAGAGGGAGAGAGAGAGAGAGAGAGAGAGAGAGAGAGAGAGAGAGAGAGAGAGAGAGAGAGAGAGAGAGAGAGAGAGAGAGGAGAGAGAGAGTGAAAGACAGAGAATTACAGCGAGAGAGAGGGAGGGGAGGGAGTGGGGAGAGAGGGAGAGAGAGAGAACGAGAAAGAATGAGAGATAAGAGTTTCCAGCCTCTTAACCCAAAGCACCGTGGTAGATCAACACTTACAAAAAATCATCCAGATCTTGAAATTTAAAATACTAATAGATTTAATCAGCTATAATTTTTAGAGGTAAACATGACTTTTTATTACCTTGCATTTTTTAAGCAGCAAGATATTAAGTCAATTTTACCAGGTTATTACTTTTCCATTGGCAAGTGGTATGTTATCAAACTTGAAGTCGGGCCGATCTCGGTTGTTCCCACCTGCCCGCTGCACCTTGGCCGGTACAGCAGTGACTCGTTGTTATGATTATCTATGGTCGGATTTTTAAAAAATCCGTATTTAACAACGCAAAATCGTACAAAATCGTATTCTTACCGCATTTCCGTACAAAATTTGGAAAATCCGTACGACTTGGCAGCTCTGACAAAGGATCAAAAAGCTACAACATAATAGTATTCCACAGTTCTATAATCTATACGGACTGCAAAGGCCAGAATATGCACTATTATTCAGGGGCAAGGAGGTTCAGAGCAAATTCTCACACAAAACAAAAGAGTTAGGAAATATTAGTTCACTTAAATGAATCTGAAGGAGGATCCCAGCCCTAAATATTACGTATCCATGTTCTGACCTGTTGAGCCACGCCAGCACTTGTGCCCTTTTTATAAAATAGTAGCCCATTTTAATGCTCAATTTTACTTCGGAGTCACGTGAGTGATTCCGTGAAGATCCCAGCCCAGTGCGCAGGTGCGGCATTATCGCACAGCTGTGCAAACTGCGGCCAGCGGGAGTCGGGCTCCCGCAAACCAAGAACGTGAGGTAAGTACTTACCTTTATCGGTCCTTGTGGTTTTTTGCTCCAGGGGGAGCAAAACAGCAGAGGAAGCGGCCCCCGTTCGACTCCAGCGAAGGAGCCGACAGTGGAGGGGGAAAGGCGCTAACGGGACCGCACACGCTGCGGACCGCTGACAGGGAGCTGCGCTGTGCCGGTCCGCTGAACAGCTGTTTGGTTAACAGCAGCAGACCGGCGGGAAGTTTAAAAACCCGACCGGCAGCCCTGCAGACTCCTGACAAGGAGAATCGCCGCCCGGGAACCGCTACAATGCCGCCTGAAAAACGGCAGGCAGCCTCTACATACAGGTAAGACAAAAAACTTACCAAAATTACAGGTTCTACAGGAACCAACTTCCTCCAACACTGGAACAGGCTGGAGACAGCAAAAATAAGTATGTCTGTCTCCCCAAGCCAGAGGAGGTCGTGGAGTTCACCTCCAGGGAAAAAGGGGCACTGGCTGAATGCCAAGGGAGCTGACACTCCTACCCCAGTGCTATTGCACTAGCCATCTCCCTTGTTGAGGGATTGATACAACAATGGAGTTTGAGCTATGCCTCCTCCAATTTATAGCACACCCTTTTGCTCCCTCTTTTGAGGCTAGCTAAGGAGGCCAGGGCTGGGCTGGCTTAAACGCTGGGCAGGCGGACGAGAACAGCAGTATGCCAGGGGAGCAGGATCAGGAAGAGCTACTGGGTGGCGTGGGCCACTACATGGCTCCTCCACGCGACCATCTTCCCAAACAAAGCCCTGCAGGAGTAGGCCTTTCTAGAGGCAAATCCGCAGGCAGCTGGGTCAGCAGACTCGCAGACAAGAGCTAAAAGCAGCGAACTTTGAAGCTCCTAACAGAGGGTCAAGATGTCACCGCCTTTGCTCGTTTTTTCCACGGATCATACTCACCTGGCAGGCGAGACGCCATGATCACCAAGGTGGTTCTCCCAGGATGAGACTATCCCGTTGCACTACGAGTGTGCTGACACCTAAGATGTTCCCAAATTTGGGATACTCGACTGACATGGAACGAGCAGGACATCGCATCCAACACCCAGCTGGCAGCACCCCTCGGCATCCACCAGCAAATATCGAACAAGGACTGGTGAAAGCCTGGCGACCGCTTCACATTACCCCCAAAGTTCTTTTTAGACATGGGCCCAGAGCGGAGCCGTGGGAAAATGCGCCGCCCCACCGACAGCACCAGCATAACTAAGCCTTCATGAAAAAACAATAAACATGGAGGTAGGTAGTCTGGTTCCTCCCAGTTTACACTAAATAAGGGTGTTCTACTAACTGCGGGGGGGGGGCATTTACACTTGTTGATAAAGCATGGGTGCAGTCACAAATAACTAATATATACTCAACAGTATTAGTGGATATAAACTTGAATTCAAATTGGGCATATTACCACCAGTTCAGCAATGCGCCCAAAGGGCATTTTCTCCCTCTAAGAAAGAGAAGTGAGAAGGTCAAGCTGAACTAGAAAGGCTCATCACTAAATGGATCATGAGAGTAAACATGAACCATTGGAATTTGTATCGAATATATTCACTAAAACTACAAAAGATCGTGAATGTAACATCATCATTTATCTAATATCACTAAATAAATCTGTTGAGTATATACACTTTAAGATGGAGACGGGTTTTTGTCACTGCCAGACATCTGATCTCCAAAGCATACCTTATGGCGAGCATTGATATGGAAGATGCAAACTATCTTATACCCATACACTAGGATCATTGTAGATACCTAAAAAATTTTTACCTGGATAATGGATATCCCGGTTAGGGCAACTATGGAATAGAGCATTCCCAATGGTCTAACCTCAGCCCTAAACTATTATAAATATTAAAAATAGCCATGAAAATATTAAGAAAACAAGCAATGCATTTCGTTGTTTCCAATGCATTTTGTTGTCTCTGTACTATACACTGACAATGACAATTAAAATTAAATTTGAATCTAATCATGGCATATATTGGATGATATCCTCATATTAGGGGAAACAAAGGAATTAGCTGTGGCAGCAGTTCTAGCTACGAAACAGCTCCCTAAAGCACTGAGGTTCATCCCACGCCCAGATAAACCAGTATTGCAGCCGTTAACTACCATGGATTATCTGAGCTTCAATATCAATTCCATCCATATGACTGTACTCTGCCACGGTGCTTGGGTCACTATAATCAAATCATGAATGTACCCACTGAAGCTATATCACAATTACAGTGGTGGGCAGACATATGTTTGGCATGGTTTTCAGCCCTATTATTGTCACCAATCCCAACTTGGTTATTAAAAACCGATGCCAGTACTTTAGGCTGGGGAGCAACTAAACTCCATATCCAGCACAGGTAACAGATGGACCAATTCAGAATCATCGTTACTACACACACCGGGCACCAACTATTTGGGATTGGTGATCGCCTATTGGGCTAAAAAGCATATGCATTTCAAATGCAGCACGTACTTATGCGGTTACGGATTGATAATACTATGGTGGTGGCTTATATCAACCATATGGGGAGCATAAAATCACTATTGTGCAACAAATTGGAAACAGATCTGGCAATGGTGTGTCAAAAGACATTTTAACTATCAGCTGCCTATTTCCTAGGAAGCTAGAACAGTGGGAGACACCACGTCACGGGTAAAATTTATGATAACATTGAATAGATGTCAAACCCAAAATATCTGCTAAAGGTATTAAGCAGTTTGAAAGCCAGATATCAATTTGGTTGCACAAGACGGAATCGCAGTAACCTATGTATGTGACTTAGGAACCAGATCAGAGGCAGCAGCGATAGATGCCTACACGCTGGAAGGGGGAATTTCTGCTTTGCCTTCCTCCCTTCTGCCTCATCAGTCGGGCACTTCGTAATACAGATGGAATCTGTCTCCGAGATATTGAACGTGCCCGACCGGCCTACACAGCCATGGTTCCCAGTTCATCACGACATGGTGGGCGAGTCACCTATGGATTTCCCTAGTGGACCATGGTTGCTGACTCAACCCAGTATCAGGCACAAGCCACCCATGCCAGAAAAACATCAAACTCCTGGGTGCAGGTTTTGAATAGACCTTACCAGGGACTGGGATTATCCAAAGGAACCATTACCACCATGTCGGCATCCCTGCGAACAGTCACCAAGAGCTAACATGGGTAAAATACTGCCACGACGCAGGGACAACATACCAAACTATTCAACCACTGACGTATTGGAGTTCCTGGAACATCTACACCATGACTAAAAGGTGAGTTACAGTGCCGTAAATACAGCATGGAGCGCCTTGTCTGCTTATCTAAAACAGCATGACAGCAGAGCATGGGATCCCATCCACTGAAGATAAACTTATGAAGGGCAACTATAATAATAAGCCCCAAAAACCCAGGTATACCCATGTATGGGATATTGGTGTGATATTGACATATCTCAGAGAATGGCACCAGCCAGATCCCTCAGCTTGCTCAATCTATGTTAAAAAACGCTCATGCTTATGGCTCTCGTATACGCTCACAGAGTCCAGTCACTCCATAAAGCTAGACTGAATAACATGTTGAGTACCCCAGACGCATCACGTTCATATTCTAGGTCTGGTAAAAAATCTAACTCGCAGGTATATGGGGGACTAGGCGAGATTATGAGTTCGGCACGGACTAGTAGGGTCGAGATCGCCTGTGTTTTTCCGTGCTGTAATGGTTATATGGCTATATGGACCAGGAACGCCCAATTCACTGGTGGGATTCCGGGCCTACCCACCAGAGTCCAGGTTGAGTGTGGTGACCCATCTACTACAATATATAGACACAACCCACAATCTTAGAGGGAGAGGAAAGCCTATGGGTCAACCACAGAAACCCCAAGACGGGGTACGAGCCAAACCACTCCAAGGTGGCTCAAACAGGTACTGAAAGCTGCCGGAATAGATAATAATACATTTTAATCCCATTCCACTAGGGCAGCATTGATATCAGCGGCTGAACGAATGGACATCCCGGTTGACCACATTCTCAATACGGCAGAATGGTCAAGGGAACGACGTTCAGAACATTTTTATTGTAAACCGTTGATAAACCTGATTTAATTGCAGAAAGAATATTACAAACTGCAATATTAATTTGAGCTCAGGGGAGCTCTTTATGTTGTTATTGTTAACAAATACCTTTCTGTTTCTTGTGAAAGCAGATCCACTGGTTGATTACGATAACACTTCCTCCCTCAAAAACTTCGGCAGTGAGTGAAATAAACTGTTACACGGTTTGAAATCACAGACCTTTGAAGTCTTCACGGAATCACTCACGTGACTCCGAAGTAAAATAGTAAGATTAAACGAGTACTTACCAGTATGAAGTTTCATCTGTATTTTATGAGGAGTTACGGTGAGGTATTACGTGCCCTCCGCTCCCACCCTCAATATATAGATCAAACTAATAAACTGATGTCTCATGATCTTTACTATCTTACTTCAAATATTGTGTCTATCCTGTGATTTCACACCGCTGCTTCGAAGTATGCCGCACCTGCGCACTGGGCTGGGATCTTCACGTAATACCTCACCGTAACTCCTCATAAAATACAGATCAAACTTCATACTGGTAAGTACTCGTTTAATCTTACTATTAATAGGTGTGTTGTCTTCAAATACAAAGGGCCCAACCACAAGAATTCCCTCCCTAATTTTGCCTTCTTTCTTTTCTCCTTAAAGGATCCTTAATAATCTACTTCTAATATTTTGGTCACCTTTCCTAATATCTCCTTTATCTGGTTCCATATTAGGTTTTATTTAATTTTTAGTTTTCGTGATATACCATGGAAACAGGCCCTTCGGTCCATGCAGGTCATCAATCACCCACTCACAGTAGTTCTATGTTATCCCCACTTTCTCACGCATTCCCTACATTCAGAACATATTTTTTTACTTCAACTATTCAGTAGCATGACTTTGCGGTATGGTAAGAAACCGTAGCATCCATGATCACAGGAAGAACGTGAGGGTCTCTGTTGCTGTGAGGCAGGTTATTTACCAGCTGCTCCACTGTTTGATAATGCTCTTGTGATATTTGGACATTTTACTACATTTTAAATTCTTAATGAAGTATGGTCATTGTTTAAATGTAGGAAACTGCAGCAAATTGGATCATAGCAAATTCCCATAAAGAGCGATGAACCAGTTTATTTTAGCTTATTCACTGAGAAATAAATATTGACAAGGGTACAAGAATTTATCTTCCATCATCCTTCTTATCTTAGAATAAATGCGGGGATTAAAAAGGTCCACCAAGTTGAAGCTAACCCTCCTGAAAAAAAGATCAATAAGTACCATTGTTTAAGAAGGAACTGCAGATGCTGGAAAATCTAAGGTAAACAAAAATGATGAAGAAACTCAGCGGGTGAGGCAGCATCTTTGGAGCAAAGGAAATAGGCAACGTTTCGGGTCGAAACTCTTCTTCAAACTGATGTGGGGGGGGGGGGGGGGGGGTGGGGGTGGGGGCGGGAAGAAGGGAAGTGGAGGAGCCAGCGGGCTGAGGGAGAGCTGAGAAGGGAGAGAAAGGCGGAGGGAGAGCTGAGAAGGGAGAACATCGCCGCCTCACCGGGACCGCCAAACCTCGCCGCCTCACCGGGATCGCCGAACCTCACCGCCTCACCTGGGACCGTCGAACATCGCCGCCTCACCGTGACCGCCAAAACTTGCCGCCTCACCGGGAAACCTCGCCGAACCTCACCGGGACCGTCGTACATCGCCGCCTCACCGGGACGTCAAACATCGCCGCCTCACCGGGACCGCCGAACATCGCCGCCTCACCAGGACCGTCAAACCTCGCCGCCTCACCGGGACCGCCGAACCTCGCCGCCTCACCGGGATCGCCGAACTTCGCCGCCTCACCGACCATCCGCTGACCGGGACCTCCTACGCTTCGCCGCCGACCCGGACTCCACTCTTCGCGGCACTCCACCGAACCTCGCCGCTCCTCCGCTCTCCAGCAGATCGGTGCCGTCGCCTTCTCAGACTCCAGGCTCAGCACTCGGCGGCACTATGCACCTCTGACATCGCGGGCTCCGACTGCCGGATCCTAGTGCTAGTCGGTGCCCAGGGAACCTCAGTGGTTGTTCCAAGGGGTCTCAGCACTCACACTGAAGTCCTCATCCACCCTCCTCCCTGACCACCTACATCACCCCCTCCACACTCGCATCGGCCACCCTCCACTGCTGCATTCCCCGGCCCCCCAGGGAATCCTCACTGGTTTGTTCACAATCCTCCCTGACCTCCCCCTCTCTGACACTGAACGGTCTGTCCTCATATGAGGCCTCACCCTTTGTTCCCCTCCGTCCCCACCCCCCCCTCCCCGCCACCGATGTGGAGCTCTTCTCTGTCATCGGCCTCACCCCCCCATCCACCCCTTCCCCCGTCTCCCTCCCCTTCCTCTTGGACCCCCTTCTTGGCCATCTACCGGCTTTAGACCTTTTTATTTTAAACTGCCCACGGCACATCAACCGCTTCAACTGCTCCACTCCCCTGTCTCACTCTAACCTCTCCCCAGCCCTCGCTCACTCTGCAACAACCCAGACTGGGTGATCAACCACGCCGACAAGGGAGATGCCGTGGTGGTCAGGCGCGCTGATCTCTACAAGGCTGAGGCCACGTGCCAACTCTCAGACACCTCCTCCTACTTATCCTTGGAGCATGGCCCCACAGACAAGCACCAGGCTACTATCTCTAGCACCATCACTGACTTCATCAACTCCGGCTCCCTTCCCTCCTAAGCCTCCAACCTCATCGTTCCCCAGCCCTGCACGGCCCGATTTTACCTTCTCCCCAAAATCCACTGTCCTGGCAGACCCATTGTTTCTGCCTGTTCGTGTTCTACCGAACCTATTTCCACATACCTTGCCTCCATCCTATCACCCATGGTCAAATCCCTCCCTACCTACGTTCAAGACACCTCATATGCTCTTCATCGACTCCAGCACTTCCGTTTCCTAGGCCCCCATCCCCTCATCTTCACCATGGATGTCCAGTCACTCTACACCTCCATCCCCCATCAGGAGGGTCTCAAAGCCCTTCCTTGACTGCAGAACCAACCAATCCCCGTCTACTAATACTCTCCTCCGCCTAGCGGAGCTGGTCCTTACCCTGAATAAATTTTCATTTGACTCCTCCCATTTCCTCCAAATACAATCCTTGTTCGAGGTGTGTACAGTGGCCCTATTCCAGAACTCTACCTCCGCTACATCGACGACTGCATTGGTGCTACCTCCTGCACCCACACACAACTCACTGACTTCATCCATTTCACCACTAACTTCCATCCAGCACTCAAATACACCTGGGCCATGTCCGACATTTCGCTACCGTTTCTTGACCTCACTTATCTCCATCGCAGGTGATAGACTACTGACTGACATCCACTATAAACTCACTGACTCCCATGGCTATCTGGACTACACTTCTTCCCACACTGCTTCCTGTAAGGACTCCATCCCCTACCAATTCCTCCGTCTACGCCGCATCTACACCCAGGATGAGGTGTTCCACACCAGGGCATCAGAGATGTCCTCATTCTCATGGGAACGGGGGCTCCCCTCTTCTACTATAGATGAGGCTCTCACCAGGGTCTCTTCCATACCCCATGACTCTGCTCTCACTCCCCATTCCCCCACTCGTAACAAGGGCAGAGTTCCCCTTGTCCTCACCTTCCACCCTACCAGCCGTCACATAAAACAAATAATCCTCCGACATTTCGCCACCTCCAACGTGATTCCACCATTTGCCACATCTTCCCATCTCCTCCCGTCTGCTTTCCGCAGAGGGACCGCTCCCTCCGTAACTCCCTGGTCAATTTGTCCCTTCCCACCCAAACCATCCCTTTCTCTGGTACTTTCCCTTGCAACCGCAGGAAATGCTACACTTGTCGCTTTACCTTCCCCCTTGAATCCATTCAAGGACCTAAGCAGTCGTTCCAGGTGCGGCAGAGGTTCACCTGCACCTCCTCCAACGTCAACTATTGCACCCGCTGCTCTAGATGTCAGCTGCTCTACATCGGTGGGACTTGGCAATTGCTTCGCCGAACACCTCCGCTCGGTTCGCAATAACCAACCTGATCACCCGGTGGATCAGCACTTCAACTCCCCCTCCCATTCCGAATCTGACCTTTCTGTCCTGAGCCTCCTCCATGGCCAGAGTGAGGACCACCGTAAATTGGAGGAGCAGCACCTCATATTTCGCTTGGGCAGTCTGCACTCCAGTGGTATGAACATTTCTCTAATTTCAGATAGTCCCTACTTTCTCCTCCCTTCTCAGCTCTCCCTCAGCCCACTGGCTCCTCCTCTTCCTTACTTCTCCCCGCCTCCCCCACCCTCACATCAGTCTGAAGAAGGGTTTTGACCCGAAACGTTGCCTCGGGACTCGGAGCTGTTGCAGCGGGACTCGGAGCTGATGCAGCGGGACTCGGAGCTGATGCAGCGGGACTCGGAGCTGATGCAGTGGGACTCGGAGCTGTTGCAGCAGCCCGGGGCTGCGGCTGTGGGACTCAGAGCTGAGGCAGCGGGACCCGGAGCTGAGGCAGTGGGACTCGGAGCTGATGCAGCGGCACGGGGCTAGGGCTGCGGGACTCGGAGCTGAGGCTGCGGCGGGCCGACTCGGAGCGGAGACGGCGTTCCGGCTTTCGGCAGCGGAGACATCACCACGGAAGTCTGCTGGACTGGAGAGCGGCATCTTCAACTGGTCCAGAACGCAGCCGCCCGACTCATCACCCACAACAAATCCTGGCATCACATCACTCCAGTCCTCAAACAACTTCACTGGCTTCCCATCTCCCACCGGATCACCTACAAAATCCTGGTCCTCACCTACAAAGCCCTCCACCATCTGCCCCCCCCATATCTCACTGACCTCCTCTCCCCCTACCAACCCTCACAGTCCCTCAGATCCACAACAACCGGTCTCCTCTCCATCCACAAGTCCAACCTCCGCAGTTTTGGGGACAGAGCCTTCTCCAGGGCAGCTCCCAGGCTCTGGAACTCCCTCCCCCAACTGATCCGCAATTCCGTGTCCCTTCACCATCTTCCAGTCTCGCCTCAAGACCCATCTCTTCACCTCTGCCTATCCTTAGCCCCACGTCCCCCTCCCTTTTCATCTGTGCATTAATTGCCTCATATTGTGCTTTGAATTGAATTCTGTCTTTACTTTGTGTACTAGTCATGTCTCTACTATTTATTTCATTCCCCTTACATGTTTTTCCTCTACCTGCTAAATTTTTGTAAGGTCCTTGAGACTCTTGAAAGGCGCCCATAAATAAAATTTATTATTATTATTGTTATCTTCGGCCTGGATCGGTTGCCTCAGCGCAGAGGGAGAACAAGGAGGGAAGAGACAGAGACTAAGACTTTTGCCTCCATCACTGTGAGGATGTGCTTGGTGAACTCACTGTGGTGGATGTTAATTTGTGTTTATTGTATGTTTTGTTATTTATTGTACTGTGCAGGCAGCGTAATTTTCGTTCAGACCGAAAGGTCTGAATGACAATAAAGGAATCAAATCCAAATTCAAATTCTTCACTTTCATACAGAGTACTACGTTTTTCTCTTCAAATTATTCCGTGCTATTCAAGCAGGTTGTTATTTAAGCTTTCAGAAAGAAGATATCTAAAAACATGCCACGCTTTCAGTGTGCAAGCTTTTACGGAAGCCAACATTCACAGCACAAGAATTGTATTATATAACTGTCACCCAATAAACAGAAAGCATTCGCGAAGTAACCTTCAATAATCTCACTGCCTTAAAGCTTCAAGATATAGTCACTTTGTAATGTCATGTAGGCAACGGCAATGAGATTATGTAACTTAATAACAGTTCTAATTGTGCTATTGAAGGGAGAAATGTTTTTTGAGGTAAACATGTGTGATGCTCCCATACCTTTCCTCGAATGCTGCACAAAACCTTTAACATTGTATTGTATTGTATGTATTGTATTGTATTCAAATTTATTGTCATTGTCTCAATTTGAGACAACGAAATGAATTTCCCTTACAGGCAGTATCATCAAAAAAAATCACAATTAAAAAAAAATAATAATAATAATAAAAAATAAATAATAAATAAATAAATAATAAAACATATTAAAAATAAAATTGAAATTGAATTTTAAAAAAGCACAAACACAGAAAGTCCACGACACAACATAACATAAATGGCACCAAGGTGAGGATGGCACCATAGTCCAGCCAGCCTCCCCTCCGTGTTCATCCGTGGTCGGGGCCTTCCGAGCACCCGCAGTCGCCGCCCCGGGTGGCCCGATGTTAGGGCCCTCACGCCGGGCTGGTGGAACGCCGAAGCCGCACCCCGACGGTAAGCATCCTCCTCCTCAACGGCCCGGACCTCCTGATCAGCCGCCTCCCGCTGCCGGAGTCTGCAGCTCCTGAGTCCGCAGGCCGAGCCGGGCAGATCGCAGGACCCCGCGCTGTTCATCAGCGCCGCCCGCGTTGGGAGCTCCGCAAACCGCAGCTCCAGGATGTCGGTGCAGCAGGTCCAGCACTCCGGGCTCCAGACGGCGACCCCCGGTAAGGCATCGCCAGCCCCGCGATGTTTCAGCGCTGTCCCGCCGCTGCTGGAGCTCCGGTCGATCCCGGCAGGAAAGGCCGCGCCAATCCAGGTAGGTAGGCCGCTGTGGGGGGAGGGGGGGGGGGGGGGCGAGGACGCGACTCGAATAATAGTCGCGTCCTCACCAGGAAGCGGCTGAAGGACGGTATCCCCCGCACCGTGCCCTCTTCCCCCACATAAAAACACAAAAAAAACACAAAGAAACACACTTTTACATAACTAAATAAACAAAAAAACAAAAAGATACCGGGCTGTAGGTGGAGGCTGCTGGCACCAACGCCACCGGAAGTACAACACTAACATCTCAACTAAAAGAGATATATCCAATATTGCATTACACTCGCTGATTTTAAATAATGTGCTCCAGACTTTGCAATGGAACTTCAATGTAAGAATGCTGCCCCCTTTGCCATAGTTCACATCTAAAAGTGCCATTTTCAAAGAGAGGAATCTAAGCTTGGAGTCAGAGGATGTAGGTGAGGTACTAAACAAATACTTTGCATCTGTATTCACTCAGAAGTACTTAGAGGACAGCGAGATCAGCCTGGAGAATACAAATATGTTCGGTCAGTTTGAGATCCAGAAGAAGGTGGCGCTGAGGTTCTTGAAGAGCATTAGGAGGATGTCCCCAGGGCCTGATATGATCTATCCCAGGATATTGAAGGAGGCAAGAGAGGAGATTGTGAGGGGCTTGACGAAGATCTTTGTTTCTTCCCCAACCACAGGCAATGACTGGAGATACAATAAAATAATACAATATAATACAAATTTATTTGTCACATGCACCAACTAAGGTGCAGTGAAATGAATTTGCCAAGCAGCGAAGTAATTAAAATAAGAACACACAATACACAGTAGAATTTAACATAAACATCCACTACAACATGCTTCATTATGGTGGAAGGCAACAAAGATCAGTGAGTCCTCCTCCTTTGTTCATCCGTGGTACAGGCCCTCTCGTCGGGATGATCGAAACTCCGACATCGGGACGGTCGGAAACTCTCCGTGGCTTGGAGTACCTGGAACGGCCACTTTCCTACTGGAGACTGTGGCTTCAGGATGTTTTAGGCCGCAGGCCGGCAGTCGGAGTTCTTCGAGGGATCCCAGGCTCCAGATGGTAAGTCCACGCCACGCCTGCGGCTAGAAGCTCCGCAGACCATAGCCCCATAATGCCAAAGTCAACAGGGCAGCGAACAAAGCATTCCTTTCTGGCGACCCTCGGCAAGGGTTCGCCCACTCCGCGATGGGAAACTCCACGCTGCGCCCGCTGCTGAAGCTCTGGGCCCGACTCCGGAAAAGGCAGCTCCAATCCAAGCTGCTAGGCCGCTAGAGGGGAGGCAGAGAAGCGACATGGAAAAGGTCTCCGTCGAGGAAGTGGCTGCAACACGGCTTCTTCCTTTTCTCCTCCACCACCCCCCACGCAAGACATACCGAGGGACACTAAAACAAACATTTGGACATACTAAAAAAATCAAAAAAAAGTCGAAATAACGAACACGCTGCTGGCAGGGCAGCTGACTCGCAGCGCCCCCAACCGACCACCTGGCCAAAAGTTGTTCCTTTGTTTAAGAGGGGAACTAGAGAGAATCTAGGGAACTATAGCTCTGTGAGGTTCATGTCAGTGGTAGGGAAACGATCACTTTTAACAAAGAAGCATTTAAAATATTCTCAGGAAGTGCTTTTCTTATCAATTAGATAATATTTTATTTTAGACCATTTCAGGAGGGTGTACACTCCACCTGCAAAGTCAGAATGTTAACATTCCCAAGATGTGTAAGCACGGTTCTCTCAAGACAAACTGCTACAGATGCAACATAGAAAGCATACTGTCAGGTTGCATCACAGCGAGGTTGGTCTAAGAAATTGCAGAAAGTTGTAAATGAAGTCCATCACACAGATTCGACTCCCCACCATTAACTCCTTCCACACTTTGTGCTGCCTCGGAAAAGCAGCGAACATAATCAAAGACTTGACCCACTCCAATCATTCCCTCTTCCTGCTTCTGTCGGGCAGGAAATACAGAAGCTTGAAAGCACGCACAGCCAGACTCATGAACAACTTTTCCACTCTTTTCAGACTTCTGAACAGTCCTACCATAAGCTAGGGTACAGTCTGATTCAAATCTACCCCATTGCGGACATTGGACTTTGTCTAGGGAACTGTTACTCTACAATGCTGAGAAACTATATTTTGTATTGGTATCTTTCTCTTTGTTCTACCTTTTTGTAATTGAGTTTGACTTCATCGCATTTAAGTACAGTATTATCTGATCTGAGTGGATAGGATGTAGGACACATTTTTCACTGTACTTCATTACATGTGACAATAATGAACTTGAAGATAGCGGCTAGTATTTGCAAACTGAACCCCACAGTTTCAAGCTAAACTCCAGTAATAATCCAGTCCAGAATGAGGAGATTTTGGACTTTCATCACCACAAGCAAAACAAATGGAAAAAAAATGCAACAAAAGAATACTTACAGCCAAAGACTTGGAAAGTCTCTGTCGAAATACATTCAGGATTAGAATTACAATTTCCAGATGAGGTATGTACACCAACCCTTTCTTGAGGAAGGCCTTCCGAGCTCGGACCAGTTCCAGAGCATCAGTAAAAGGGACCTATTGGAAGCAAATAAAATCTAGTGAAAACCCCACAAATATAAACTAAACATAACCGCTGTTACAGAATAATGAAAGGCATAGAGAGGGTGGATGAGGAAAGGACATTTCCATTGGTGGGAGAGTCTAGGACCAGAGGTCATAGCCTCAGAATTAAAGGGTGCTCTTTTAGAAAGGAGGTGAGGAGGAACTTCTTTAGTCGGAGGGTAGTTAATCTGTGGAACTCATTGCCACAGAGGGCTGTGGAGGCCAAGTCAGTGGATATTTTTAAGGCAGAGATAGACAAATTCTTGATTAGAACAGGTATCAAGGGTTATGGCGAGAAGGCAGGAAAATGGGATTAGGAGGCAGAGATCAGCCATGAATGAATGGCGGAGTAGACTCGATGGACCAAATTCTAACTTTTATAACTTGTGAACTTTAGTTGAAAAGGCTTACAATATTTGTGTTACAACAAACCTTCTCATATTCCCACATCAAAATACGTGGCAACACCAACCATTCCAAATTAAAACTGAACATTTTAAGCAGTGCTCACCAAATTCAGAAACATTCAATAGGAAATTAAACTCTGGATGCTGCCAATTTAATAAAAGCTGCCAAATTCAGCTGGTGTTGTAATTGTCAATACCTAAAGATTAGCAGTCTTTAGTTGAATGACCCCGGCTTGATACATTAAACAAAAGAATCAAGAACTGGGTAAGGGGAGGGTGGAGGGTAGGGGGGGTGGAGGGTGTGGTAGGGGGGTGGGAGGGACTGGAAGCGAGAGAAAAAAAACAGGACGAATCAGGACTGGCAACAGATTACCTAGGTTAAACTACAACACAGCTTCCAACCCAGCACTACGAATGTTGAATTCTCCAAATTTAGGTAACTTCTACAAACACTTCCCTCCCCTATCCACCTCTTCCTCCACTAACAGTCTGTTAACCAGTTCCCAGTTCACAACGATATATCCCTCTTGGGCTCACACTGTCCCAATTCAACAATCAAGCTATTAGGGAACTTTGTTCCCAAGGTCATCTGGTGCCGGCCTCAATTTGTCCTGGTTTTTCTCTCACTTCCAGTTCTCCCACCCCACCACAATCAGTCTGAAGAAGGGTCCCAACCCGAAACGTCACCTATCCATTGTAAATTGTAAATTGTCCCTGGTGTGTAGGATAGTGTTAGTGTGCAGGGATCGCTGGTCGGCGCAGACAAGGTGGACCGAAGGACCTGTTTGCGTGCATGTATCTCTAAACTAAACTGAACTAAACAACAGAAAATCTATGAAGAAAAATGAGCAAGTAAAATGAAACATAACATTTCAAGTTTTAATCAGTTGG
Organism: Leucoraja erinaceus; assembly: GCF_028641065.1. Classification (NCBI taxonomy): domain Eukaryota; kingdom Metazoa; phylum Chordata; class Chondrichthyes; order Rajiformes; family Rajidae; genus Leucoraja; species Leucoraja erinaceus. The sequence goes on from NC_073381.1 coordinate 15,418,994, forward strand.
TATTGTTCGCACCTTGTAAAAGATTTGTTCTTCTATTACAACTGCGGTTAGTCCAGATGAATTTTGTAGTTTGCTACTCAGGTGTTTTTTTTCCTCTGGCTCAATCTGAAATAAACCAAAAACCTCATAGTTTAGGTCGAGACATTGTTTTGACACTCACAAATAACCGAGCATTTAACACATCCCAGATTGCCCAGGGCAATGAAAAGGCAATTACCTGGGAAAGCAACAAGTTACTTCTGGAATGACACACTGATCTGGATGATAAATAGAAACACTCAGACCGGCTGATGTGAATACAAAAATCAGTCCATCAGCCAACAAATCACCTACCAACTTAGCATTTCATTCTGTTTCTCGAATAACATAGGAAAACCTTAATTCACACAATTAGAATTGAAAAATTGTATAATATTGGGGAAATTATTTTTTTAAACGCTCGAAGTTATCATGAGGTGAAATGCACTGCCTGAAACAATAGCCTGAGCATTGAATTTCATCACCAAAATAGGACATGCAACCTACCAGGCTCATGCTGGTACCGATGCTCACGTTGGTGTATCCTCCTACCTTACTTTATCCAATTCTAGAGTGCGACATTCTCATTTATTCTCCAAATATGTTTAGGTTCGGGTTTAGGTTTATTATTACCACTTGTACCAAGGCACGGTGAAAAGATTTTATTTGCATACTATCCAGTCAAATACATAAATACAATCAAGCCAAATGCAAAGAGAAAGATACCACAGGCCAAAATAGTTGCTCAGCATTGTAGCTTATTGGGACTGTATGGAAGGACCGTTCAGAAGTTTGATAACTGAAAGGAAGAAGCTGTTCCTGAGACTGGTGGTGCGCGCTTTCAAGCTTCTGTATTTTCTGCCCGAATGGAGTGAGAAAAAGGAATGACCGGAGTGGGAGAGGTCCCTGATTATTTTGCCTGCTTTCCCTAGGTAGCGTGAAGGGTAGATGGAGTTAATGGTGGGGAGCGTGGTCTGTGTAACGGACTGGTCCAAATCAATAACTGAGGTGTTGTCAAACCAACCTGACAGTAGGCTTCCTATGGTGCAGCAGTAGAGCTTTGACAGTCATAGGAGACATGCAGAATCTCCTCAGTCTTCTGTGGTAATAGAGACGATGGTGTGCTTTTTTTTAGTTGTAACGTTCATGTACTTGGTCATTGACCTCATCAACTTCTTGTAGCAATGAGCTCTACATTCTGATACATAGTGGGTGAAAGATGTATCTCCTGACAGGAGCATCTCTGGAGAGAAGGAATGGGTGACGTTTCAGGTTGAGACCCTTCTCCAGACTGGTTAAGGATAAGGGAAACGAGAGGTATAGACAATGATGTAGAGAGATAAAGAACAACGAAAGATATGCAAAAAAGTAACAATGGTAAAGGAAACAGGCTATTGTTAGCTGTTTTTAGGGTGAAAATGAGAAGCTAGTGCAACTTGGGTGGGAGAGGATTTAGAGAGAGAGAGAGAGAGAGAGAGAGAGAGAGAGAGAGAGAGAGAGAGAGAGAGGGAATGCCGGGGCTACCTGAAGTGAGAGAAATCAATATTCATACCATTGGGCTGTAAGCTGCCAAAGCAAAATATGAGATGCTATTCCTCCAATTTGCAATTAGCCTCACTCTCACAATGGAGGAGACCTAGGACAGAAAGGTCTGTGTAGGAATGGGAAGGAGAATTATAGTGTCCAGCAACCGGGAGATTGTTTCCAGTGTTCCCGATGTGACCTCCTGAACATCGGTGAGACCAAGTGTTTACATGATGACCGTTTCCCCAAACACCTGCACTCAGTCCACCAAGGTCTACCAGATCACCTAGTTGCTAGCCATTTTAACTCTTCGTTTCATTTCCATACTGACATTTCTATACTGGGCCGCCTTCATTGCCAGAGTGAGGCCACTCACAAACTGGATGAACAACACCTCATATTCTGCTGGGGTAGCTTACAACCCAACAGTATGAACATTGAATTCTCCAATTTTAGGTAATTACAGACACCCTTCCTTCTCCTTCTCCTCCCCTGTACCCCACCTGGACACTGCACCTATTTCTCCCCTCCCCCTCCTCTTCTACCAACTTTCCTTCCTCTAGGTTCAAGAAACAAGGAAGGAATGGGACGATATCTACTCACGATCGTCCCGTCAACGGAAGGCTTGAGGCCCCCGACCATGGGAAAACAAAGAAACGAAGAGATTGAACACGTTTTTTTGCCTTCCATCACAGTGAGGAATGTGGAGGAGTTTCTGTAGTGGATGTTCATGTTAAAAAGTATTTTATGTGTTTGGTTGCTTTCTATTGGTATGACTGTATGGCAAATCAAATTCCTCGTATGTTGCAAAACATTACTTGACTAATAAAGGATGATTATAATTTGCAACTCTTTAATCCTTTTTGTTTTTTTTATTTTTAGTGAGTTGAGTGTTTTGTTTTTGGAGCTCTAGGCTTTTTTATGTGGGGGGCGGAAGGGGGAAACTGCTTTTCAGGGTCTCTACCTGGTTGGAGAGGTGGCTTTTCTCCGAGCACCACCTTCGACCCGTCCTCGTGGCCACCAACGGGCTTGGAGTGGCGTTTCCTGATGGGACCGGCCAGAACCTCGGCTTCGGCGGCGGCACAGCGCCGGAGCGCCATCGCGGAGCGGACGATGCCTTGCCGGGGTCGCCGCGCTGGAACTGTATGCAGGGACTGTATGCAGGGTCTGCCGATAAAAACATTGCAGAGCTGCGGTCTGTGGAGCGGCCAGCCGCTGACGGCGGTGAACTTTACATCGGGTGCCTGGGATCTCTCGCCGAGATCCCCAGTGGTGGAGCTCCATCCAGAGCGGCCTGTCGGCTTCGGAAGCCGCGGTCTCCGGTAAGGAAGCAGCCGTTCCAGGTTTCCCATGCCGCTGTGAGGATTTTCCCGACGCCGGAGCACCATCAACCGGCGAGAAGGGTCTGGAACATCGGGCCTCCATAAAGGCGACTGCGGAGCATTGCCACTTTCATTTCACTGCACATCTCGGCCCGACTATGGGTGGACTTGACATAGGGATGGGGACGGACTTTGTGCCTTCCCTCACAGTGGGAACCATTGTGGGGGGATGTTTTTTATGTTTACATTTCTTTATTATTGTCATGTTGTTTTCTTTTTTATGTGCTGCAATGGCAATCCACATTTCACTACACCAATTGGTGTATGTGACTAATAAAGAACCTTTGAACCTTTTGTCTCACATCTTGCTTTTTCAGTTCTGGCCTGTGCCCAACACACTGTCTATCAACCTCCCCCCTCCCCTGTATCCACCTATGGGGTGGAGTGTGTTGATTAACAGGTGGGTGGACAAAGCAAGAGATGAAAAGGAGACAAAATGGGACTGAACGAGACAAAAAAGGGGACAAAAGGATGTTGGCGGGGAAAGAAGAGGTTTGAAAAAACAGTGAAATGTGAAGCTGGAGGGAGGGATATAAGAGGAAGGGGACAGAGGGGCAGGGTGGAAAGAGGAAAAAGAATGGGTAGGATGTTATCTGAAACTGGAAAATTCAACGTTCATGCTGTTAGGTTGTAAGCTACCCAAGCGGAATACGAGGTACTGTCCTTCCAGTTTGCATGCAGCATAGCTCTAGCAATGTAGGAGGCCCAGGACATAAAAGTCAGTGTAGGAATGGGTAACAGAGTTTATACGGTTAGCAACTGGACATCCAGCAGGCCTAGGTGGACCGAGCGCAAGTGTTCAGGGAAACAGGAACGCCAGATGTAGTCGTTGAAATTAAGTGGTGTATGTGAACCTCCCTCTCACTTGGAATGGTTACTGAGGTCCCTGAATGGAAATCTCTTGGAAAGTACCTGGGGATGGGATGGTTTGAGTGGAAAGGGATGAGTGAACGAAGGAGTTGCAAAGGGAGTGGTCTGTGGGGAAAGTGGAAAGGGTGGGGATGTGAAGAAGTGACTGATGGTGGGATCACATTGCAGGTGGCGGAAATGACGGAGAATGATGTGTTTGATGCAGAGGCTGCTGGGGTGAAAGGTAAGGACCAGGGGAACTCTATCCTTGTTCCATATTGGGGGAGGGGAATCGAGAGCAGAACTGCGGGACACAGAAACAACATGGGTGAGGGAACCATTCACATCAGTAGGGAGACAATATTTCTTAAAGGACGACATCGGTAGAATGCCTCACCTTGGGACCAGATGGATGGAGACTGAGGAATTGAGAGCAATGGATGGTGTCCTTGCGTGAGTGCAGGGTGGAAGGTGGTGTAATCAAGATAACTGCGAGATTCATTGGATTTATAATAAACATCAGTTAAAAGTCTGCCCCCTATGATGGAGATAGAGAGATCAAGAAAGGGTAGAGAGGTGTCAGAGATAGTCCAAGTGAATTTGAGGGCAGGGTGGAAGTTATTGAACTTGATGACGTCAACGAGCTCTGCACATGTGCAGAAGGCAGCCCAGTGCAGTCAGCGATGTAGCAGTGAAAGAGTTGGGAATAAGTGACAGTGGAACAAGGACTGTTCAATATAACTAACAAAAAGGCAGGCCTAGCTGGGGCCCATGCGAGTGCCCATGGCTACACCTCAATTTGAAGCGAGGAGTCAAGAGAAGTTGTTGAGGGAGAGTTGCATCAGCCTCCACTTGGTAGAACTTCCTTGTGTCTACTTAAACATTTATTTAGTAACTGCTTTGTGATGTTAAACATTTGTTCAATAACTGCTTTGTGATATTAAACATTTATTCAGAAAAGTATCTATATATTTTGGAGAAGACAACCACAAATGAATTTTGTTGAATTATCCAATTAATTCTATTCTACTGCCCTCCCCACTGATTTGTAATTTATCCCCATTGAGTATTTATTTATTTCCATTTTGACCGTGAATGCTGAATCTGACAGAATTCAATGCTGCCTGTGTCACACATTGATATATTGGGATTGGCAGAAGCTGTTCAGTTCATGTTTATTTGTCATTCTGTTGCTTCTTGGCTGAGCTATTGCTTAACTCCATCTCCCACTTTGATTCTGTAATCCTTCGTAATTACCCTCAAACCAGTTTCACTGGAAAAGGCGACAAGAATCAAGTATTCATGCTCATCTCTTAAAGACAATGACCATCAATCTGAAATATTCACTGTTTCCCTCTTCCTAAGTGCCATCCACAAATATCAAATAACTCCACTTGTTAAAATTTCAGATTTTTAGCATTTGTTCTATAAAAGTTTGCCATTTATGTGCATTGTGTCTAGTGATAAACTACAGAATTGGAAAAAAACAACCATTAATACTGCAGTTTCCAGACTCGCACGGAAGGGAGAGAATGCAAGTAGGTATCCCGGAACTGGAAAACCCACACCAGCCGGCTGATGATTGGAACAACCTCACGATATGTCTGAAGATAAGAAAGGCATCCTAAAGCCAAATTCACAGCTGATAATATTGGTAAAGCTTCCTTTATGGGTTCTGGTTCGATGGTTCAGTATCAATTTACAAGTTTAATTAATTTTGTTTTGGAAAGAGTTATATGCGCGATTTTGAAAATATCCAATTATTGCTCTTTTTAGCTGCATTTACTTATAATGCAATCTTTTACTTTCATCTGCATCATGAATCGTAAAATAGTGCAGCGTTCAGCAGCTCCATGACAACTCTGTCGTTTTCTTACGTTTGGAATTAAACCCATGATGTTCTTTTGCCTAAAGCAACAGGGTAGTATTGCCAATCAATTAGCAGCCTCTGTGGAAAATCATTAGTTTACGTAATGGCCTCTGGTCTTAACACAGAGTTCAATGTCCCAGTAACCACTGTTCCCAATTTCTTGAACAGCAAGTGATGGCATTGGTTTTGCTGTGACCATTTACATAAAACTTGCATTTATATAAAGCTTTTAACTAAGCAAAACATCCCAGGGGCTTCACAGAAGTGTCACCAGGCAAAAATTAATAACTAAACCACTTAAGGAGATATTAGGAAAGATGAATAACAGCTTGGTGAAAGAGGTATAAAATTTAAAAGACAGATGGAAGGGTTTAGGGAAAGAATTCTAGACCTTTCGGCCATGGCAGCTGAAGTCACAATTGTTAATGATTGAGGAATTAAATTTAGGGAGACATGAGAAATAGTCCAGCAAGATATTTAGATAGATTAGTGGGGTGTTAGAGATAGGAGAGGCAAAGCTATCTTGACACTTGGAAAAAAGGGAAGAGGATTCTGAACAAGACATTCACAATATGTAACCAAATTCAGATCAACAATTTCCTGCAACCTCTCCATGTCTATCCCTCTCTACGATATTCCCTTCCATTGGCTCTTTAGTTTAGTTTAGAGATACAGCGCGGTAATGTGCCCTTTCAGCCCAGAGGGTCCGTGCCGACCAGCGATCCCCGCACATTAACACTATCCTATACCCAATAGGGACAATTTTTACATTTACCAAACCAATTAACCTACGTAACTATACGTCTTTGGAGTCTCTATTTGGCTGTGTATTTGGTTGCTATAAGATAAGTCTCTAACTTGTTCCAGTTCTGTCAAAGACTATCCAAGTTGGCGGTTTTTTCCTTCCACAAACATTACGTAACCTGACATGGTTTTCCCAGATTATTCAGTCTTCAGTCTGTATTATATATTCACTCTACCGCAAGAATTGTGTAAAAATACAATTATGAGTAGTAGCTGTATTTCAATTCTCTTCCTGCTGATAAAAATAAAGTAGATTCTGGAAATCTGAAATAAAGCTGAAATGTTGGAAATTCAGCAGACCTGGCAACATCTGTGCAGGGAGAAACAGAGCCCACGTTTCAGATTTAAAAAACCCTTAAAGCTGTAACAAATGTACCATCTCAAAATGTGCTGTTACTCATAATAAATGCAATCTTCATAATTTTTACTGTGAAGTTTTTTTATACTGAAGAATTCCTTCAAGAAAGACTCTTCCCTTCGAGTATTCCCTACTCCACCCACAGCACACAATCCCCTCCCATCTCTCCAGCGCTGCGAACAAAGGGGCATTCAAAAAGCCACACGTCATTTTCAGAACAAGGCCTCTCGACCAGACAGCATTCTTATTGAAACTTGGCAGGAAGAAATATTAAGAAAGAAGACAAATCTGAACGCATTCACTACAGAGAGATGACTGCTTTGGGAAAAGTCATTACATGGGTCCTCCACAATTATCCTCTCCGAGTGGCCAAAGACCTGTTCTCTAATTAGCCATCAAGATCTAAAATGGGCATAATCTTCACTGTGAGGCAATCACAAAACACAATCACAAGTTCATGGTGCAGCATCAAATACCTTTCAAACGCTTCTAATTGCCAGCCAAAGTGTGTACCACAGTTCCAATGCAATGTACAAGCAGGTCAAGTAAGATCATGCCATCACTCCAGCATCTTTCTTACCCTTTCTTATTGAAAATATTGCTTTTTTTTCTGGAATCTACAAAACAAATATGAAACTTTTTACATTTTACGAACAGCATCCCATTCTCGGAAACTAAGGATACACTCAACATCAATCTGAGAAGTTGTCTGCAGAAGACACTTCCATGCACATATGCAGGTCAAGCTCCAGGTCATTGACAATTCATTTAATCAAGCCTGTCAGAGAGCAGGCCTTAATCGAAACATCTGCAACACTCATCTGTCCCCATTGCACAGCATTGGCCCCTCCCCCCATCCATTGCCCACAATGAAATCCTGGAAAACTTGGATCACTTTCCGCATCTTAGGAACCAAATCACAACAAAGACTGGCAAATCGCATGTAATCCACCACAGCTTCTAGCGTGGCAGCACAGGCGTTGGCAGTCTGACAAAAAGCGTTGAAAGATTAAGAACTCAAACCCTAAAGCTCATGGTCGATGGGGGTCGCAATAATCACTGCATTCCTATATCCTTCAGAGACAACAAATTACCTTGGGAAGGCATTTCAAAGAACTGGAGAGGAACCGTCTCCACAACATCCTCCAGATCCATTGCAGGATAAGCAAATTGACATCAGTGTCCTTTCCCAGCCAAACGTCCACAGCATCAAAGCTTCAATGACACTTTCATGACCGGTTGCTATGGTCGCATGTTAAACATCAAAAATGGGCGCATGATGCCAAGCCATGTCACACAAAGATTTCCAGGAGGACAGAGGAAATGCTTCATGAATGTTTGCAAAACCCGCTTGGAAAAATCCCTCACCACCTCCAGACCAAAGACCATCCGAAACAGAGATGGTTCATTTGGAATGGGACTCACAATCTTGTTGGGAGAACATGACCCAATGAAAACAGCAGAAGCAGCACAGTATCTGGGGTGCGAGATTGCAACCTTCAAGTGGTCCGCCCTGTTTCGGCAAATGCAATCAACAATCAAATAGAACAAGTTGTCCTACAACTTTAGGCTGTGCACACCATACGCAAGAAGAAGAAGAAGCACAGTACCTCTCATCCATCCCACCCATAAAGCCCATCAGGTAACTCCTGCCCCATCTGTGGCAAGGTCTGCAGATCCCACCTTGGCTTCTTGAAACATATCCGAAACTACAGAGGAGAATCCTGGCTTCCTCTATTAAGTGGGAATGCCTAAGGAGGAGGGTGGCTTTTGTCCCTTGGAAATTGGACTTTAAATTAGACTTATTTCATTGTGTTATCGTAATGTGACAACAACAACAAAAAAATAGGTGGAGTGTTTTGTGAGATGATTGTGCAAAATGTCCACCCAACTGTTTTAAAAATGATTCCTAGTGAAGTTTGAGAAATAAGTAATCATTGGGCTAAATAAACTCTCGGAGGTCCCGAGTTTTTTAAACTGGAGTGTGAACATTGCCAGAATGAGCATCACCCATAAATCTGACTCCATCTTATCCCAGTGATATTTTGCTACCCATTGCCGTGTCTCTCAATAGTTTTGAAAAGTTGATCAATCCAATTAGATATTGATTTATGCTTTCTATATCCACTGGTGAAGCCAACAGGTTCAAGACTAATACCTAGGAACTTGTCCTCATATCTTCATCAACTCACTTCTGTTTGCATTCAAATTTCACATTGCATTCATATTTTTCAAATACGTCCAAATTCCTTTTTGAAAGTTATTACTGAATCTGCTTCACCACTTTTTTTGAACAGGATGTAGATCACAACTCACTGTACTGTGTGCTGATCATGGGTGGTTCTATAGTGAAGTTGCAATTGAAAAAGTGCAACCAAGTTAATTCTCAAAGACCCCCATCTCAGCAATAGAAATAATGTGGTTTAAGACAAGGGCACAGTAATTTGTTGAAAATCGCCAAACTATGAAAGAGGGAAATAAAAAAGCCTTCGTCTTAAAAAGGCTTATTAATGACGTACCATTTTGAACATTCATTCTGAACTGTCTGAAACATAAGAGCAGCTAACTTTAATTGAGCCAAATAGGAAAAATAACTGCTGAGTGGTAGATAAGCTTAAACCAACAAACAAACTAAGCCGGTACTTTTGTTCAAACTGCTGAAATGCCTTACAATTACTTGCAAACTTATTTGCAGTAAAGATATATTTATAGCCTCGGGGAAGTGTTCAATTGAATACTTCGTCAATGAAGCCACACAGGACACGCCATTATGTTAGAGACTTTCTGGATGCAATTGTTTGTTTCCCATTTTAAATTGGTTCAACGCCATTTAAAATATGCTCACGTGAAAAACGCAGATTAAAGGCAGCTATGGTAAATAATAGCACCCAAGTGGCAATGCTGCCTCAAAAAATGTGATTTAATAATTCATTCTATTCCCTGTGAGAGATCAATATTTGAAACGTTATTTGGTTTCCACAGCACAAGTTTCCAACAGATGCTTTGGAAGCAAAACCATACCCAAAAGAGACGAGTAATATCTAATTTCCCTCACTCAAAGTTTCTATCCCATCATAACCCTTTAACTAGTAACTATTTGTAAGGGGATACAAATAGTTACAATTATTACTTTTCAAACAATGTAGAATTGGAGAGACAACTTGCATGAATATTGACAAGTGCATGGTGGGAAATGGTACCAAAAAGAATGTTCATCCAAAGAGCTGAATGACCCTCTCACATTTCCATGCGTAAATGATAGTTTAAACTATAACACAAAATGCTGGAGTAACTCAGTGGATCAGGTAGCACTTCTGGAGAACATGGATAGGTGATGTTTTGGGTCGTGACGCTTCTTCAGGGGAAGCAGGAAAGAAAGCTGGATGAGAGAAGGGGCCAGACAAATCGCGGCTGCAACAGATGAGTGGGTTCCCTGATAGGCATATTGTTGGACAAAGACCAAAGAAAGAAAAGGGTGTGAAAAGGAACATTTTCTGTTTTCCCCACTAGTTACATCTTCCTATCTCCAGCCATTTACACCATCCAGAGATCGCTCTCATCACAAATCCTTGATTCACTCATCCCTTCCCATCCAAACCACCCCATCCTGAGTGCTGTCCCCTGCAACCACAGGAGATGCAACACCTGTCCCTCTACCTCCTCCCTAACCAACATTCAGGGGCCCCGGCAGTCCTTCCACATGAGAAAGAGGTTCGCATGAACCTTATCTACTGCACCCGGTGTTCCCGTTCATCTTTATACAGGTGCACAACCTTTTATCCGAAAGCCTTGGGACCAGACACTTTTCGTAATTCGGAATTTTTCGGCTTTCAGATTGGAAGATTTTTAGCGTAGATTTTAACGGCTGGCTCAGTGGTAGAGTGCTGGGCTCATATCCGCAAGGTCGCGAGTTTGCGCCTCGATCCCGGCAGTTACTCGATCGCGAGTTTGAGTCTTCAATGTAGTTTTTTCTTGCAGAATAGGAGAGAATAGGGAGGGTTAGGCTGGGAGCATTCTCTGCGAGATGATCTTAGTGCGGGAGACAAGTGTAGGAGAGGTGTACTGACTGTGTGGGCAGAACTTTGGAAGTGATTGCCCACCATTCTCAAAAGCCGCTGTGTCTCCCTGTCCCTCCAACTCCAGAGGAATCCGCTCCCTGATGGGCCGCAACGGCGACAAGTGGCAGTTCGCCCACAGCCCGAGCTGCGCCACCCCAAGAACAAGACGTACCTTGCACACCATCAGCTTCTGCCCCTATGGGGAGCGTGTTCCTCGGGAGTTGGAGCGGGGCTGGGCTGGAGTTGCTGATCTGGGATCTCCGTGCTTGCAGTGGGCCCGGGGGTCGGTGTCCCGATGAGGGGGCGCAGCTCGGGCTGTGGGCGAACTGCCACTTGTCGCCGTAGCGGCCCATTGGGGAGCTGCTTCTGGTGGTCCTGACGTCTCTCAGCTCCTGTCCAGGGGGGTGGCCGGAGACGTCAGGACCAACAGGAACCCGCTCCCCGATGGGCCGCTACAGCGACAAGTGGCAGTTCGCCCACAGCCCGAGCTGCGCCCCCTCATCCACAACCCGGGTTCCTCTGGAGTTGGAACGGGGCTGGGCTAGAGTTGCTGCTGGCTGTGAGTCTCTGGGATCTCCGTGCTTGCAGTCGGTGTCCCGTTGGTCCTGACGTCTCCGGCCACCCCCCTGGACAGGAGCTGACAGGACGTCTCCGGTCACCCCCCTGTACAGGACGTCTCAGCTCCTGTACAGGGGGGTGGCTGGAGACATCACAGCCCGAGCTGCGCCCCCTCATCCGCAACCCCAAGAACAAGTACCTTGCACACCATCAGCTTCTGTCCCTACGGGGAGCGTGTTCCTCTGGAGTTGGAATGGGGCTGGGCTGCTGCTGGCTGTGGGTCTCTGGGATCTCCGTGCTTGCAGTGGGCCTGGGGGTCGGTGTCCCATTGGTCCTGACGTCTCCGGTGATTGGCACTGACCTGCTGGCATCGCCGATCTGAAGACAGTGCAAAGCCCCCGCGCCGGTGCAATGGGCGGGGAGCTGGAGAGGGGAGGGAAGTATTCACACACATGGCCGGGAGGCAGAGGGGTGTAGGTGGGGTGAAACTGAAGGGAGCGACAATCTGCTGCTGCCTGCCCGCTGAGTTAAAATGTTCCCACGCAAGACTCACGATACACTGTATACACTGTATATCGTGAGTCTACCGTGGGAACTTTTTAACTCAGCGGGCAGGCAGCAGCAGATTGTCAATTATTAACCCTCCCGCGCAATATACCCTCACCTTCTCTTTTATGAATGGGGATTTAGTTCCCCTTTCTTCGAGGACCGACCGAGGTTCCGCTGTCACCTCTGCGGGCTGCCCTCGGTGAACGTCTTCAAGGACCTTTCTTCAAGAACCGAAGAAATGTCCGCTATTCGGAGCTTTTCGTTATTTGGATGTTCGGATAAAAGGTTGTGCACCTGTACAAGGGCGAGACCAAGCATAGACTCGGTGAACACCAAGCATAGACTTCGCCGAACGCCTATGCTCGGTCTGCTTAGGCCTGCAGGATCTCCCGGTTGCTAACCATTTTAACTTAACGTCCCATTCCCTAGGAATGTTACAAAATGTTGAGATTTTAAAAATTAAGCCTGTAATTTATCCCATCAGATAAAGTATAAAAAGAACTTTAATTTGATACCTAATTCACTTTCATATCTTCAGTATTAAAATTCCAGAAACGTCACCTACCATATTCTCCAGAGATGCTCAGTTACTCCAGCATTTTAAATCTTTCTTTGGTAAACCAAAACCTGCAGTTCCTTGATACTACTATAGTTCAAACTATACTTTGTTAATTGCAATGCAAAAATAAATATGAATGCTCAAACCAAGTTCATTTATTTTGTGTTACAGGTGCACAACCTTTTATCCGACAGCCTTGGGACCAGACACTTTTCGTAATTTGGAATTTGTCGGTCTTCGGAATGGAAATTTTTTAGCGTAGATTTTAATGGCTGGCTCGGTGGTAGAGTGCCCGGCTCATATCCGCAAGGTCGCGAGTTTGCGCCTTGATCCCGGCAGTTCCTCGGTCGCGAGTTTGAGTCTTCAATGTAGTTTTTTCTTGCAGAATAAATGTCTGTATGAAATGCAGTGTGTTGAATGAATTCCTGAATTTGTAAATGTGACCGCAGCATTGAATCACCTCCCGCACTCATGTCACCCTAGCGGGGCTACATGCCCTAAGGCGGCCTAAGGCGACATTTTCACACTCTTATATCCGTGTGCAGCAGAGGCGCCAAACGTGAGCTTTGGTGTGCAGACGACATCCTGGAAAAAATGTCTGGTTTCTTCCAGGTAGGCGATATACCCTCCCGCGCAATATACCCTCCACTTCTCTTTTATGAAGGTGATTTAGTTCCCCTTTCTTCCAGGACCGACCCGAGGTTCCGCTGTCACCTCTGCGGGCCACCCTCGGTGAACGCTCACTCAACTTTGTCTTGGGATTCCTACTCTCCCACGCAATGTACCCTCACCTTCTCTTTTATGAATGGGGATTTAGTTCCCCTTTCGTCGAGGACCGACCGGAGGTTCCGCTGTCACCTCTGCGGGCCGCCCTCGGTGAACGTCCTGTCTCCCTGTCCCTGGGATAGCAGGGGGCGATCAAACAGCACAATACCCCCCTCCCCCTCCAACTCCAGAGGAATCCGCTCCCCGATGGGCCGCTACGGCGACAAGTGGCAGTTCGCCCACAGCCCGAGCTGCGCGACCCCAAGAACAAGACGCACCTTGCGCACCATCAGTTTCTGCCCCTCTGGAGTTGGAGCGGGGCTGGGCTGGAGTTGTTGATCTGGGATCTCCGTGCTTGCAGTGGGCCTGGAGGTCGGTGTCCCGATGAGGGGGCACAGCTCGGGCTGTGGGCGAACTGCCACTTGTCGCCGTAGCGGCCCATCGGGGAGCGGCTCCTGGTGGTCCCGATGTCTCCCGCTAGTTTGCAGTTTTCCTCTGGAGTTGGAACGGGGCTGGGCTGCTGCTGGCTGTGGGTCTCTGGGATCTCCGTGCTTGCAGTGGGCCTGGGGGTCGGTGTCCCGTTGGTCCTGACGTCTCCGGTGACTGGCATTGCCGACGTGAAGACAGTGCAAAGCCTGCACGCCGGTGCAATGGGCGGGGAGCTGGAGAGGGGAGGGAAGGGGTCACACACATGGCCGGGAAGCAGAGGGGTGTAGGTGGGGTGAAACTGAAGGGAGCGACAATCTGCTGCTCTCTGCCCGCTGAGTTAAAAAGTTCCCACGCAAGACTCACGATACACTGTGTCGTGAGTCTACCGTGGGAACTTTTTAACTCAGCGGGCAGACAGCAGCATATTGTCAATTATTAACCCTCCCGCGCAATATACCCTCACCTTCTCTTTTATGAATGGGGATTTAGTTCCCCTTTCTTCGAGGACCGACCGGAGGTTCCGCTGTCACCTCTGCGGGCCGCCCTCCGTGAACGTTTTCAAGGACCTTTTTTCAAGGACTGAAAAAATGTCCGCTATTCGGAGGTTTTCGTTATTTGGATCTTCGGATGAAAGGTTGTGCACCTGTATCACCCAATTTGACCCAAAGCATCAGTCAAAGCAGTGTTCATTATTGCCCATTATACTGTATATCCCCATCTGTGGCATGGAACTGAAAGTTGTTAAAATACAATTTTGCTATTCTAAACCGTTAACCTTCTTGAGTTAGACTTAAATGGTGTGAAGGAAAAGGAGGTATAAAAACACTGATGGGGTAAAGCAAATTAGTTTCAGGAGGGTGAGGCATAACTGTTGTTGTGATTTATATGTAATTACAAGTACGCAGAAACACCAAATAAAATCTGCTATAAATCAATCTACTCCACAAAATCACCAGAGGAATAATGCGATGCAATGTTCCCTATATTAAACATTGACGCATTCATAGTGCTCACTAAACAAATAGACAGTGTTTGAAAATATTAAATAGGTAATTTTCACATTTCCCCCCACATTATCTAGAATAATAACCTTCACAACTAATCAGATTTAAATCCCCCAAATCACTACTACTCTTTAGTTTGCTTCATAAACTAAAATAAAAATTGCTTGTGCAGCAAACAACGAAAGAGAAACCAATGTAATATTTAATGACCTTTCCACGAAGGTTTTATGCTTATAATGACTTTGTGTTTGTATTGCATCCTCTGCTTCTTTCTGATTATTAAACTTGCATACTTGCAAAAGGTGCCAGATTATCAGCTTTTTACTGGTATCGCTGACATGCCATGTCAGAGTTGCCATGATCATTAATTTGAGAATGGCAGGCCGATTCTGGAAATTCAAGAGGGAGAAAACAAAGAAATGTGTACAACATTGTGAAATGCCAAGAGGTTCAGGAGGTTAATATAACATTTGGACAACCTACAGCAGAACTGGCCAGTTCTGTTAAAAATACACTTCAAGTTACCAGAAATGGCAACATTCAATAGAGGGCTGCATAGTAGTAGAGATGCTGACACAGCATCAGAGAACCAGTTCAATCCTGACTATGGGTGCAGTCTAGAGTTTGCATGTTCTCCCTGTGACAGTGTAGGTTTTCTTTGGGTGCTCCGGTTTCCTCCCACACTCCAAAGACGTACAGGTTTGTGGATTAATTCTGCACAGTATCTCTAAAGTTTAAAAGTCTAAAGAACGTTGAAGCATTTCTATGCATATCGTGTCACCATTTCCCCCCCCCCCCCCCCCCCCCCCCCAACCCCCAACGTCATAAATTTGTCTCATTGAAAAGTTCTATGAACAGGTTTGAAGCAGCATTAGATCATCTGATGTCAATCTTCGATTGCCAGTATAAAGTATAAAATAATTCACTCTTTACTCCCTTGCTTGCAACTGCCAAAGGAGTTAGATAGTAACTGGGTCAGCTCTGACATTCTGTAATACAGTTTAATTGATGACTCCAGTCCTTCTACCTGAACCCTATTGGTTCGCTTTGCCAAAATGTCAAAAGAATCTGCTGAAGCAATGAACATCCACAATCCTCTGTGATACATAGAGTAATAAAAAGATTTATAACCCACTTAATAAAGACATTTTTCCTTCACCTTCTTGATCAATGGTTGACTCTTAACTTGAGACGATGCCCCCTAATCCTGGTCTGTTGCAGGAGAGAGCAAGCCCCACATCATCTCCGTCAATTCCTCTGAGAATCACACGACAAGGAACTGCAGATGCACAAAGTACCAGAGTACTTCAGCAGGTCAGACTGGAGGACATAGATAGGCGATGTTTCGTATCGGGACTCTTCTACTGAATGATCATAGCGGAGAAGGGAAAGTTAGAAAAAAAGGCAAGAGCGGTTAGCAAGTAATAGTTGGAGAAACAAGGAATTTCAGATGCTGATTTATAAAAAAAGACACAAAGTGCTAGAGTAACCCAGCAGGTCAATTAGCATCTCCAGAGAACAGTGGGACAGGCAGCATCTCTGGAGAGAAGGAATGCGTGATGTTTCGGGTCGAGACACTTCTTCTGAGAATGATGTGTCAGAGAACACCTCACATTCTTCTAAGCTCTAATAAATACTGCCCAACCTTGTTGAAACTCTCCTGGGCCATCTTGTTCAATCTAGTGAAACCTATGCAGAGTACTCAGAATCAGTACTCAACAAAGCCTATATTTGTGTTCTCCAACACTGGCACGAAAGACAAGACCATTTCCCTCCGAACTGCACACAACATACCTTCAATAAATGTGCCTTAAGTATTGTTCTCCATCATAAACAACTTTTTCTCTCATAAATTGTTAATTGTTTACAAATCCATGGGATTTGCAAACATACCCCAGCACCATCCCTCCTTTTCTCTGCTACATCGGGGCTGCCTACTGCACCCGTGCAGAATTCGTTGATTTCATGAACCTTACCACTAATTTTCACCCTGGCCCCAATTTAACTTTGACGATCTTTGTTTCCTTCGCAGGTGATAAGATTATCAGTCAGTATCAGTATATCTTTATTGTCATTTCCTGAGTACTCACATACCCAGAGAAAACAAAAAAACGTTTGCTCAACCAGTGTCCATTCAGTGTGCAGTACAAATAACAACAAGTAAATAGAAATAAAAATACATATATCATGAACAAATTAAATTAAACACTCTACTCTCTACTAAACATCAACAGGCGTTCCGATCGACAGCTGCTGCAGTGTGTCCAGGTTGATGGTTGGTGCGCGATACTTTGGCAGGGGGCTAAGTCCGTTTATCAGTCTTATAGCCTGCGGGAAGAAGCTGAGGAGAATCCTGCTGGTTTTGCAGCTAATGCTCCTGTACCTTATTATCAACTGATATCTGCGACAAACCTGTCCATCTTCAAATCCAGTGTTAAAACACATTTGTACTCCCTGGCTTTTGACCATGCCTGAGACTTTGCTTCTGTTTTTATTGTTTTTAATGTTTCTTTATTTTACATGTCTTTTCCTACTATTTCTTTTGATTGTTATTATTGGTGTGTATTAACTTTTTTGTCAATGATTAGTGATGTACAGCACTTTGTTGCAACTATGATTGTTTTTAATGTGCTCTATAAATAAAATTATTATGATTATTATTATTATCTTCAGGGATGACTCTAAGGGTGGCACAGTGGCGTGATGGAATTGCTGCTTTACAGGGCCGGAGACCCGGGTACAATCATGACTACGGGTGCTATCTGCATGGAGTTTGTACGTTCTCCTGTGACCACTTGAGTGTTCTCTTGGTGCTCCAGTTTCCTTGCACATTCAAAGACGTGCAGATTTGTAGGTTAACTGTAAATTGTCCCCAATGTGTAGGATAGAAATAGCGAACGGGTGATCATTGGTCGGCATAGATTCGGCGGCCCAAAGGGTCTGTTTCCACGCTTTATCTCTAAATTAATCTAAAGCAAACTAGACTCCTACATTATATGAATTACACATCGTCCCACCCTGCTTCTTATCATACTCTTAATTTCTGTCACTGCCTTATCTGCTTCCAAGATGAGGTTTTTCACTAAACGACATTCGAGACGCTCATAGATGGACCCCTCACCCACATCTTGTGTCCCATAGTTGTGCTTTTGCTCCCCCTCCCCACTAATGGAACAAGGATAACGTTCCCAATGCTCTCAGCTTACACCCCACCAGCCTCTGCATCCCACATATCATTCCCCGACCTTACTACCACCTTGAATGTGACCCCTCCACCAGACACATCTTTCCAGCTTCCACTGAGACTGCTCCCTCCGCAACTGCTAAATCCACTCATCCCTTCCCACCCCAAACACCCCGTCCCCTGCAACCAAAGGAGATGTACTTGACCCGACACCTCCTCCCAACATACATCCAGGGATCCCAGCAGTCCTTCCAGGTAAGACAGGGGTTCATGTGCACCTCCTCTAGACCAACATTTCTCTTAATCTGTGTTTGAATTTACAGTTACAATTTAACCCAACTGCACTGAAACTTTAGTAGTATTTGAATTAACTAATAAATCTAATTGGGATTGCTGAAAAAATCTTGACCCAGAGGGCATCAAAGATCTGCAACTTGCTCTCACTGGATGGATTTGCAATAAAAAATGAATTTGAAGCAATACCAAAGAAGTGACTGAGAAAGTAAGAATGCATTGAAGGAATGAGATGAGGTGGCAAAAGGATAGAATTAACTTGAATCCCACCACAACTGGGTTGAATGACTGTATCTCTAAATTAAACTTTGTGTCTATCTTTAATCTAAACTAAACCAAGTCACAACGGAGAGAAAGTGTAGGCTTGAATTTAATCATTCAAACAGCCAATTTATACACCTTGGAGCCAAGCAGAAAGTGAATTGACCATTGCACTGTATAAATAGAGAAACATTCAAAGCATTCATCAGAGTTCAGAGAATTATTTGATGATAAATAAAAATTTCAGCCAATTTCAAATAAGGCGTTTCAAAGACATTCATGCACTCTTAAAAGCAATAGTGTTTATTTATTGGGAAAAGCATCGTTCTTGAAAATGTTGTATCATAGCATCTATGTGTGGATAAACTTCCACTCGTTGCAATCAAGCCTGCACCTGCTTAAAGCTCGAAAAACAAAGTGGTACAACATATGTAATAAAATATATGATGTGTATTACTGTAATTTAATGTACTTCTAATATATTTTTTAAAAAAACAACAAAAAAACTCTGATGTTCCAAAGAAAAAAATAAAAGTTGCAGCGGTGTTGGTGTCATAATTGAGCTAAAGTACTGATGCTTAGTCTGTCATTGTAGATGGGGAAATAATATTAGGACAATCATCAAATAATATCCAGGTCTCTCAGCACAAGAACATATCTGCATAGACCATTCATGCGCTAATACAGCTGAAAGATGCTCAAATATTCCAGCGTGCGCAGTAGACAATTAGCTTTTAAATAAGCAGTTGGAGATGCAGACAATGCAGGGATATGGATTTAGCTCTTGGGGCTAAAGGAATCAAGGGATATGGGGGGAAAAATCAGGAACGGGGTACTGATTTTAGATGATCAGCCATGATCAAATTGAATGGCAGTGCTGGCTTGAAGGGCCGAATGGCCTACACCTGCACCTATTTTTTCATGTTCAGACAGATAAGATTAGTTTATCTTAACATCAAGACATGGGATGAAGGACATGTTCCTGTGCAGTACTGTTCTACGTACTATGCAGATATGTTCTCATGTGCTGAGAGACCTGGATATTGTTTGATAATTGTCCTGATATTATTTCCAAAATGGAAAAAAAACTCTGGGCTGCACCTTGCTTGCCAAGGGAAAAGAACAGGGTGGTAACAGCTAAAATGTATTAAGAAATAAGTCTTCTCCGAGTCAACATCAAAGATTCAACATCAAATTAATTTGCCAAGGTGTCAGCTGTAGTTCAATAATCCACTCTTTCTCGAGTCAGAAGGTCCCATTTTTAGTGACACAGGCAACGTGGACTAATACTCAAAATGTACCAGTAAACCAAGGCAGATTCTATGTTTAATGTCACATTTGAAATATTAATCCACAAAAAGGCCCAATAATACTTCCTGCGGCAGCTGAGAAAACAAATCTGCCACAGGCAATGATGGTCCAGTTTTCTACAGCCATCATAGTCTGTCCTCACCTTCTCCATCATGGTCTGGTTTGGTTCAGCCACCAAGCATGGTATCCGGAGGCTGCTGCGCATCATTCGATCAGCCGAGAAGGTTGTTGGCTGCAACCATCTCTTCCCCCTCCCCCATCTCTTTGAAGCATTTCCTTCTGGAAGGCGAGTCCGGACTGTCAAAGCCGCCACAGCCAGACATAAAAACTATTTTCCCCATGAGCAGTAGCTCTACTCAATAGTAGCCTCCTTTTGATCATGTATTTTATTTCATTCTTCACATGTTTAAACTATGTTATATTTTTAATTATCTACCGTATATCATGTTGTTACTTGCGAGCAAAGCACCAAGGCAAATTCCTTGTATGCATACATACTTGGCTAATAAAACGCATTCAATTCAACTCATCTCAGGTGAATCCTGAAGATCTAACAAAATAATTCTTCACAGCTGAGGAAGTCCCCCCTCCCCCCCCCAATGACCCGCCAGCAATGCCAAACAAATGATCTCTTCATTATCACATTACTCTATAAAATGGCTGCCAGGTTTCCACAGCAAAATGTTTTTTATGGGCATTCTCCACTTCAAAAAAGCCTCATCAGGAATAAAATAACCCTAGATCAGCAGTGCTGCTGCCTCACAAATCATAGCGATCCGGCTTCAAGATGCCGATCTCAGATGTGAAATATAAGGAGTTTGCATGTTTCCCTGTATAGATTTCCTTTGGCTGCTCCGGCTTCTTCTCGCAGCCCAAAGATGGGCAGGTTGACAGGTTAATTGATTATTGTAAATTATGTCCAGAGCAAGTGGGTGGGAGGAAAATTTTGGAGGGGTTGGATTACCTGGAAATACGTGGAGGAATTGGTCTGATGTGATTGCAGGGGAGCTGATAGATCAAGGGAAATATGAGATTAATGTAATAAAATGAGACTCACAGAAGTTTCCAGTGAGTACAAGCCCACAGTTCTAAACAGTCATGTCATTCAGAGTCCACAAGTACAATTCCTGTGGGAGACATATCACCTTTATTTAATTCTGAGATAAAGGGATTAGAAATATTAACAAGGCAGCACGACAAAACATCTTATTTAACACCTCGACATGTTCACAGGGTATCATAAAAGACTCCACAATCAGCGAGTGATTCCCACAAATCGGGAAAAAATAAACAATTTAGTTTAGTTTTATTGTTACATGTGCCAAGATACAATGAAATGCTTATTTGTGTGTTATCCAGTCAAAAAAAGACTATACATGAATACAATCAAGCCATCAACAATGCATACATAAAGGATAATGGGTACAACATTCACTCTAAAGATATAACATTGAAGTCCGATAAAATCCAATTAGGAAAATTAAAAGATCACCATTGAGGTAGATGGAAGGTCAGGATCACATTCTTGTTGGTGAGTGGACCATTCATTTGCCTGATGACTGCTGGGAAGAAACTCTTCTTGAATCTGGACGTATGCATTTTCAAACTTTTGTAGCTCCTGTCTGATGGGAGATGGGAGGAGAGGAAGTGACTGGGGCGAGTCTGGTCCTTCATTATGTTGGTGGCCTTGCCGAAGCAGCAGGATGTATAGAAGGAATCGATGGGAGGATGGTTTGTGCGATGGTCTTAGACCACATCCATAATTCTCTGCAATTTCTTGAAAACACTTCATGATGGTGGATGAGAGGGCCAATAGACAGTGTCATTAATGAATGAGCTCTTGCTTTGCTTTGACAGCAGGATGATACCTTGAAGTGGTCATCTTGAAGCAAATGGGCACATCAGAACGGAGTAGGATTAAAGATGTCCATGAATACTCCCTCCAGTCAGTCCATGGATATTTTGGCACCATTAACAAAGAAATAGTACAAAGTCCAGTATCACATTTACATAAGTATTCAGACCCTTTACTCAGTACTTTGTTGAGGCACCTTTAGCAGCGATTACAGCCTCAAGTCTTCTTGGGTATGACGCTACATGCTTGGGTCACCTGTATTTGGGTAATCTTGGTCACCTGTATTTGGGTAATTTCTCCCATTCTCCCATTCTTCTCTGCAGATCCTCTCAAGCTCTGTCAGGTTGGATGGGGAGTGTCGATGCACAGCTATTTTCAGGTCCCTCCAGGGATGTTCGATCAGGTTCAAGTCCGGATTCTGGCTGGGCCGCTCAAGGACATTCACAGACATGTCAAGAAGCCACTCCTGCATTGTCTTGTCTGTGTGCTTAAGGTCATTTTCCTGTTGGAAGGTGAACCCCTGCCCCAGTCTGAGGACCAGAACGCTCTGGAGCAGGTTTTCATCAAGGACCTCTCTGCACTTTGCACCGTTCTTCTTTCCCTCAATTCTGACGTCTCACATTTCCTGCCGCTGAAAAACATCCCCACAGCAGGATGCTGCCACCACGATGCTTCACAGTGATGAACGGTGCCTGGTTTCCTCCAGACGTGACGCTTGGCATTCATGCCAAAGGGTTCAATCTTGGTTTTATCAGACCAGAGAATCTTGTTTCTCAGGGTCTGAGAGTCCTTTAGATGCCTTTTGGCAAACTCCAAGCGGGCTGTCATGTGCCTTTTATTGAGGAGTGGCTTCCGTCTGGCCACTCTACCATAAAGGCATGATTGCTGGAATGCTGCAGATATAGTTGTCCTTCTGGAAGGTTCTCCTATCTCCACAGAGGAACTCTGTCAGAGTGACCATCGAGTTCTTGGTCACCTCCCTGACCAAGGCCCTTCTCCCCCGATTGCTCAGTTTGGCCGGGCGACCAGCTCTATGAAGAGTCATGGCGGTTCCAAATTCTTCCATATAAGAATGGCGGAGGCCACTGTGGGACATGCAATGCTGCAGAAATTGTTTTATACCCTTCCCCAGATCTGTGTCTCGACACAATCCTGTCTCGGAGGTCTACGGACAATTCCTTTGTCTTCATGGCTTGGTTTTTGCTCTGACATGCACTGTCAACTGTGGGACCTTATATAGACAGCTGTGCGCCTTTCCAAAGCATGTCCAATCAATTTAATTTACTCCAATCAAGTTGTAGAAACATCAAGGATAATCAATGGAAACAGGATGAACCTAAGCTCAATTTTGAGTGTTATAGCAAAGGGTCTGAATACTTATGTAAATGTAATATTTCAGTTATTCCTTTTAAATTACTTTGCAAAAATGTATAAACACCTGTTTTCACTTTTTCATTCTGGGGTATTGTGTATAGATTGATTAAAAAAAAAAATTTAATCAATTTTAAAATAAGGCTGTAACGTAACAAAATGTGGAAAAATTGAAGAGGTCTGAATACTTTCTGAATGTACTGTATTTCAGAACCAGAACAATGTGTTGAATGATTATTTTATACATTGCAAGAAAATATAAAGCATAAAAACCTCTGCTCTCCAGGATTAAGAGAATAGTTGCAGTTAATAGGATCTTCACATTTCAGGAGAGTCAGACGAACAAATGAGGGAAAATGGAATAAAGGGGCACATTGATGGATTCAGAGGACAAATGGGAGGGCATGTACTGATTTGACTGAACAGACCATCTCCAAGTCAAACAGTACAGGTTTTCAAGTTCAATCGGTGATTACACATCACACTTATCAGAGAGCAGAAAGTTTGCATTCCTCAAACACCATTCTCTCAATGTACAGCCAACGTCACTCTGGGAACAACCAGGCCATACAGAGTCGTAGATACATCAGCATGTTTCTATAACTACTGCATTTGCCTCAGAGACTAATAGGAAATACAATCCTGATAGAGATTCAGCAGGTTGAACAAGTCAGAAATTCATACAAAAATTCAATCTGAATTGCAATATTTTCTCAATTGAATTTATATATATATATTAGTTACCCTTGCCTAAGAAAATGCTCAGTAGTTTAAAGTAATTGCTGGCTTTTCAACAAATTTGATTTTATTATCTTACTCTTGAAAACCCTACTCAGCAAACTCAGAAACTGTAGATGCTTTCCTCAGGTCTCCTAATCCGAGGAAAGACATTCTTGCATAGAGGGAGTATAGAGAAGATTCACCAGACTGATTCCTGGGATGTCAGGACTTTCATATGAAGAAAGACTGGATAGACTCGGTTTGTACTCGGTAGAATTTAGAAGATTGAGGGGGGATCTTATAGAAACTTACAAAATTCTTAAGGGGTTGGACAGGCTAGATGCAGGAAGATTGTTCCCGATGTTGGGGAAGTCCAGAACAAGGGGTCACAGTTTAAGGATAAGGGGGAAATCTTTTAGGACCGTGATGTGGAAAACATTTTACACACAGAGAGTGGTGAATCTCTGGAATTCTCTGCCACAGAAGGTGGTTGAGGCCAGTTCATTGGCTATATTTAAGAGGGAGTTAAATGTGGCCCTTGTGGCTAAAGGGATCAGGGAGTATGGAGAGAAGGCAGGTACAGGATACTGAGTTGGATGATCAGCCGTGATCATATTGAATGGCGGTGCAGGCTCGAAGGGCCGAATGGCCTACTCCTGCACCTATTTTCTATGTTTCTAAGCTGGCTTTACAAAGAAAGACACACAATGCTGGAGTAGCTCAGCAGGTCAGGCAGCATCTCTGGAGGACATGGATAGGTGACATTTCGGGTTGGGACCCTACTACAGGCTTGTTGTAGTGGGAGAGAAAGCTGGAAAAGAGGCAAGGGTTGGGACAAAGCCTGGTGAGTGATAGTTGGAGAAGCAAGGAACTGGAGATGCTGGTTTACAAAAAAAAACACACAATAGGCTGGAGTAACTCAGCGGGTCAGACAGCATCTCTGAAGGACATGCAAAGGTGATATTTCAGGTTGGGATCCTTCTGTTTATTTTGCCGAAACAAACTCCACAATTTGGCACTTTGAAGTAAACAACTTACAAACAATGTGATGTTCTTGAGCTTTAATAAATATCCCCCTTACACAGTGATAAAATCTGAGTACTCAGGCTTAGTGTTCCCAATTCCCACGTGGGAAAGAGCCGAGCCTCCCCTCAATATATTGTTACTGCTCCACACAACCCTTCTCCACTCTATTCATCTCGTATTGTCAGCATATATGCAACTTCTGCCCCTTGTATAGCTTCTCCATAACCGCATGGTTATCTGCTGATCAAGTTGTTGCAATGTCAACATTCTTCTGCTGTCAGTGTAAAGCAGCCCCTCTGGGACACGTTTACAGCCACGCGTCCATCACACGACGGCACTTCAAGAACGCACAAAGCTTCTCTTTTCTGAAGTCTTCCAGCTAGTTGTATTGTTCCTGGCAGTATTTTATTAATCAAACCTTAATTCTGTACCTTCGCCCATTTTTCAATTTCCATTTTGTGCACAGTGGTGTGATCTATCCAGGGAACATCTTTGCTTTCCAACTATTCCTTCAAGAAAGAACATTAACATGTCCACTAAATTTTTCTTTTTACAGCTTTACTTATGTCTATTTTTACCAATTCATGAGCCTTGCTCCAAAGTAAAACTGTCAGATTATTTATTTTGAGAAAACCAGTTGCAGAAAATAATTTCTGCTGTAGGAAAGGATTAAAAATTAAAATTCTAAACTTCCCTTGTGGGCCAATTACGTCTTCAATGAACCTAGTGATATCCCCTTCGCTCTGATAGACCTGTCCTGTTTTAGTGCCTCACACCTCTACCTCACAAGAGACAAAGTGAGAGGGAACAAAAACAAAACTTCCCACATTCACAATGTTGTAAAATCAGAATACATTCACGGCATTTGATTAAACTGAATGGCAATAAATGGCGCCAGAAGCGCTGATGCTGTTGCAAAAGCCAACTGAACACAGTGTACAGGGTCAGAATCAATCATTCAATGAAAAACAATGAAGTTACAGAAGTAGAAAGGTACACTTGGATGTGGTACACTGCTTCCTTACATAAACATGACACAAAGTGCTGGAGTAACTCAGCGGGTCGGGCTGCTGTCTGAAGAACATGGATAGGTGACATTTCGGGTTGGATCCTTACACACATCACTGGAGTCTGGAGGGTCCCGACCCAAAGCTTCACCTATCATGATGTACCTGACCCATTGAGTTACTCCAGCACTGTCTCTTGTTCTGTAAACCAGCATCCGCAGTTCCTTGTTTCTACATGGCTTAAATAAACCACAGCTTTGCCACTGCAGCTTCTTCACAGGGGACAGAAAAAAACAAATTAAAACTTAATTTGAAGAGACAGCATACATCCAAGTGAAACTGAGCAGCTACTCACAGGGTGATACTTCAATTCATTTTTTTTGAGGAAATCTTGCTGTTTGTCATGTAGCTCACCAAATCGGAAACGGAATAAGTCCAATTCTTGCTGAATAAACCATCGCCTCAAGTCTTCCCTAAAGAAATGACAGAAGGTGATGGGGGAAAATAAAGAGAATTGAATCACAGCTAGTATAAGATCACAGAGCTTCAGGTATAAAGTAACCAATCCCACATGATAAATAGGACACTCCCTTCATGAAATGCACGTCCAGAAATTCAAATTTTAAACTGGGAAAAAATGCTCACGTTTTAGTCACTCGCTGGAAAGGGTGCAGAGAAGATTTACGACAAAGTTGCCAGGGCTCGAGGGCCTGTACTACAGGGAGAGGTTGAACAGACTAGGACGCTATTCCTTGGAGTGCAGGAGGATGAGCGATGATCTTACAAGTGTACAAATCATGAGAGGAATAGATCACAGTCACTTGTCCTGAGTAAGGGAATCGAGAACCAGAGGACATAGGTTTAAGGTGAGGGGGGGGGGGGGAAAGATTTAATAGGAACCTGAGGGGTAACCTTTTTACACAAAGGGTGGTGGGTGTATCGATCGAGCTGCTGGAGGAGGTAGTGGGGGCAGGTACTATCGCAATGTTTAAGAAACATTTAGACGGGTACATGGATCAGATTGATTTAGAGGGATATGGGCCGAACACAGGCAGGTGGAACAAGTGTAGTTGGTCGGTGTGGGCAAGGTTCCACATCTGACACATGCTTTATGGTCAATTGCAGCAGGAGGTCCAGGGTCACACTGCATGGAAACAGGCCTTTTAACCCATCATGTCAGTGTTGAGCTTCAAGCATCACCCATCCTACACTTATCCCACTTTATTCTCCCCAAACTCCTGTCAATACCCCTCCCCCCCCCCCCCCCCCCCCCCCCCACACATACCACTCATCGGCACACCAGGGACAATTTACAGTTGCCACTTAACCTACCAACCCACATATCTTTGGGCTGTGGAGAAAATAGGAGCACCTGGAAGAAACGCACGTGTTCAAAAAATGAACGTAGTCAGCCCACACAGACTGCACTGCAGGTCCGGACTGAACCCGGGATGCTGTGGGCAGCAATTAAACTAGCTACACTGCTGTGCCCCCCTATTTAGCCACACAAACAGCAGGGAACTTTCATCTTTTCCCGGAGCAAGCCAACCACAACATCCAAGCCAATTTAAAAATTCTCACCAGTTTCCAAAGCGCTCTGTAGCTTTGCTGCTGTTTTGGCACCCGCTGCCCTACTACTCTCAAAAATCTCAAATATAAACAAAAAGTGCTGAAAACAATGTAAAACGAGATACAGTTCACAGTTTAGATGCAGATACATCATGGAAACAAGTCCTTCAGCTCACTGAGACTGGGGCTAACAGCAATCACAGCGTACACCAACACTATCGTGTACACTAGCAAAAATTTACAAAAGCCAATTAACCTACCAGCCCGCACGTCTTTGGAATGTGGGTGGAAACCGGAGAAAACCCACAGGGTCACAGGTAGAACATACAAACTCCGTACAAAGGACACCTGTTGTCAGGATCAAACCTGGGCCCCTGGTGCTGTAACGCAGCAGCTCTATCACTCCACCACTGTGCCACCGACCTGACATCTGATCATCTTTAACCTGAAACGTGACTATTTTTCTCCTCTCACGGCTGCAGACCTACTGAATATTTCTAGTATTGTCCAATTTTATTTCAGACTTCCAGCACCTGCATTATTTTGTTTTAATTTTTTTTTTAATTCCTGCATCGTGCACCTTGCCAACTTTAATTTCGCTCCTACAGTCAAGCCACTGCCTGACAATTCAGCAGAAGTCACTGACATAGCCAAGAAGACTCATGCTTCTCACTTGTGTGGGAGACATTCAGTGATTCACAGTACAAGAAGAAAAAGCACAAGGCCCTACACCATTTAGTACAAAAAAAGAGATGTAAGATGCTGTAAGAGATTACAGACGCTGTAAACTAGAGCAACAAAATTACTGCTGGAGGAACTCAGCAAGTTAGGCAGCATATGTGGGTTAGTCAACCTTGTGGGTTGAAATCCTCCACCAGGACTGAAAGTTTCAACCTAGCGCTGCTTCTACCTCTCTCCTCCACTCCAGCTCCATCTACCTCTTTTTCTCCTTATCTGTATCTACCCTTCAACCACTGTCTCCCAGCTCCCCCCCCCCCCCCCCCCCCCCCTCTCGCCCATCAGCTCCATCAGTCCCTCCTCACCTGGATCCACCTCCTACCGCACCCTCCCTCTCGCCAAATTATGCTGGTCCTCCTTCTCTCCTCTACACTCTCAGTTCTCATGCAGGGACTCAATCCCAAACGTTGAGTATCTATTTGCCTCCACAGTTGCTACCTGACCTGCCTAGTTCATTCAGAAATGTTGTTTGCTCAATATAAGCAGGCCAGAAAAAAAAAATGGTGCACGACTAAACGTACTAATTGGTGCACTGTGGTTTTGGCGGAGTTGCCACAATGGCAGAGGTTGCTTGCTGCAAGAACAATCCCCAAAATACACAAGAATTAAGACCTTGAATTTATCAAACGCCATTATCAAAGTAAGAGCACACCACAGGAGGTTATAGATAACCAAAAGCAACTGCTCAAAATCATGGACTGTCATGAGACTCTTAGAAGGACGAGTGTTAATTGGGAAGAGGATCCCTATGCAGCAGGAATAGCAGCTGAAAATGGTTATGGCAACCAAGAAAACTGAAAAGATACAAATGGCCAGGACTGCATTTGAGTTTTTAAAGATGACGATGTGTTCAGAGGATGTTAGCATCTGAGAAAAGATGACTATGTGTTCAGAGGATGTTATGAGAATAAGGGGCACTAAGGCAATGGCGTGTTCCACAAACAAGAATGGGATGTTAACATCAAGATGCTGCTGGAGCAACAGCCAACTCAAGTCAAAAAGCTAGAGACTGATTTGAAAAGAATAGAACATGGCACAGCTTTTGACTTTGCTAAGGCATCAGTAGAACGAAAGCATATTAGAACAATACATGTTTCACAACAACGTCTGTTTAAAAATGCTGATTTATTTATCTCGCAGTGAATTCCAATCCCTTGGGTCTCTGCAACCAACTCAGATCTAATGCATCACCAGGTTTAAATGGTTACTCTCCAATGGTTCGTACATAGGCTTAAAAACAGCAAAAACAGAATGCAGTCGAAACTGGCCCCAAAACATGGTCCAATTGCACCCTCAGGTGGTGAAAGATTGAACAGCACATTGATTCACAGACCTTGTTTTTTAAATTTCTCTTACTTCTACCTCCTGGCCAAGATCTACAAACAGGACTGTCCAGCAGATCCACCGTTTCAGCCTGCTCCTCACACTG
Source organism: Leucoraja erinaceus (assembly GCF_028641065.1). Lineage (NCBI taxonomy): Eukaryota > Metazoa > Chordata > Chondrichthyes > Rajiformes > Rajidae > Leucoraja > Leucoraja erinaceus. The sequence goes on from NC_073381.1 coordinate 15,448,486, forward strand.
AGCTTATTTCATCCATCACTAACTATACACTTCCTCCGCTTATCCAGTTGATTCCCATTTGTGTCCGTGACATCTCTGGCGTACCTCCACCACTTTACATTTTCTAATTCACTTGTCGCAACCAGCTCATCTTTCTCATGGACATATAAACCCTCCATATCTCCAACCCACATCAGATTGGTCTGAGGTACCCCTGTCTCTTCCTTAAAAAAATGGCCCAACCCCTCCATCTACACATATTCTTCTTCTTCAAAGCTTGCCTGGTTCTGTTTCCATCCCAGCAGCCTCCACAATCTCACCACGCCTCTCCCCAAATTCGGACAAAAATCCATCACTACATACACCCTGACCCCCTAATTCAGCATTACAAGGGGACTGCTGTCTCAATTCTTCCATCTCCATCAACCACTCCCATTCTCATGACACTTTCTCAAGTCTCTACAGGAAGTGCAACACCTATTCTTCAACTCTTGCTTTCCCACAACTGAGGGACCCAAATAGTCTTTGTAGATGAAACTAGTTTGCTGACACCTTCTTCCCACCGAGCATTCAGTATTCATGATCATGATTCATGGTCCCTTCGACGGTTGGAGAAACCAAACACAGGTTGGGTGAACTCTTCACCGAGCATTCAGTCCACAGCACTGACCATGTACTTCCTGCTCCATCATTTCAATCCTGTTTCCTCTCACAATTTAATAATGGGCCAACCCAAATTCGTAGAACCGCACCCCATCTTCCATTTGATTACGATAGTCTTCCTGACTATCAAATTAAAAAACATCAGATAATTCACATTGTTTGTATCAAAACTGGCCACATCTACTGCAGGTCATCTAATTATCAGTTTTTCCTCTCTGGTAAACATTTCCTACAGCTCTGCATTTCACGACCTTTATTTGTCCAAAGGTGAGGACTGTACATAGTTGGTCTGGGGTGGAAGAGGAACAACTACAGGACTGCTTGGAGTCAGTAGACTGGGTAATGTTCAAGGACTCGGCAATGGACCTGAATTAATACGCCACAGTCGTTACAGACTTCATAAGGAAATGTGCTGAGGACTGTGTTCCTACAAAACTTTCCTAGTGTTTCCTAACCAGAAGTCTTGGTTGAATCAGGATATACGCATTCTTCTGAAGACCAGATCCCGGACATTCAGGGCTGGTAACGAAGAGGTCTACAAGAAGTCCAGATACGAAGGGCCGAATGGCCTACTCCTACACCTATTGTCTATTGTCCTTGACAAGGCCATCATAAAGTCCAAAAGGGACTTCCGCTCAAAGCTGTGGCAGATGTTCGGCAACTGTGGCCAGGTTTGAATGTCATCACCTCCTACAAGGCGAAACCAGGAGGCAGCTCAAGCGACAGCGAAGCATCACTCCTTGATGAGAATGCGTTCCGACGCATTCTTTGATAGGGAGAACATTGATGTGCCTTCCCGAGCCCCCATACGTCCCAGTATTACAGTCCCAACCACAGGGCCTGTGGACTTTAATATCACGAAGCCCGCGGTCTCTGGTAACAGGCCGACTCGGGAACCCAATGCCAGCGGAGTTTCATTTGCCCCCAACGCGGGGGTTTCAATCACCCCGAAGGGGGCTTCGATCGTCGGCTGCAACAGCTTTGATCACCCCGACTGCAGGAGAACAAACAGAGAGAAGATTTAAGTTTATTGCCTTCCATCACAGTGTTGGAATGTGGAATCCACTGTGATGGGTGTTTATGTTAACTTTAATGTGGTTCTGTGTCTTGGTGCTTTTCACTTAGTATGGTTGTATGGCAACTCAAATTTCACTGCCCTAATTGGTACATGCGACAATAAACTGACCTTGAAACATCACATAACAAAACAACTTCAAACTGGTTCCACAGATTCCACATGAAAGTTCACGTTGTACTTACGACTGGCAGTAAGCAAGACGCAGTATGAAATGAGAGATGTGATCATTCCTCCTCATTTCATATTCATCTATCTTCTCATCGCTGTAAACCTGATGGATGCAGAAAGATAAAGAAAGCATTATACAAAACAAGACATCAGGCCAATGTACCAAGGTTACAGAATAATGGGTAGCTAGAAAGCATAGAGAGATTTAAATATAAATGAAAGCGAAAAAATATTACTAAAAATCATGTTCATAACCCGATTCATTCACAAGAAACGACAATTCCTAGAAATATGATGAATTGGTTCATTTGTGTGCATCAAGCAGCTGTTGTAAGCAGCCCCAAGCATGTATGTAAAGTGATTTATTCACCTTACACATTACTGAATTTATTGTTTTGGTTTAGTTTAAATACAGCATTGAAACAGACCCTTCGGCCCACGTATCACCCATTCACACTAGATCCATGTTATCCCAGTTTCGCCTCTTACATTCTAGGAGCAATTTACAGAAGACAATTAACCTACAAAACTGCACTTTTATGGAATGTGGGAGGAAACTGGAACACCCCGAGAAAACCCACGTGGTCACAGGGAGAACGTACTAACTGCACAGGCCGCATCCATGGTTTGGATCGAACTTGGGTCTCTCGTGTGATAAGCCAGCAACTCTACCTCTGCGCCACTGTGCTGCCCCACTAACAGGCACCCCATTCCCAAACCATTCTCTGTCAAGAGGAATTATTTTAGTCCAAATATTCTTAAAATCCAGGCCTTCTATTATCAAATTACCTGGTAAGGTGTGGAAGCCTGATGTATCAGCTTGAGCCTTCAATCTGGAGAATAAGATTGATGGACACCATTCCACCTAGGTAATTTATATTCAACTAAATAAAGTCAGTGTTTCACTACAATGTAAAATATATGTACGTGTGTGTGCGTGTGCGTGTGCATGTGTTTTTGCTTTTTTTCCCCATCTGTCTGCATTTGTACTCGACACATCTGCAATATTATCAATTCTTGAACTCGTGACTTTAGCTTCCACATATAGTTAAACATTTCCTAGCATGATATAGGTAGTTGATATAACGTGCATTTCTACACTGCAGATATGATAACATGAGTGATACATTTGGGAACTATTTGTATTATGTAGGCTGAATGAGTTATAACGCAATTTCTTGGGGTTAGGCATGTTACTCAAAAGTTGTTTTGGAAATTAATTAGAAAGGAGCTGTCTTGCAAATGAAAACAGCATATGTCAATAATCAAACACCATTGTCTCTTAAAAACAGAGCTGCTACTTTAACCGCATAAAATAATTGAAATTGACAAACAAACACTTCCATTGACACGTGCAATGAAATGTTAGTAAACAATGTAACATACAGCCCTTGATACTTTTGGCTCGAAGTGAAAACAGTAAACTTACTACTATGAAAAGAACCCTTATTTTTGATAAAATCTGGGAGGAAATAATCTTTGTTATTAGGGGTCTGATGCTCTCAAGCTCCTTTCCCCCATCGACAATGGTTTTTGAATAGTGTTTTTAAGACAGAAGACACATCTGTACAGAGGATTTGCTGAGAGGACTAGGTAAAGTAAGGAGACAAACATTGCCACTGAGGCTGCAGAGTGGTAGAAACAGCCCAGTCCATCACAGACATAGCCCTCCCCACCATCAAAAGCATTTACACAAGGTGCTGCCTCAAGGCACTGGCATCAACTACAGCCAAAGGGCGAGCTTTGTGATAGTGATCCTGGCAGGCAGAGTAAAATCCAATATGGATGTTATCAGCCGAATGGGGACATGCGCCAGAGAACATGCTTCAGTTAAATGTGTACAAAGTAACTACAGATGCTGGTAAAAAGTCTGAACGGTCTGACCCGCTGAGGTACTCCAGCATTTTGTGTCTATCTTAGTCCTTGGTTAAATGTCAATTTGACAAAGAGGCATTTACAACTACCTTCACCAATCACTCTTTTCTGAAGGCATTGATCTAAAATGATGGTAAATGTCCTGGTGATAAACTTTCTAAGGTACATTGTTCCACATATATTCAACAATAGCATAGGTTGGGGGACGCTACTGAATTGGTGATTCATCTGCTGCCTCCTAAATTAACTTTTAAAAGGCAAATGCCAAGAGAAAAGAGACAAGTGAAATGGAGATACAGTAGGACACAATGTACTGAAGTAACTCAGCCAGTCAGGCAGCCCCTCTGGATAACATGGATAGGTGAGGTTTCGGGTCAGGACTCTTCTTCAGATGGATTGCAGCGGGGGTGAGGAAGAAAGCTGGGCACTGGGGAGTGGGGGTTCTTGATGGACAGATGGTTGGACAAGTTAGATATGACATGGACAAGACAGATGGTACGATACAGCACTTTTGGAGAAACATTATAGGAATTATGAGCCGCAAAGCTTGTCCAGGGTGGGGAATATTCTTGATTTTAACCCAGGGGTAAAAGAGGGAACAAAAATCTTGGATATTGAACAAAACGGCATTTGTTTCATATACATATCACAGTGCAAAAGCTTACTCTGTAAGGAAACTTCAGCTTTCGAAGTTCGCCCTCCAGTTTCTTGTTATAGTTCTCAGATCCCCTGGCATAGCTAATGCCAATAGTTTCTATACTCTTGAGAACTAGAAGAGGAGAAAAAATAATTCCAATTAGTTCTGTACCATTACACCACCTTTTTGTGCTAGTTTATAATAGATCTGAAGTTTCGTAGTCAAAACAGCAATCCGAACTGGTTAACTATTCACAGATACAAAACTGACTACGAGTTGACAACCGTACCATGGCTGTTCATAAACATTGAAAAGAAACAACTGTCGAACACAGGAAGATTCAGTCGCACCAGCAAAACTGCAAGTAAAAGTACATGCTATTGCCATCCGTTGTAATTTCAGCCACGTTGTACTTCTTTGTGCACTTAGTCCACTTTAAAACCTGGTGATCAGATTAGTTTACAATCATAAACACCAGGGTGCAATGAAATTCCTTGTTTAGATGAAATAATCAATTGCACCGCTTTAGAGCTTTCTAGTACTATTTACAGACTTCGTACTCGTACTCTTCACCCTTTCCCCATTCTCACTTCTTTCCCTCTCCCCCTTCCTTTCCTCTCCCCCTCCCTCCATCTCCTCTCCCCCTCCCTCCATCTCCCCAACTCCGTCCTCTCTCCCTCCATCTCCCCAACTCCGTCCTCTCTCCCTCCATCTCCCCAACTCCGTCCTCTCTCCCCCCATTTCCTTCCTCTCTGAGCCAAACATAGAAACCATAGAAACCCAGAAAATTAGGTGCAGGAGTAGGCCATTCGGCCCTTCGAGCCTGCACCGCCATTCAATATGATCATGGCTGATCATCCAACTCAGTATCCTGTACCTGCCTTCTCTCCATACCCCCTGATCCCCTTGGCCACAAGGGCCACATCTAACTCCCTCTTAAATACTATCCTCAACTCTCTCCCTCCTCCTCCTTCTCCTCTCCCTCTCCCCGTCCTTCTCCTCTCCCCTCCATCGGAGGCACCAGGCCTGCTCTGCGCCTTCTTACGCTTCAGTCTCGCCACGGCCAGGCCCTCGAACTCGAGCAGCGAGACGATGCCTTGGGGCGGCAGCGGGTAGAGCTGCAGAGGGAAGGGATAGACCGCCGCGCGACCCTTGCCGCGCGTGAACTCCATCTGCAACCGCCAACCGCCGCGCCTTCCCGCCACCGGTGCTCGGCCGATCCCAACCGCCGCCCCTTCCCGGCTTCCCGCCACCGGCGCGGCCAATCGCTCCGCTCCGGCCCATCAACAGCCAATCCCAGACCTCCGCTCCACCTGGCCCGCCCAATAGGGGGCGGTCCACTCTGCGGCCAATCCCAGCGCCGGACACATTTCCTCCTCCAATCGTGCAGCGGGTAACAAACGCTGCCTGTCCTCTGAGCTCCGATAGGTCGAGCCTGCGGCGTTGGTGCGCGTATTCGGCCAGCGCAGCCAATCACAATCCTCGTCTATAGTCTTTGGACACAGCGTGGCAACAGGCCCTTCGGCCCGTAGGGTCCACGCCGGCCAGCGATCTCAGACAGGAAGACTGACACGGAGACAGACACAACATGCTGGAGTAACTCAGCGGGACAGGGCAGCATCTCTGGAGAGAAGGAATTGGTGACCTTATACAGGAACGTAAACACGAAATGCTGGAGTAACACTGCAAAAAATCAAACCACTGCAGATCCAAAATCGACTGTTCACAAACAACAAGTAGCCTTAGTATTTTCCCAGTGCACGGGGAACGTCGCACTCGGAAGGAAATAATTTAAAACCGCACTTTTCTGATTCAGAAATTGGACAGCTGCAATTGAGTCATCGTTGACACGTGTACTTTGTGACTTGTTCCAATGCAACCAATTTCAAATTCAACCCCCTCCAAGAATATGAAGGTAAACGAGCAGATCATCAAAAGCACATACATATGACAATCAACAACCACGGGATCCATTCCAGGTGGCGTTACTGCGACATATACGAGTATTCCTGCACTGATTTGTTTCTAATAATTATCATAGGTCATTAGACATAGGAGCTGAATGGAGTGGTGTTATCAATAAAGCAAGAATTCAGTGCAATGCTGAGGAAGCTCAAGATATCATGAAATGGAATCTGTAAACGAGGAGGAGCAGCAAAGGGCACAGAAATATTGGTGAGGGTTGTCTCGAGTTGTCCCGGTTGTGCCGTTTCCCGAGACGGTAGCGGTGGCGCAGCGGTAGAGTTGCTGCCTTACAGAGAACCCCGGAGACCGGGGTTCGATCCTGACTACGGGTGTTTGTAGGAATGGTTGACGTTTCGAGGCGAGACGTATCTGCAGACTGAGAGTCAAGTCAAGTTTATTTGTCACATACACATACGAGATGTGCAGTTAAATGAAAGTGGCAATGCTCGCGGACTTTTGTGCAAAAAGACAAACAACCAAACAAACTATAAACACAATCATAAACACACATATTCTTTTACATAAAAAATAATGGAAGGAAAAACGTTCAGTAGAGTTAGTCCCTGGCCTAACCCAGTCTTCTGGGTGCTGTCTGTACGGAGTTCTCCCCGTGACCTGCGTGGGTTTTCTCCGAATTCTTCGGCTTCCTCCCACACTCCGATCTTCAGGATTGTTCTTCGGTTGTATACGAAGGAACCGTAGCCACAAAAATGCTGGAGTAACTCAGCGGCACAGGCAGCATCTTATGGAAGAAGGAATGGTTGACGTTTCGAGGCGATACCCTTCTGCAGACTGAGTCTTCTTGGGCGAGATCCTTCTGCAGACAGAGAGGAGGCTAGAGATATGGAAGGGTAAAGTGTGAAAACGACAGATCAAGGAAATGTAGGAGACCACGGAGAATACAATCATTAAAATTAATCAGGACAATTAAACTAATGGAGGGACGGAGAGAGAAGGTGAGCAAGGGTTACTTGAAGTTAGAGAAATCAATATCTAGTCCCCACCACCCACCCAATTATCTTTCAAACTGAAGAAGTTGCGTGTTTTCCAAAGATGCACAGACCCTTCCCAGTCTCCCCCACCACTTTCCAGTACTTGGTGTTTTGCTCCACATTTCAGCCTCTGCAGTTCCGCCAGTCAACGCTGGCGGCGCCACAGCTCACTGGAGGCGCGCACTCCCGGGCCGCTCGCCCTGTCCTCCTTCCAGCACCACTTCCGGTTCCGCCAGTTGTCCGGGGTAACCGGCTGCGAGCGGCCGCCCACCCGCCCAAGAGCAGATCCCGTCCGCGGCCAATGTCCGGGAGGCAGCGACGCCGGCGCGCTGAAGGTAAGTGAACGAGAGGGAGAGGACCTGGCTGTAGGAGCGGGTGCCCGCGCTGTCCCCACTTCCCCACCCGACCCAACCCAACCTCCTCCCAGTTGTCTCCCTCCCCCCCCCCCTCACCCCCCACCCTGTACCTCCCCCCCGTCCCCCCCCCCCCACCCTGTCTCTACCCCCCCCCCCCCCCCTGTCCTACCCCCCCCCCCTGTCTCTACCCCCCACCCGGTCTCTCCCCCCCCCCCCCACCCTGTCTCTACCCCCCCCCCTCTCACCCTGTCCCCCCCCCCTGTCCTCCCCCCCCCACCCCTGTCCTCCCCCCCCCCCCACCCTGTCCTCCCCCCCCCCTACCCCCCCCCCCCCCCCTGTCTCTCCTCCCCCCCCACCCTGTCTCTCCCCCTGTCACCCCGCCCCCCCCTGTCTCTCACCCACCCCGCCCTGTCTCTACCCCCCCCCCCCCCCACCCTGTCCTCCCCCCCCCCCCCCCCCCACCCCCTCTCTCTAACCCCCCCCACCCCCCCCTCTCCCCCCCCCCTCCCTGTCTCTACCCCCCCCCCCACCCATCTCTACCCCCCCCCCACCCTGTCTCTACCCCCCCCCCCCCCCTCTACCCCCCCACCCTGTCCTCTACCCCCCCCCACCCTGTCTCTACCCCCCCCCCTTCCCACCCTGTCTCTACCCCCCCCCCCTGTCTCTACCCCCCCCCCCCTCTCTCCCCCCCCCCCCCTGTCTCTACCCCCCCCCACCCTGTCTCTACCCCCCCCCACCCTGTCTCTACCCCCCCCCCCCTCTAACCCCTCTCTACCCCCCCCCCCCCCTCTACCTCTACTCTACCCCCTGTCCTCTACTCTACCCCCCCCCACCCTGTCTCTACCCCCCCCCCCCCCTGTCTCTACCCCCCCACCCCAGTCTCTACCCCCCCCCCCCCCTGTCTCTACCCCCCCCCCCCCCTCTCTACCCCCCCCCCCCCCCCACCCTGTCTCTACCCCCCCCCTGTCCCCCCCCCCCTGTCTCTACCCCCCCCACCCTGTCTCTACCCCCCCCCCCCCCCCCTGTCCTCTACCCCCCCCCCACCCTGTCTCTACCCCCCCCCCCCCCCCCCCCTGTCTCTACCCCCCCCCACCCTGTCTCTACCCCCCCCCCCACCCTGTCTCTACCCCCCCCCCACCCTGTCTCTACTGCCCCCCCCCCCCCCTGTCTCTACCCCCCCACCCTGTCTCTACCCCCCCCCCCCCCTGTCTCTCTACCCCCCCCCCACCCTGTCTCTACCCCCCCCACCCTGTCTCTACCCCCCCCCCCCCCACCCTGTCTCTACCCCCACCCTAACCCCCCCCCCCCCCCTACCCTCTACCCCCCCCACCCTGTCTCTACCCCCCCCCCCCCTGTCTCTACCCCCCCCCCCCCCTGTCTCTAAAAACCCTCCCCCCCCCCCCCCCACCCTGTCTCTACCCCCCCCCACCCTGTCTCTACCCCCCCACCCTGTCTCTACCCCCCCCCCCCTGTCTCTACCCCCCCCACCCTGTCCTCCCCCCCCCCACCCCGCCCTGTCTCTACCCCCCCCCCCTGTCCTCTCTCCCCCCCCACCCTGTCTCCCGTCTCCCCCCCCCCCCCCGTCTCTCCCCCCCCACCCTGTCTCTCCCCCCCCCCTGTCTCTACCCCCCCCTGTCCTTCCCCCCCACCCTGTCTCTACCCCCACCCTACCCTGTCCTCCCCCCCCCACCCTACCCTACCTACCCCCCCCCCCCACCTGTCTCTCCCCCACCCCCACCCTGTCCCCCCCCCCCCCCCCCCCCTACCACCCTGTCCTCCCCCCCCCACCCCTGTCTCTACCCCCCCCCACCCTGTCTCTACCCCCCCCCCACCCTGTCTCTACCCCCCCCCCCCTGTCTTCTACCCCTCCCACCCCCCTGTCTCTACCCCTCCCACCCTGTCTCGACCCCCCCCACCCCCCCCTTGTCTCTACCCCCCCCCCCCACCATGTCTCTCCCCCCCACCTTGTCTTGTCTCTACCCCTCTCCCCACCCTGCCCCCCTCCGTGTCCTCCGTCCCCCCGCCCACCCTGCCCCCCCTCCCTGTCCCCCCCCCCCCCCCCCCCCCCCCCCCCCCCCCCCCCCCCCCCCTGTCCCCGTCCTCCCCCCCCACCCCTGTCCTCCCCCCGTCCCCTGTCCCCCGTGCCTGCATTGCAAACTATAAATTTTCATTGAAGGATCAATTTACAGATGTGTTGAAAGTTGAAGTGACCACGAAGGAAGAGTACAAGAAAAGCTTGTTTTTCTAATGCTTCTATTGCAACCAACCGCACACCAGCTGCAATATTATTTCAAGTTTTTGTTTCTCTTAAGAGTAAACCATCTTTCAAGAAAGGCACTGTGTTTGCCTTTGACTCATTTTAGCCATTTTCCCTGAGCTTGCTGTTCTGTTCACTTATGCATCTCTCCCTCCAATAGTGAAATTTGTCATTCCATGTGTGGCTTACTCTGGCTTTGAATACTCTTGGCATCGTAATTGTTCATGAGTTCCGATTTATGCATGGTCTGTTTGCAAGAATGCAATTTTCTGTCTCCTGAAATTTGCCTGCTTATCCTTGGCTCTCTTTCCCTGCACCCGCCCATGTCCCAAGCCCCTGCTTCAGGAGTATAATTTATGCTTCAGTTTCATTGTCGAAACAGCCTCAATACAGGGACTAGTACAGAACTCTGCAGCAGACATCCTGCCAAAATAAAGAAGAAGGGAGTTGCATTTATATAGTGCCAATTTGCATCTCCTAGAAGCAGAAAAGCGCTGTATGTGCAGGAATTAGGTTGTTCCATTTGAATCAAAATCCCACAGATAGCTGCAGAATGGATGAATTTTGGACTAAACGTTTGGTATTTAATGCTTCAGTTTGATCAATGCCATGTGATCTTGATCCAGTGAAACAAATAGAAAGAACCTTGGTTTAGTGCCTTTTAAAATTGTGGTATCTCCAACAATGAGATAGTGTTATTTTACTTCAATAATCTAATTCTTCAAATCTTTCAATAACTCCACTTCAGTGAATTAATATTTTTTCTTTCACCGTGACCTGTTCACTATTTCCTCTGCTCTAACCAAATTACTGCTGGCTTTCTTCTTTTGCTGTGCCTATCCCATCTCCCCCTAACATTCTGTCCTAAGATCATTTCCCTCCGACACTTCCATTCTGCCTTCAAAATCTTTGCTGTATACTTTTCATCAGGCCAGTGTTCATTGCTAAATTATTCCAACGTTATCAAGTTATAAGATAGCAACAGAAGCATTAAGGGAAGATTGGGAACATGAGCTAATGATAAAGATCTCGAAGGATAGATGGGAAAAGTATTTGATGAATACACATAACTGTTCTATTAATGCAAGACATAATTTAATTCAATTCAAATTATTACATAGACTATATTATTCAAAAACGAGGTTGAATAAATTTTATCCAAACGTCTCTCCCAGATGCGATAAATGTTTGTTCCAAAACGCTAATATAACACATTCATTTGTAGGATGTACAAAGTTGAATAAATTTTGGAGTGATATATTTGATATATTTACAAAGCTTTTCAAGTCAAGAATAGAACCCAAAACGGAATGGATTATATTTGAATAGGAGAAGATACCAATTTAAATAAAGATCAAAATGTTTTGTTTAATTATGGGTTAATAATTGGAAAGAAATTGATACTTAAATTTTGGAAAAATACAGCCACACCAACTGTTAAAATGTGGATTAGGAATATGATGGACATAGCACGCCTTGAAGAAATGAGACTCCGACTAATAGATAAATATGACCAATTCTTAAGGAGTTGGCCTCCTTTCATCGACCTTTTTGGAATCATGTGATGCAGCGGTACCGTAAAGATTGCTGATTTCAGTTCATGACGCGGATAGATCTACATCTCCGAATACAGATTTGAAAATTTCTCTTTTAAGGGGCCTTCCCTTCTATTTCTACTTTCCACTTTCTCTCTTCCTTTTTTATTTTTTATATACACACTTCACGTTTTTCTACTCTCTACCATCTATTTTTCCACTTTTTCCTCTTTCTATTGTTTTCTTTTTCTTGTCTTGCTTACTTCCTTCTCATAACATAAAACTAGAGGTTGTACATCGAATGGATTACGGTATTACATAGTTGGCACCTAAAATTAGGTTCCACTGTACTGTTTTGTGCTGTATTAACTTCTACTAAAATAAAAAAATAAAATAAAATAAATTAAATAAAAAATAAAGTTATAAGACAAAACTTAAATGTTTGTCTTGCTGTTGAAGTAAGGTTGAACTGGAAAAAATCCACATGCTTAAAACAAAATGCCGTTTCAAAAAAAAAAAACATATTTTGACTACAGGTTAGTTTAAAATGAATGAATCATGAACAGCCCAGTGGAATCATAAGTGCACAGCTGTCATTTAAAAAAAAAAGTGTGTTGAGCAATCCTCATTACAACTAATCCAAGAGGATGTTACAGGCATTTGTGGCAAGGCAAGTCAGAAGAGTGAAAAAACAGAATCTACTCTATTTCATTTAAATGATTCAGGACGTCTGTGTGCTTGAGTTCCCGTGTAGATCTATTTGGTGTTATTGATAATTTTGATGCAACAAAGTAATCCAATGTGATGATTTTAATGGTGGTTTTGCCTTGAGATACTGTCCTAAACTCTAGATTCTCCATCAAAACCTTCCAGCTTTTATACCTCTCCTCCCTCAAGACACTCCTTTAAAACAGCAAGTTTATTTTTTGTTATCAAAGTTTGCTATTCATTTGAAGTGGTATTAGGAAGTTTTACAACAGTTTCGACATTATATAGATGTTTGAAATGAAAGGGACAACTTCAACTGTGGAGAATGTAGTCATCGGAGTATTGCAGTCTTCAACTTTAACTGATAAGGCACCAACCTCAGTTTCTCTACTACGGCTCCTAATATACAGGACCCATCATAATGTTTGGGGAAAAGACCTGTCATTTATTTATTTGCCTCTGTACTCTTCAATTTGAGATTTGTAATAGAAAAAAATCACATGTGGCTGAAGTGCACATTGCCATATTTTAATAAAGGCAGTTTTTATACATTTTGGTTTCACAATGTAGGAATTACAGCAGTGCTCTGCATAATGTTTGGGACAAAGACCCATAATTTATTTATTTGCCTCTGTACACCACCATTTCAGATTTGTAATAGAAATAAATCACGTGGTTAAAGTGTACATGGTCAGATTATAATAAAGGCAGTTTTTATACATTTTGGTTTCACCATGTAGAAATTACAACAATGTTTATACATAGTACCCCCCATTTCAGGGCACCATAATGTTTGGGACACATGGCTTCACAGGTGTTTGTAATTGCTCAGGCTTGTCATGCAAATGAAAGTAGTTATGTTAAGTATTTTGTTGCATATCCTTTGCATGCAATGACTGCTTGAAGTCTGCAATTCATGGACATCATGGGTGACATCATCTGGTGATGCTCTGCCAGGCCTGTATTGCAGCCATCTTTAGCTTATGCATGCTTTGGTGGCTAGTCCTCTTCAGCAAATAAAAGGCATGCTCAATTGAGTTCAGATCGGATGATTGACTTGGCCACTCAAGAATTGACCATTTTTTAGCTTTGAAAAACTCCTTTGTTGCTTTAGCAGCACGTTTGGGATTATTGTCTTGCTGTAGAATAACCTGCTGGACAATGAGTTTTGAGGCATTTGTTTGAACTTGAGCAGATAGGATGTGTCTTTTCACTTCAGAATTTATTATGCTACTACCATCAGCAGTTGTATCATCAATGAAGATAAGTGAGCCAGTACCTTCAGCAGCCATACATGCCCAGGCCATAACACCCCCACCACTGTGTTTCACAGATGAAGTGGTATGCTTTGGATCTTGGGCAGTTCCTACCCTCCTCCAAACTTTGCTCTTGCCAACAGTCTGATATAAGTTAATCTTCGTCTCACCTGTCCACAAGACCTTTTTCCAGAACTGTGGTTGCTCTTTTAAGTACTTCTTGGCAAACTAATCTGGCCATCCTATTTTTGTGGCGAACCAGTGGCTTGCATCTTGCAGTGTAGTCTCTGTATTTCTCTTCATGAAGTATTCTGCGGACAGTGGTCATTGACAAATCCACACCTGACTCCTGAAGAGTGTTTCTGATCTGTCGGACAGGTGTTTTTCATTATAGAGAGAATTCTTCTATCAGCTGTGGAGGTCGTCTTTGGCCTGCCAATCCCTTTGCGATTTGTAAGCTCACCAGTGCTCTCTTTCTTCTTAATGATATTCCAAACAGTTGATTTTGGGAAGCCTAAGGTTTGTGTGCAGTTTTGGTCTCCTAATTTGAGAAGGGCATTCTTGCTATTGACGGAGTGCAGCGTAGTTTCACAAGGTTAATTCCCGGGATGGAGGGACTGTCATATGATGAAAGAATGGAACGACTGGGCTTGTATTCACTGGAATTTAGAAGGATGAGAGGGGATCTTATAAAAACATATAAAATTATTAAGCAATTAGACACGCTAGATGCAGAAAACATGTTCCCGATGTTGGAGAAGTCCAGAACCAGGGGCCACAGTTTAAGAATAAGGAGTAGGCCATTTAGAACGGAGATGAGGAAAAACATTTTAACCCAGAGAGTTGTGAATTTGTGGAAATATTTGCCTCAGAAGGCAGTGGAGGTCAGTTCACTGGATGCATTCAAAAGAGTGTTGGATAGAGCTCTTAGGGCTAGCGGAATCAAGGGATATGGGGAGAAGGCAGGAACGGGGTACTGATTGTGGATGATTAGCCATGATCACATTGAATGGCCTACTCCTGCACTTATTTTCCATGTATCCTCATATTCCATGATTCCCATGATAGGTTAATTATTAATCCATCTTGAATGTCTTCAATATCAAGCATCTACAACCTTCTAGGATGGAGAATTTCAAACGCTTGTAACACTCTAAAGAAATTTCTCCTTGCCACAATCCAACTAAAAGACCGACACGTTCTTAAACCATGTCCTGTAGCTCATGACACTCCAACCAAAGGGAATGGCTTCTCAGCTACTATTGTGTCACTCACTCCCAGAATTTTATTTCAATGAGATATGTGATCTCCCCTTGGGCAACCCCTCAAATTAGGAAGTAATCGACTGTTTCAACTTTGCACCACTCCCTGAGCCATGTAATAAATCCTTGTATGTATGCAAAAGACCCACACTTCCCATAGTTCTCTCTCTATGGCACATCAAAGCCCTGCACAATTAAAATATACTTTCTTAATTTTGTTCTAATGTTTCATCCAGAACATCAAAAATAATCATGTTTACAAGTTTCTTGCCACTCTCTGTCATGGTGCATCTATTACTCTAGTTGATTTTGCTTCTTATCTTTCTAAAGTGTAACACCTACCATTTCTTAACATCAAGTTGACTCTCTTGTTATAGTCCATTATTATCCTCCTCGGTTCAATGTGGCGTCAAGTTTTGTTTCATCTGCATCTGTCCATGACCACATTGGTAGGAGTGACCACCACACAGTCCTTATGAAGACAATGTCATTAACATCGAGACCACGCTGCATTATGTTGTATGGCACTATAATCATGCTAAAATGGAGAGACAGAATAAATGTGGAAGCTCATATCTGAGCAACAATGAAGCACTGCGGACATGACTGCAGCAAAAAATGTATCTTCATGGCTCGCTTTACCATTATCAACAAGCCAGAACCCTCTGATCCTGCAATCAGTGGATCAGGCTCAACTATTGCAGACTTGCTACATCTCTTGGATGTGTCTTAAATAGTTTATAAGACAAGAAGGCTCTGAGAGCTTCTTGTGCTCAACACTGGTGGAGACCAGCATCCGAGTGTGAAAGACAGAACTAAAGCTAAGTTTAGTCAGAAATGAAGAGTCGACGATCCATCACTGGTTCCCATTAGGATCTCCACTGCTGCAGAAGCTGGTCTTCAGCCAATATGATTTGCTCCACATGACGTTAAGAAATGTCCAGAAGCACTGCATGCAGCAACGGTTATGAAAAAAACAAATCAATCTGATTAATCTTCACCCAATCTGTCTACTCCTAATCATTAGTAAAGAGATGGAAGTTCTCATTAACAGTGGCATCAAACAGCACCCATTCACCCAAAATCTTCTCATGGCAGTACACTTTGGGTTTTGCCAGGTCCATTTGGCTCCAGACCTCACTGCAGCTTTGGTCCAAACATAGACCAAAAAGCTGAATACCGTATGATGTTAGAGTGACAGGAGGTATATAATTAATAAAAGAACGTACCTTTAGAATGGAGATGAGGAGCAATTTGTTTAGGCAGATGGTGGTGAATCTGTGTAATTCATTGCCACATATGGCTGTGGAGGCCAAAACATTGGGTATTTTTAAAGCGGAGATTAATAGGTGCTTGATTAGTGAGGGTATCAAAGGTTACGGGGGGAAATGCAGGAATATAGATTTGAGAGGGAATAATAGATCAGCCATGACCGAATGACAGAGTACACTCTATAGGCTGAATGGCCTAATTCTGTGTTTATGGTCTTATAGGTAGCTCGCCATTACTTTTTCAAGGACAAAGTGGGATGGGCCAAAATTACTGGTCTTGTTAGCGATGCAGGCATACTGGTAATTGAATTTTGTTTAAACTCCAGCATAGGAATCCATTTGAATTACTTGACTTATCAATCAAATCATGCGAGTGATCTCTTAGCATACAACGCTTTTTGCTCTTCGTTTTGTTATAACAATTATGTGATTCCAACTGTGGACCAAATTGTGGGGGCTTTCAGAGCTTAATATTATTATGAAATAAATTGGACATCAATGTGCCTGTACTCAGTTAATTGCAGAAATTCTGCAGCTGCTGTCCTAGTTTGGCTACATGATACAATACTTTAATTTGCCAATAGACAAGATACTGCGAGACAGGGAAGGTCAGAACCTGGAGTACTAAAGAAAAATAAAGTTGGGGATTTCAGAAGTAAATGAATCCTTAATGCTATGAAAAATAAAAATGACTGCCAAACAATCTATCTCACCCTGATATTTAGTGTTACAGCCATAGAATTTGTCTCGTGTTTAGTCTTATATTTTTATTTTGCCAAATTGATATTTGACAAATGCTATCAAGACCTACCCAAACAGCTGAGCAAGAAAAGAGTATACAGGGAAAGTAGAATGGCTGAATAATTGCATGATGTTCAAAGGCTTCTCCTGTGCAGTATAATTGTTTGATTCTCTGCTTGAGTAGCAGATCAGGAATTTGTTATCCCTCCCTCATCATTTCCTTGCCAGTGAATGTGCCTCATCATATTTGAGCAAATGCTGCAATAAATTTTATTTCCCCAGTTGCTCTCATGTAAATCCCAGCACGCCAATAATGAACACCCTGCTTCTTACCGTGTCTCAATTATCCAGTTGCTGTTTCTTTAAACTAAAGGTGTACTCTAAACTATCCCAAAGTAGTGGCTAGATTTTAAAAGAAAAAGATGGACTATCTTCCCTGCTTTCAGTGTCTAGATGACAACAACTGAGTCAACAATGCCCAATACCATTCTTGTGGCATTATCCATTACAACATGAAAATTACAAACGTTGTCAGGACTGAATCTGTTACATTAAACAGGGACATTTTCATTTTGGTTTCAAAATTGATCAGATATTTGGCAAGCAGAAATGTTCAGAGTGTAATTTTAGTTTTGCAATTAATTAATGGAAAGATCATGTTCACAGGATGTGGGGGAAAATGGCCAATGTTTACCATAGTCAACATTTACATGGAATTTCTAACATATCACAGGCCATTTAGATATGCCTATGCACCTCACATGAGCCTTTTTATCTCACCCAATCAGCCTACTTTCATTTATTTTCCCATATAATTACTATGCTTGATTACATCATTTGAAAGCTGTATTACTATGGTATTCACCTTGGCTTACTGAGAAAACAATCAATAAATTGTGGCACTAAGGTAGTTTAGGTGTTTTGCATGTTGGTTGTTTAGTTTAGAGATACAGCATGGAAACAGGCCCTTTGGCCCACCGAGCCCACTCTGACCAGCGATCCCTGCACATTAACAGTACCCTACACACACTAGGGACAATTTTACATTAATGCCAAGCCAATCAACCTACGAACCTGTCTTTTGAATGTGGGAGGAAACCGAAGATCTCGGAGAAACCCCACGGGTCACGGGGAGAACGTACAAACTTTGTACAGACAGCACCCGTAGTCAAGATCGAACCCGAGTCTCTGGCGCTGTAAAGTGGCAACTCTACTGCTGCACCATCATGCTGCTCGGTTGTGTTACATAGAAACATAAAAAATAGGTGCAGGAGGAGGCCATTCGGCCCTTCGAGTCAGCACCGCCATTCATTGTGATCATGGCTGATCATCCCCTATCAATAACCCGTGCCTGCCTTCTCCCCATATCCCTTCAGACTCCACTAGCCCCTAGAGCTCTATCTAACTCTCTTAAATCCATCCAGTGACTTGGCCTCCACTGCCCTCTGTGGCAGGGAATTCCATAAATTCACAACTCTCTGGGTGAAAAAGCTTTTTCTCACCTCAGTCTTAAATGACCTCCCCTTTATTCTAAGGCTGTGGCCCCTGTTTCTGGACTCACCCAACATTGGGAACATTTTTCCTGCATCTAGCTTGTCCAGTCCTTTTATAATTTTATATGTTTCTATATGATATCCCCTCATCCTTCTAAACTCCAGTGAATACAAGCCTAGTCTTTTCAATCTTTCCTCATATGACAGTCCCGCCATCCCAGGGATCAATCTCGTGAACCTACGCTGCACTGCTTCAATCACAAGGATGTCCTTCCTCAAATTAGGGGACCAAAACTGAATACAATTTTGTTACAGGAGATTGGACAGGCTAGATTCAGAAATCAGACAAAAGGAAAAGTAGTCAGACTATTCCTAAGCAACGCATAAAGATGACACTGAAACAAAGGAGCCTGGAGAGGAACCTGACAGCTTCTGTCAACTAGATACTGACAAATGTTTTGTTTGGACTCTTTAATTTTTCATGCCGTGTAAAATGCAGAGTCATTGGTTTGGTTTCATTTCAAGTGCACAGAGTAGTAAGGAACTAACGCCAGTAAAACAAAGAAGCCAAGTAATTCTCTTGTCTTTTCAGGTCAATGAAGTAGAGCTGGGCTCTTCACTTTTAACCATAGGGAGAGTGGTGGTGGTATTCCTCAACAAGCGTGCGAGAGCAGGTCCACGTGCGCAGCCCAATCATGATGGAAGAGGATATCGAAGTGGCCATCAAAGTGGTGGTTGTTGGCAATGGTGCTGTTGGTAAATCAAGCATGATACAGCGGTACTGCAAGGGTATTTTCACCAAGGATTACAAGAAAACCATTGGGGTCGACTTTCTGGAAAGACAAATTCAGTGAGTAAAGAATTGAACTGTTTCATTAAGGATTGTCTCTTACCAAAAGTGACATAATAGATACTAGTAATCTAAAATAAAACTAGAAAATCTTGGAAATACTCAAAATATCAGGCAGCCTCTATAGAGAGAGCAATTAATATTTCAGGTTAATTAATTAATACAAGGTCTCTCTCTACAAATGATGCTGAACTCTACTGAGTATTTTCAGCATCTTCTACTTTCTTTTAAATTAACAATTGCCTCTGTCATTTCCGAGGCACTCCATGTATCATGACAGCAGGCAACTCAATTTTTATTTGAGTAGACTGTCTGTGACATTCTCGGCATTTTTATTCAACATTCACTTGGCACTCGATTGTTCCAAATCTTGCTGAGCAGTTGAATGTTTTACTGATTGTGGCCACTTCCCCCCCCCATTCCCTCAACCTCCTGAACTGCACCCATTATGGTCCAAATAAGCAGAATGATGTTACTTTTATAAACTCTGTCTCTTCACAGATTTTCATGGTAGTTGACAGTTGATTATTGAAAAATGTAACAAACAGCCTTTAGTATTTTTATTTTGCAACAAAAATAAATTTTAGCTGTTAAAAAGAACTTTGTATTTGATTGACGGACTGACCGCTAAGAGGTTAGAGGGAATCTCTTACTCGGTTATAGTAGACAATTGGGGATAATGCACACCATCCCCACCTCCCTCCTATGGACCGTTATAATGAGGGTTATCTATACAAGTCTGACATCACAATAGCACTCCAGCACGTTGTCTTTATGTGTAAATCAGCATCTGCAGTTCCCGTTTTTACTCCTTATGTACATATGATATATTTATGAACTTTTATAACCATATAATAACCATATAACCTTTTATGAGATGCAGCATCTTTAATTTTTAACTTTCTATCATTTTTCCTTGAATTGACTTTATTTATTGAAGAATTATTCTTTCTTGTGGTACTCTGCTTATTGTGACTGTGGCCTCCTTATATCTTTTCAATTCTGTCGCCTTTTCCTCAGTTAAATCTTGTGCCCAAATCCTTTTAATTGATTTACAGCTCTGTCTACCAAGGCATTCCATTCTATTTTAAACATAGCCGTGTTCCAATAGAAGAACCCTCATGTCTATAAATCGAAATCCGCCAAACTGAATGTTGTAACTCATGGAAAATGTGACAATAGTTCATGAACTGCAGGATTTCACATCAAATGCCTGTGTTTTTTGATGGTGTATGCTTAGGAAGGACTGCTGCCCTGCGCATCAAGATGATCAGTGCCATTGTCCTTTTTCTAAGAAAAAGTTAAATTGTCCCTTACATGATAGATGTGATCCTAATACCCACGGCCTTTTGATTGATAGCCCTGACTCGACCAAACTCGTAAGCTGCGAAATGTAATAACCATATAACCATATAACAATTACAGCACGGAAACAGGCCATCTCGACCCTTCTAGTCCGTGCCGAACACGTATTCTCCCCTAGACCCATACACCTGCGTTCAGACCATAACCCTCCATACCTTTCCCGTCCATATAGCTATCCAATTTATTTTTAAATGATAAAAACGAACCTGCCTCCACCACCTTCACTGGAAGCTCATTCCACACAGCCACACCAGTAAAGAAGTTCCTGTTACCCATAAACTTCTGTCCCTTAATTCTCAAGTCATGTCCCCTTGTTTGAATCTTCCCTACTCTCAGTGGGAAAAGCTTATCCACATCAACTGTCTATCCCTCTCATCATTTTAAAGACCTTTATCAAGTCCCCCCTTAACCTTCTGCGCTCCAAAGAATAAAGCCCTAACTTGTTCAACCTTTCTCTGTAACTTAGGTGCTGAAACCCAGGCAACATTCTAGTAAATCTCCTCTGTACTTTCTCTATTTTGTTGACATCCTTCCTATAATTAGGCGACCAAAATTGTACACCATACTCCAAAATTGGCCTCACCAATGCCTTGTACAATTTTAACATTACATCCCAACTTCTATACTCAATGCTCTGATTTATAATGATGGAAGTGCTATTTCCGTTTCAGCAGGTCACAGTGTAGAGTGCAGGATGTCTTGGTGAACTGCATAGGGGACAGTGAAGAGGGATTAATTTGGATTACTCATGCACATCTCCCATCTTCTAGGTTAGAGAATAATTGTGTTGAAGTATCTATGAGAAAAAAGGCCATTTAAAATGGATACGGTCAACAAATTGAAGCAAGCTAAAGAAAGCAATCACAAAATAGCAGTTGAATATCTGTAAAGGCTATTCTTCTTGATGCCAAACAGCTGTGGTCTTCATCATACAGCACCGTCTGTAATTAAGCATGGTTGTACTAAATAGAGGCTCCGTTAAATGTTCACATGGACACAGTTACCATCTAATTTCAGGGGTTTGAAGAGGCATGATTAGATCTCAAGTGTTGCATTTATCTTTCAGAGTTAATGAAGAGGATGTCAGATTAATGTTATGGGATACAGCAGGCCAGGAGGAATTTGATGCCATAACAAAAGCCTATTATAGAGGTGAGTCTAGTTGGCCTTAATAGGAATTGTTTGTAAGCGGATACCAATTACAGTTCTTGAATGGTGTGTTATTTGATGTGTGTATTCAACCGTATTAATAGAATCCTGATTGATCATGAACATTTTGTGAATATGTTTTTGACTGAATCTAAACGTTCACATAAAAAAAGGACATGTTTTAATGCATCGTTCAAGTTGATTATAGTATATTGCCATAGTTGGCAACAGCATATCCTTCTATTGATGGAGCATATGGGTCTAAGAATTCATGGATTTGTGGATTCAATAAAATGAGCCAAAGCACAGTAAACGTTGTTAAAAATAAGATTTATACCAGTGGCTTGAGACTACTAATTTCAATATTGAAATAAATTGGTGCTTATTTTTTCTTTATCTCTCTCTTACGCACTCTCTTATTCTTATGGTTAAAATGACTATCATACAGTTGATAATATACAGCAGGGGTCAGCAACCTTGTTCTACACAGGGGCCAGGACCCATGTCTGTGAGCGGATGGCAGGCCACATCTATCGCCATAGTTAATAAATGGAGGCAATAATAATACATACTAACTTAATTAGTAATAATACATACTAATAATACATACATTAGTAATAATACATACTAATACAACATATTAACTAGTGTGACACTTGGTGGTATTTTTCGCATTTGTTTTCACGTGTTTTTCAATTCGTTTTCTGCAGTTCCCAGTGCCCCTCGCCTGCCCCGGGACTGGCTGCAGTTGCCAGGTCGCCTGCGTACCCGACGACTGACTGCAGTTCCCAGGTCAGCTCGCATCCGTGGGATTAGCTGCAGTTCCCAGGTCGGCTCGCCTGCTCCGGGACTGGCTTCAGTACTTCCCAGGTCGGCTCGCGTCCGTGGGACTGGCTGCAGTTCCAAGGTCGCCTGCGTGCCCGGGGCTGGCTGCAGTTCCCTGGTCACTCGTGTCCCCCGGGACTGGCTGTCGTTCACAGATCGGCTCGCCTGATCCGGGACTGGCTGCAGTTCCCAGGTCCCTCGTGTCCCCGGGACTGGCTGTCGTTCACAGATCGGCTCGCCTGATCCGGGGCTGGCTGCAGTTCCCAGGTCGCGAAAACTAATTGGAAAAAAAAATACACCTGCGGGCCGGATGGTCTCGAGTTACGGGCCTGATCCGGCCCGTGGGCTGTAGGTTGCCGACCCCTGATATACAGACTTAACTTCTCGTACCAATAGATTTAGATTTTTTTCTGCTCCTGTGTCAAGTTTTAGAAAAACCCTTTCCTGACATGAATTAGTAGTCTGTGCTTCAGAAAAGTGCAACACTGGTAGACTGGTGAAGCAAAATTTGTGAGAAAAATATTGGTGTTTCTATTAATTGCGCAGGGATTATACCCCACTCTGAGTGATAAATCTGATGCCTCCATCTTTGACCTAGTCCCTATTAGTCCCAAGTCCTCCCTCCCCATCCTCCTCATGGAGTTTACATCAACATTCCCATAAGTCCAGGGGACACAGACTTAAAAAGATACTGTATGCTGCACAGCTGCTTTGGCCATTTACTGCCAGTAAAGCCCAGTTCTTGTCTGCCAGAACTGCTCACTGTTCCAGTAGTATCTTGAAAGGTAACGCGCAGTTTCTTTTCTCTGCTGCAGATTATCGTCTGGTCCTTCCCTCACTCTTCCATCATTCCCACTACCCACATGTTCAGGAGGACTATTTTCTCACAAAAATTGAAACCATCTGTTTGCCTTCGCTTACACCTTCTTTTCCTTTCTCTGCACTGGACCCAATTACAATATCTGCATCTTTCAATGATTTATCTCCTATATCCTTCGTTCCTTCCCTGAGGTTGCGTATGTGAACAGGTTCCTGCTCCCTCAACTGCATTTCCATAAATTGCTCACCACCCAGCTTCTCTCCATTATTTCTACACTTCCCCAGCCATTTTTTATTTCTTTCTCTTTTCTTTTTCTCCATTAACTCTCCAACAAATCTGCAATTCTCATTGTGTGACCATCCAGGAATTGAATGGCTTCAAGGTTGGTTTACTGCTTTACTGTCAAAGGCCCTGTGGTACGGAATTTTCTTCCCATACTGCCTCAACCTGCTTTTCCTCATTTACAATACCTCCTTGACAAACTTTTTCCTCGTTGATTTTTTATTTATGGGTCTCCAGATCAAAAGATAATTCACGTTGAAGTGCCATGGGATATTATGCAGCATGGTGGCACATGGGTAGAGTTGCTGTCTTACAGCGCCAGAGACACGGGTTCGATGCTGGCTGTTTCAAGTTTGTACTTTCTCCCCGTGATCTGCGTTGGTTTTCTCTGAGAACTTCAGATTCTTCCCACACTCAAAAGACATATAGGTTTTTTGGCTAATTGGCTTGGTATAAATGCAAACATGTCCCTAGTGTAGGATAGTGTTAATTTTCAGGAATCGCTGGTTGATGTGGACTCTGAGGGTGAATAGCCTGTTTCCGCGCTGTATTATTGTATGATGCAAAGTGGTGAGTATTTTGGTAACGTAATGCAATTCTTAACATAATATTGTTCAAAACCATATTGTAGAATAACTGCAGTGGAAAAAAAAATCAAAATACCAATTGTAAATTTATAATATGTGTCAAAGATGAGATCAGTTACAATTTTAATTTGATCGCTTTGGTAATTGGTCACAGGTGCTCAGGCATGTGTGCTGGTGTTCTCCACTACTGATCGAGAGTCTTTCGAGGCTATCTCAAGTTGGAAAGAGAAGGTTGAGGCTGAAGTCGGAGATATCCCAACTGTACTGGTACAGAATAAAATAGACCTCCTGGATGAAACTGTACTTAAAAAGTATGTATGTAACTGAAGTTAACTTGCATTGTAAATGGTATCACACATTTGAAATATGTCAATTTGCATTTATAAATTGACTTCATATGGTACACAACCTAAAGTATTTTATGGGAAAGTAATTAAGTAAACCTCAGCACAGAAGTCGAAAAAACAGAGGACATGGGTTTAAAGTGAGGAGGAGGAAAGTTAGAGGAGATCAGGGGACTTATCTTTCCACCTTTTATGGCAGTTGCAATCTGTAATGCATTGCTCAGAGGGTTGGTGGATGCCAGTACTCACAACATGTTAGTATTGGGACTTGCATTTGAATAGCCATGGCACAGCAGGCTAGTACTGGTGAATGGGATCAGTACAGGTTCACCACCGATTTTCCGGCACCATTTTTTCCAGAGCCTCTTTGGATTATCAGTTTAGCCAGATCAGCAGAGCTTTACACCTTCGAGAAGAGTCCAGTTGTACCGGAACAATCTGCCTAGGCTGCAGAAGAACCGGGATACTAGCTGGCAGAGTCGGCCTCGGAAATCTGCCGGCTCCAGCTGGCTGGCTTTCCAGAACCCGGCTGGAGGGGGCAAAATCAACCTGCCGATTGGCACGAATGCCCCAATGAGGTAGAGATCGGCCGCCTTACCTGGCCTAGCTGCCATATTTTCAAGCGGACTCTTGGGGGGGGGATTTCAAATGCGCTCTCATAATTTTGTTCGGATTAAAGGAGGCGGCGATTGCTAGAAACACGGTGGTTGACCTGTATAGAGGAGTGTTAGATAGCCAGATTGTCAATGCTGGGCCCAAGGAACTGTTTCTGGACCACACGATCTTGACCTCCAGAAAGGGTGTTTTATGACTAGTGACCAGAACGTGACACAAAACGATGGTGCTTTCGGGGTCCTAAAAGAGAAGTAAATCATTGGAGAGGTTGACAGATAAAGTATCAAATCTCAGGGGTCAGACAGCCAAAACTACAGCCTCAGTTCCGAAGTGATTAGTCCCCCAGAGGCTGAGTTCATCAACAGAAATCTGAGGTCATTACCGTGTGCAAGTGAAAGAAAGAAACGTATGAAGTGATTGCACAGATGCAATATAGTTACGGACAATGCACATTCCGTGCAAACCCAGATTATTCCTCGGTACTGGGAAACCATTGAATCTGGCTGTGCTTGATCTAGCCAGTCACCTCAACTTGCTTCCTACATATTCCCTTAGCTGCGCCTTCGTAGCGTCATGGGATCCATCGATCTGGTGTAGAGATTCTTCACTCATCCCACACGGCAAAGCATGCAGTTATTGACTACTAAGCATCAGGCGGCAGATCCTAGAACATCCTTACGTCATGTTGATGGATTGCTTCTGCCAAATGCTTTTTAAACTATCTTTAAATGTCTCTGAAAGTTTAAACCACTTCCTATTTGAGCGAAATAAAGTGGGGTTACATCTTTATGATGCAGTTGCATGCTCACTTGGTGCTCGTTACATTTTGTAGAACAGTGGACATCTATCACCCTTAGCATTCAGTCTTTCCCTTGCCAGGACACCGAGGCTGCAATGTGAACCATCCATAATCAATTGTAATATTTAATTAAATCATAGTGATGTTGCCTCTCCTACTCATTTTGAACTTGTAATTGCCTACCAAAAATGTACCAATCCCAGTTTTCATATTTGCATTTAACTGCTAGCCACAATAGTTTTGGGGAAGAGTTTCCACTTGCTTCTGGGTATTCGTGTCTTGTATATGCGTTGTTTTCCCTTGTAAAATATCTTAACAGTGGAAGGGCAACAAATTATGCAGTGGGGATAAAAAATTGTACATGCAAACTATTACATTTAGAGAATTAGCGGAATCTAATGCACATTAATGTCAGAATGCTAAAGTACTCAAATTTATATTCAAAACTATGCCAAGATGTGTTTGACTTTTGATTTGAAATGCAGTGAAGAAGCAGAGGGACTTGCCAAAAGGCTGAAACTTAGGTTTTATCGGACTTCTGTGAAGGAGGATTTGAATGTGAATGAAGGTGAGTTATCTTGTGGACTTTTCCCATCTAACCTTGCATTCTGTTGGGTGTTCCATCAACTTTTGGTTTGTAATTAAGAACATAGCCGATTTACGGTTATTATGAGGTAACAAAGAATTGCAGATGCTTGCTTTCTGTTAGATTCCATCAATTTTTGGTTTTTAATTAAAAACTTGGCCTTATTAAGGTCATTATGAGATAACAAAGAATTGCAGATGCTAATTTATACCAAAGCTAGACATCATCTGTGTGATGTAATCTATAATTAATATAAGCAAACTCATAATAACCTTAGATAGACACAAAATGCTAGAGTAACTCGTCACTGCAGACAGCATCCCCGGAGAACATACAGGTGAGGTTTCAGGTTGGACTCCTTCTTCAGACCTGAAGAAGACGTCTGAAGAACGGTTCTGACCCGAAACGTTACTCGAGCATATAGTGTCTAAGGTTACTATGAGTTTGTTTACATTAGTTTATAGATTATATCACACAGATGATGTTGAGGGTCATGCTTTCTGATTTCATACTAGGCCTCACCCCTCCCCATCCCTGCAAGCACTCCATCCAAAAATATCCTTCAATTTTTCAATGGTGTCAGTGACTTTATTTGTTTCACCGCTAAACTCTACAATTGTCTTCTGGAAGCTTTGAGCAAGTGCATTGTGCATCTTTTCTTTCGGAATGCTATTACAATTTCTTTATTCTAACTATATAAACTTGAACTTCCTCCAGAGGAAGTAATTGAGGTAAGCACAGTAACAACATTTGGACAGGTACATGGATGCAAAGGTTTAGAAGGACATGGCGTAAATAGGACTGGCTTACATACTAGTCTCTATGATTCGGTATAAACTCAATGGTTCTTGCCATTGGTGTCATTTTTTAACACATTTTGTGCAAAAACAATCTGTTTCTCAAGGTGAGTACAGTCTGAAGAAGGGATCCAACCCAAAACACCACCCATTTCTTCTCTCCGGAGATGCTGCCTGTCCCGCTGAGTTACTCCAGCTTTTTGTGTCTATTGTTTCTCAAGGGGAAATGGACTCTAAACAAAAGCATGCCTGAATCATGTGCATCGTACTCAAAATGTATCCCTATGATTGTGTTAAGGCCCAAGCTCAAATTTCTCTCTCTCCACAGTTTTCAAGTACCTGGCTGAGAAGTACCTTCAACGACTGAAACAGCAAAGCACTGAAGAAGAACAAGTGCACACAACAAGCAATCGCATAGGTACACAGTGCCTTTTCTTAAGCTGCTGCTTCTTAATCATATGGATTACATATAAAAATAACTTAAAGAATTGTCATTTAAATACCTCTGACAATCTGAAGTTTTACATTCATCCAAACTGTCCAAGACATCCATTGATAAGGCACCCATCTGAGACTGGGATAACCAAAAGTCTAGAGATTGTCTCCTAATCCTCTCTACTTGATTGCTTTTATTGACAAGTTTATTAGCTCCCATGCATCTATGCTTTTAAAGCTTTCATTTCTAGCCCCTCCAGTTACTAGTTTCCTTCCGAACCATTTAGAATAACAGAATTATTACATGCAAGAGGAAGTAATTTTGTCCATAGTACATAGTACATAGTTATCTATTTTGTCCCCTGCACTGCTAGTCGACAAGAATTGTGAGTTTGCCATTTTGTTACTGAGCTTGTATCCAATTGTCTTTAGAAATTTACCGCTTTTACAGATTGTAAAACCAGGCCATGTCCTGTACTAGTCATCACACATGTATGCCATATTTAATAGCAGTATTGCCCCTGAATTGCTGCAATAGCACCTTTCCTGATTTGAACATCACTATCAAAATATTTATTAAGCTTCTCTGCTGCTTAGAGAACTTTGCCGTCTTTCTACCAAACAGAAGCAATACACTCCTGGCAAATATTTTGGAATGTATGTGGGTCATTGTTCTTCCATTTCCCTTTGGGCAAAGGATGGTTTACACCCGATGTACATTTTTCAGAGCGAGAAACTGTTTTGGGCAGTGGCCAAAATATACTCCAGGGTACATCTCTGCTGATTCTGTCTTCTAATTGCCTTAATTTGTATGAGATTTGAGAGCAATATAAATTAGATCTTTTAAGCTAATTCTGACAGACTAACTGGAGGCTAGCGTGCAGCATTTTGCAGGTACTGCATTTGTACCATCAGCTTACATTGTTGTGCTCAAGACTTTTACATTGTGGTGTTTCTACCCATTAAACCATGAATGGAATTCAGGCTCTGGTTAAATGGGATCGGAGATAACAGGATTTAGAAAGCATCTGGTGGAAGAATGCAATTTGAAACTGGAAAATGTACTGTCGATGTTTAAAAAAATATCCTCCCACACGCCCCCACCGTCAGTCTTGAGTGTGCAACCGTGGAAACACTCTTGTGGCTTGCTGCTCTGCCTGGGAGGAGATGGAGACAACAAGCAGATATCTTGGCAAATCATTGGGGGAAGCGAGAGGGAATGTTAGCAGAGACTGTTGCTCTGATGGGTGGTGGGGAAAAGTGCTGTGTTTTGCAGTGATTGCCAGATCTTGAGAGACTTTGGGGGGCAGTGTTAGGTGTGAGGAGGATGCTAGAAGACTGCAAGGTGACTTGGATAGGCTGGGTGAGTGGGAAATGTTTGGCAGATGCAGTATAATGTGGATAAATGTGAGGTTATCCATTTTGGTGGCAAAAACGGGAAAGCAGACTATTATCTAAATGGTGGCCGATTGGGAAAGGGGGAGATGCAGCAAGACCTGTGTGTCATGGTACACCAGTCATTGAAGGTAGGCATGCAGGTGCAGCAGGCAGTAAAGAAAGCGAATGGTATGTTGGCTTTCATAGCAAGAGGATTTGAGTATAGGAGCAGGGAGGTTCTACTGCAGTTGTACAGGGTCTTGGTGAGACCACACCTGGAGTATTGTGTGCAGTTTTGGTCTCCAAATCTGAGGAAGGACATATTGCCATAGAGGGAGTGCAGAGAAGGTTCACCAGACTGATTCCTGGGATGTCAGGACTGTCTTATGAAGAAAAACTGGATAGACTTGGTTTATACTCTCTAGAGTTTAGGAGATTGAGAGGGGATCTTATAGAAACTTACAAAATTCTTAAGGGGTTGGACAGGCTAGATGCAGGAAGATTGTTTCCGATGTTGGGGAGTCCAGGACAAGGGGTCACAGCTTAAGGATAAGGGGGAAATCCTTTAAAACCGAGATGAGGAGAACATTTTTCACACAGAGTGGTGAATCTCTGGAACTCTCTGCCACAGAGGGTAGTTGAGGCCAGTTCATTGGCTATATTTAAGAGGGAGTTAGATGTGGCCCTTGTGGCCAAGGGGATCAGAGGGTATGGAGAGAAGGCAGGTACGGGATACTGAGTTGATGATCAGCCATGATCATATTGAATGGCGGTGCAGGCTCGAAGGGCCGAATGACCTACTCCTGCACCTAATTTCTATGTTTCTATGTTTCTATGACTTGGGGCAGGCATGGGGTTGGAGTTGGGCTGATAGTGGGAACAGTTAATTTTGAGGAGATTCTGGTCTCACTGGGAATTGGGAAATTATTCATTCTCATGATGAATTTGGTACAAGATTATGGGGGGAGAGTGGTGTGGAGAATGAAATAATGTCCTCTTTTACAAAATACTTCTTGTACAGTTTGGGAGCAGGTTTGTTTCCTCTTAGTATTCTACCCAAATATATTGCAATTCAAAGAAAGAGTTCACGACTTACACAGAAGCACAATACACGGCACAACGCATTCAATTGCTGAAATTCCTCTCCTTCCCGCAGGAGTATTTAACACAACTGGCGCCAGTCACTCTGGCCAGAACTCAAGCACGATAAATGGCGGCGAGGTGATCAGCCTTCGGCCGAACAAGCAGAGGACCAAGAAGAGCAGAAATCTGGTGGGCCGCTGTGGGTGACTCTAGTCATTCCCTTGCACGGCAGAGTCGATGTTCATTGTGTATACAGCCGTTCCGAACAGTAAGGGGGTTTTAAATTTAGATATTCTGATACTTCAATGGTGGTTATAATTACGGACGATGCAGTACTTGGCAAACCAACAACTCTGCTTGTGCGGAGGCTTTCAGAACACTGTGTTGGTTGGGGAGAGTATTGTCCGTTTGTGAACAGGATGGGCGTTTGCAGGTTCATCTGATTGCTGCAGCTTTGTATGGATTGCTCCAAGTCCATAGATTTGTTTGCAAGTTAGTCACCTGCTACCTTTTGAAAATCAGTGTGATCGACTTATGTGACTTCGGCCAGACCTACGATAATGTCTAACAGGAGGGCAGCAATGAATGTAAAGGAATTGATTGGCAAAAGCACTATTCAGGAGAGAGGGTAGACCTGCACCGAACCAAGGATCACGAGTTCAACTCTCAATGCTGCCCTTTAGGGAATTTACCTTTTCAAAGAAAAAAAGTTGCAATGAATTATGAAAATCTATTGTCATTTGAACAGATATAACGTAAACATTGCCATTTGTGCTTTACATTTGTGGTTGTTAATTGTCGGAACTATCTCTGATGATTTGTGCAATATTTCAGTGTTGACTGCAGCCTGGACAAGGATATTTTGTTACTAGTAGATTTTGTTTTTCATATTCAGATGTTTTGAGTTGATTATTTGGATAATTTGTACATAAAAAAAAGAATCTCCATTTGATATTCGAATGTTTGTATTCTGTAATTTGCTGGTTGAATGGTTAAGACATTTTTTTTCATTGAATGTGTAATCATGTGTGTCAGTTGTGAGCGTGCAACATTAATATCATTGCCTGAAAGGACCTCCTTATACAGAGCAGGAGGTTTGCACTAGTGCCAAGTCAGTACTGCAATTATCGCCCCTGCCTTTCATTGTCCCCGCAGCAACGCAAGAAATCCCATACCTTGTCCCCGAATGACCTGTGGCAGGTGGCTTTATCTAAAGTTGCTCTGCTTGCCTGCTGGAAACACTACAGTAACCCGAACTCTCTGTGTAGCCAGAGATCTCGAGTTCACAATTGAATGATAGTTGTTTCCCTGTGACTCTTAATGGGGTTAAATTTGAAAAAAAAAAGAAAATATGGGAAATAATAAACAAGTCAGGCAGCAGCTGTGGAACGAGAAACAGATGAGAATATCCAACCTGAAACGTTAATTCAGTTTCTTTCTCCACAGCTGACTTTGAGGGTTTCCAGGATTTTCTGATTTCTAGCATCTGCTGTTGCTGATTTTTTTTTTCTTCCCCTGGGGTTGTCATTGCAGAGTCTAGTTTAGTGGTGAATGGATGACGCTAGATAGTTCAAGAGTCAAGAGTGGGAAATGTGGGGTTTTGTGAATTTTAGCACAATCTGAAGATGCTCTGGACACTTGGCCTAACTCAGATTTTGAAGAAAAAGCAGAAAGCAGAAGGTCAACAGTTCTGGCAAACCCATTATATTGAATCTCCACAGCCACACAACACTCCAGCCCACCCCCTAACCATGCAACCTCCTGGCAGAGGCAGAAGAAACCTAGCCGGTAATAAGAGGGGAAAATCATGCTCCATTTGCTCAGTGGTCTGGGAGATCGCACGGCCTGGTTTTTATTTTTCAACCACCTTCGCAAGTTTGAGTATAATATAGGTGGCACAGCTGGTAGAACCATTGACACACACCTCCAACAAGCTGGGTTCCATCTAACCTCGGGTGCTGGATGCATGAAATTTGCATGGGATCCCTGTGACCTTGCGGGTTTCCTCTGGATGCCCTTGTTTCGCCCATATCCCCAAAAAAAGTGGGTCTGTAGGATAATCGGCCGCTGTAAATTGCCCCTCGTGTGTAGTTGAGTGGTAGAATCTGGGGACTGTTGATGTGAATGACAATAAACAATAGGTGCAGGAGTAGGCCATTCGGCCCTTCGAGGCAGCACAGCCATTCACTGTGATCATGGCTGACCATCCACAATCAGTACCCCGTTCCTGCCTTCTCCCCATATCTCTTGACTCTGCAGAGGAATGCAGAGAAATAAAAATAGGTTAGTGTAGGATTAGCGTAAATGGGAGGTTAATCTTCATTTTGGTGGGCCGAAGGGGCTGTTTCCATGTTGAAATCAGGCATCTTCAATGCAGTATGTCCCATTCTGGATAATGCCATAGGAATAAAATTGGTTCTGCTTCTCCTATAGTTCCTCTGTGGTGTTTCTGGACAGTGATTTAGGCTATGCAATAAAATCATGGTATTCACTAACTACATGGCCACTTGCAAGAACATAGGAATCCAACATTCAGAAATCCTCCAAAAAAATTAAGATTTTTTAAAAAGCTAATGCAGGAAATCTTAAACAAAACTCCAGGAAGGACAAGCAGCATCTATGGCAAGAGAAAATGAACAAACATTTCAATTCAAACTGCCAGAGCAACCTGAATTGTTGACCGTTACCTACAATTTCTGTTTTGCTCCCAAACATTGAGTCTAATATTGCATCCTACAAATCAGAGATGAATGATGAGGCTCATTCTGTCTTTAGCCCACTAATATCCCACAGATGATGTACAACCTTCTTCACCATAAATTAATTGCAGCACAAAGCGTTGAGTTCTGGAAGGGAGGTAACTGACCTGTGGCAGCTCTATATTACTACCTGGTCCGGTCATGTGGGCAGCAATTATGGACGTTTTTCTTGCGAGTTAAAGATACTGGTGAGATTTCGAGCATTGGACATAATGCCCGAAATTCATTTGAATGGTCGATTTTTCCAGCTCTTACATTGCCGATCAGATCTTCTTCTTCTTCCACCATTGGGTTTTTTTTTTTGCCCATTCCATGAATCTCTGTTTGTGAATGGTGG
Organism: Leucoraja erinaceus; assembly: GCF_028641065.1. Classification (NCBI taxonomy): domain Eukaryota; kingdom Metazoa; phylum Chordata; class Chondrichthyes; order Rajiformes; family Rajidae; genus Leucoraja; species Leucoraja erinaceus. Next base: position 15,481,732 of record NC_073381.1, read on the forward strand.
TTTTCACATAATCATTGTCCCTGCGGCAGTGAGACTCCCAATTATTTAATTGAGGGTAAGGTTTCAGATTCTGACCTTTAAAGTCTCCAACTTTTGACAAGAAAAGTTTCTATTTTAAATATCATTAGTGCTTCTTGAGGCTGGAATTGTATCAGTGGGTCACTCTCTGAGAGGTAGAGGTGGGCCTTACTTTTGTAGTCCTGATGAGCCACGTTAAGTGCAAACTTCTATTTTGATAAGCCGCCTGTACTTTCCTGCATGTTTCTTAGTAGATTTTACCTCAAAACAATGAAACGTGGAATATTTGGCTCCCAAGTTCATAGAAGTTGCCAGCATAGATAGTTCTCATTATAAAAACAACATGGTATTTGTTGGTGGACCTGTTGCCTCACAGCAACCAAGACCCTGGTTCAACCCTGACTATGGGTGCTGTCTGTGCGATTTGGACATTCTCCCTGTGACCGCGAGGTGGGAGAATAGGGTGTTCCCTGGTTTCCCTCACATCCCAAACTCGCAGGAGCTTGTGGGTTAATTGGCCTCTATAATTGCCCCTCAGTGTGGAGAGAATGGGAAAGTTGGATAACATTGAACTTGTGTGAAAGGGTGATTGATGATCAGCATGGACTCAGTATACCGAAGGGCCTGTTTCCATGCTGCATCTCGAAACTAAAGTCAACGACAAGGTGTTAAGTCACTGCATAAGAATTTCTTTAAAGAGTTTTATTACAAAGCTGCTGTATGTTTGATATATATCTGGAAACTTTGGGCTGTGTTTAAATGCAACTGGTGTTAAACCGACCTGTTATTGCTGTCAATCCCCTCGGTTTGTTTCCGTTAACTGTTTATTTGAGGTCTGCAACTCTGCAATTGAAATGTTCAGTTGGTTCATTGGTAATTGGGTGCTGGGGATTCGGGCTATTTGGAGACCCTTTTAGCCAATTATCTCCAAATACTGATTGCCTCACTAATCCCCACGATATCCCCGGTTGGTTCCCCAAAGACAGACTCTTCTCAATGCTTATTCATTTGCACGCTGCCTCGATATGAACTGCAGTGATCAGAAACATAGACCATGTGACTGGGACATCAGCCGGGAGTATGCTTTGGGAAACTTGACTCCAGGATACCAGCCTGTAGCTCCCTTCATGTTGCTGCTGTGACATTTTGCACAGTTTGTTGGCTTTATGCATGCACATTATTTGGATATGCAATTGACCTGTCCTCTGGTCAGTGGAGGGCTGCTGCGGAACCATAAGAGTAACAGGAGCTGTTCAGCCCATTACATGTCTGTCAGCATTCTCCTAAATTCCAATTAGGCTCATTCCCTTTGCATCTAATATCCAATTAGACCTATCTCTTGTCCTTGAATTATTTTCCCCTGATTACGAGTATCTTTTCCCATTGCATGGTGTAAAATCTGTTGCCATGGAACTTGCTTCCGCTAATCTGCACCCAGAGGTGGGCCAGAGCACATCTTGCTAGCAGCCAGACTGATGGCAGAGACTCTGAGCCAAAGGCAGGAGTGCCTCTGGAAAAGGTACAATGGAGCGGCAGCCCCCAGCTTTCTGAAGGCTGCGTGGAGTCAAATTGCTACAGCTACGCCACGCTCCATCTGGCACAAGAGAGTGTTTCGACTCCAAAACAGAAATTTGCAAAAGCACACCCTGTGGGCTGGGCGTGGTGAGATCAGGCAAGCAAATAACTGGCAAATATCTTGTATGTGTAGGCGTCTGAGCCTCTTCCAGCCTTCTAACTCAATTTGATGAAGTTCCAGATTGTTGAATAAAATATTTTCAATTCCAATCCTATTAATGTGCGAGTATTATAGACAAGATGGATTGCCGTGTGTGCACCTATCCTGTCCCGCCTCCTCCTTTAGACCCCTGCTTGTTGTGAGCAGTCCACTTAGACTCTTGCCTGGCTTTATCATGGAATTTGGGGTTTTTTGCCCATCCCATGAATCTCTGTTCTCCGCTTCATTCTCTGGGAATAGTTTTCCCCAATTCACTCTGTCGAAGCCCTTCAAGATTCATTGAACCTCCTACCATTCTCTGTTCAACTGGGGACATGAGGAGAGGCAAGGCAAGGTTTCATTTCAAGTCCACAGCACAGAAACAGGGCATTTGATCATGCAGGTCTTTGCTGGTGTTTCTGCTGCTCCTCACTCCACCCTGCCCCTTTGGCACATGCTACCATTCCTTCTCTATTACATATTTACCAGCTTCCCTTCACATCTATCCAACTTTCAGCCTCAACTACTCTGCATAACAATTCCCATTCCACTGACCAAGTAAAGAGGCTTCTCCTGGACTTGTTCTAAATTTACAACAATGAATAAAAGCTAGCACGCAACATTACCATACAGGAACAGGCCCTTCGGCCCGTGACATCTACAACTATTGTGATACCAATTTTAAACTGTGCATGATCTTTATGCATCCATTCCCTGTCTGTCCATTTGTCTGACTAAATGCCTTTTAAACATTGCTATTGATTCTGCTATTTAGAATTCTCCAGCCCCCCCCCCCCCCCCCTCCCAACTACTTTGCAACCTTCTCCAGACCAACATCTGGTGGATGAAAACCCGAGATGCTCTCTCAGAATCGTGAAAGGGGGATTAGCTCCAACCACTCATCGAGGCAGTGACTGATAAAAGTTATGGGGTACTAACTCTTAGCATAGAAACCAGTGGATGTAATCAGGGGTGTAAAACTGAGCTGTTCCTCCTACTCCAACCCAACACTGGCTCCAATCGAGACACTTGCATATCTGTTCCATCTGAAATCAGCAAATTGTAAGATCTGGGATTTAATAGCAGGCTTTATGCATTACCAAATACTGCACTTACTTAGCCACCCACGTTCTCTCCGAAAGGGAAAAACACAGGATCAATGGAGGAGCGCATGTCTCCAGGCTAACCATGATCAATAATTTAAAGCCTAGACATAAAACCCAAGGGCTAACTTTCTGATGTCATACCAAATGGAAGTGCCCATTTAAAAATACATACACACTGCCTCAGTTAGTTTCGGCTCAGTTGTGCAAACTGCATCATAATTTCCAGTCACCTTGAAGGTCTTGAACTATTCCCTGTTTGCTCCTGCTGATCTTTTGTTTTTTATACAATTAATAGCCTATTATTTTTAAGCAGGATTTAGGTGTGACGCATGAACTTTTGAAAACCGGACTTAGTTGTTATGCATGAATAGGTTTCCAACTGATAAATGAAGCATAAATGCTGCTGTGTATTTTATGCTGACGGAATCATATCATAAAAACACTGTGAATTTTATTGATGTAACGTTCCAAAGGCATGAAATCTTGGTTGTGTTGTGTTGTGTCCCCACACCTGCTGTGATCAGGTACAGTAATACACTGTATTGTAACTTCCCTTCACACATGGAGCATTTTATCGATGATTTCACAATGGGCTGTTCCACTTGTAAAGGAGCCAATTCATTATTGAAACATTGTGCTGCTGTGATTGTTCAAGCGCTAATGTGATGAATATTGAGATCTCCCAGCATACTAGTCCTAATAAGTTGTTACTGAATTTATACCGAAAACTGTGTTTAAAAAAAAAAAAAAAAAAATCAGTTTTGTGGTCAACTGTGCCCGGTTAAAAGATTTCTTTAAGTTTCATATGTTCATCCTTTTTCCGTTTCTCCAGCTGCTCTCCATGCATGTACCTGTTTCAAAGTGCCACACTAAAAGTAATCTCACTACAAACTTACAACTTTTTTAACTGTCATTTCTATGTAACAATTTTAATTAAAAAAAGCCCACCAAATACAAATTCTTTGTTGGCTTTTATTCTCCCAAATATATATTCAACCTCTATCGTTCACTGCAAGTGCCTTAAATTGGGATCATTATTTCTTGCTAATTGATCCACTACACTCCTGCAACACAGCCTGAACTAGCCTCAACTGTTCATTCACCACAATCCAATGATTCCCTTGGGACAGGTATCTAATTTTATGGTGGTGGAAGACTTATTGGGTCAGGAAGTGTTAAACAGTTTACTCATTATTTCTAAAATGTTTGCATTTGTTGGGATTAACATTTTGTTGATATGTGATGCCAGCTGATAAGTGACATGAAGCAGGTTATTATTTTGAGTGGAAGTGGCGACAGGTAGCGGGGAGTAAAACAGATGCAATACATTTTAAACTTTTGCTCCAGTTCAACCCTTTAACTGCACAATATAACCATATAACATATAACATATAACAATTACAGCACGGAAACAGGCCATCTCGGCCCTACAAGTCCATGCCGAACAAATTTTTTTCCCCTTAGTCCCACCTGCCTGCACTCGTACCATAACCCTCCATTCCCTTCTCATCCATATGCCTATCCAATTTATTTTTAAATGATACCAATGAACCTGCCTCCACCACTTCCACTGGGAGCTCATTCCACACCGCCACCATTCTCTGCGTAAAGAAGTTCCCCCTCATATTACCCCTAAACGTCTGTCCCTTAATTCTGAAGTCATGTCCTCTTGTTTGAATCTTCCCTATTCTCAAAGGGAAAAGCTTGTCCACATCAACTCTGTCTATCCCTCTCATCATTTTAAAGACCTCTATCAGGTCCCCCCTTAACCTTCTGCGCTCCAGAGAATAAAGACCTAACTTATTCAACCTATCTCTGTAACTTAGTTGTTGAAACCCAGGCAACATTCTAGTAAATCTCCTCTGTACTCTCTCTATTTTGTTGACATCCTTCCTATAATTTGGCGACCAAAATTGTACACCATACTCCAGATTTGGTCTCACCAATGCCTTGTACAATTTTAACATTACATCCCAGCTTCTATACTCAATGCTCTGATTTATAAAGGCTAGCATACCAAAAGCTTTCTTTTTAACAAATATGGCACGGAACCACTGTCAGGTCAATGTTGAATATCCTGTAAATGGTTCCATAATAAGGCGCAGTATTTCCAAACAACAAAAGATATGGGGCGAAGGCAGGAACGGGGTACTGATTGGGGATGATCAGCCACGATCACACTGATTGGCGGTGCTGACTCGAAGGGCCGAATGCCCTACTCCTGCACCTATTGTCTATAAGTCCTAATATACCCCTTCCTTCATGTTGAGCAATGTGTTTTTTTTCTGGGAATAATCGCAGACATTCTCATTGGAGACCTATGAAATTAAGTGTACTCGCCTTGGCTCCTGACTTGGTTATGATTGTTTGGTGCGTTGTGGAGCTGCGCACAGGACCAATTACCAGTAAACATGGAGAAGATTGAGGGGGGATCTTATAGAAACTTACAAAATTCTTAAGGGGTTGGACAGGCTAGATGCAGGAAGATTGTTCCCGATGTGGGGGAAGTCCAGAACAAGGGGTCACAGTTTAAGGATAAGGGGGAAATCTTTTAAGACCGAGATTAGGAAAACATTTTTCACATGGCTTATTCTTCACTTTACACACAGAGAGTGGTGAATCTCTGGAATTTTCTGCCACAGAAGGTAGTTGAGGCCAGTTCATCGGCTATATTTAAGAGGGAGTTAGATGTGGCTAAAAGGATCAGGGGGTATGGAGAGAAGGCAGGTGCAGGATACTGAGTTGGATTCAGATTCAATTTTAATTGGATGATCAGCCATGATCATATTGGATGGCGGTGCAGGCTCGAAGGGCCGAATAGCCTACTCCTGCACCTATTTTCTGTGTTTCTATGTTTCTAAGTGATGAGCAGATGTTCAAAATCTAGAGTTAAACAGAACATGAGTAATGGTTAAACTTATGGGGAACAATGTGTAAATGGGAATAGCAGGTAAGTATTTGCTTGGTATTTGACCCATATGAATGCTCCAAAACAGGTTCAAACCATATTTATCAATTGCAGCAGCAGAGAAAAGGTGAGACCCACCCACCCACAGACTCCACACGTTCTCTTCAGGTAGATCTTAAGTTCATAAGTGATAGGAGCAGAATTAGGCCATTCGGCCCATCAAGTCTACTCCTCTATTCAATCATGGCTGATCTATCTCTCTCTCGTAACCACAGCCTCCTGCCCTTTTCCCGTAGCCCCTGACACCCGCACTAATCAGGTAGAAGGTGTTTCAGTGTACAACTGAAAAGAGAAGCTGTTGATTCACAGTGAGAGTTACCTTCCATGTAACTGCAAAGTCTTTGGTTATTCGAATTGAGGGTCATGGCAGAGTCTGTGTTTATTTGGTACAAGGGCCCCGCATGGTGTAACAGGTCACGGGGAATGATCATTTGAAGGAAGGAGCAGACTTGGGAAACGAGGCGGCAAGATAGGGAGTGGGGGGAGAGCAAGCGGAAACCGAGGCAGATTATATGGACATGGGACACAGAGATGGAGCTAAGTGTTGAATTAAGGGGCACCAAGAGAGGGAGTTGGGTTGGTACCAAGTAGGTGAATAAGGGCAAGGGAATGTGTGTCTTTGTCTGTAAGTGTGGTAAGATTATGTGGTGATGTTAGGGTATCTATTAAACCAATGCACCAGAGCCTGGTCGCCAGTTATACAGCATCTGGTGCAAGTCAACCTCAACTCAGAGTGCTATGTAAGAAGCAAATACAGCTTGTGGAAGAGAAGGACAATTTCAAGGCCAAGAGGTGAAAGTAGTCACCTGGGCGCTCTCCAATGCTGCTTCACAATCTGAAAGGTGGGACTAGGCTTGATCGCTCTTTGCCCTCAAGGGTACAACGGGTTGAATGAACTTCTCCTGTGCTGCATGAGTCTATGAAAATAATGTTACTTCTAATTGGGCCCTGTGCTTTTCTAATTTTAATCTTTCCTCTCTAGTTTCCATATGTTTGTGCTTTCTACAGCAGCACAAATTCTGCATAAATGCAGTCAGTTCAATACAGTTTTTTTTTGCTTTATCTGAATTTGGACTGTCCTTGATACAAAAACATTGGTTGGTACAATCTCACCACTTTCTTTGCAGCAATATATTTGGTGTGAGCTCTCACTTTCAGCATGGACGTATAATTCCCCACCAGTGCAGCCTCAAGGCTCTCTGCCTCTTCCACATCTTGGCTGTCGTCTACTTGGCATATCTACTTCTCACGTTGAACAATTTAACTTTTCATTCCATTCACTTCCTCCAAGTGAAAGGTGTTGTCATGAAATAGTTGCTAAGGAAACGCTGATCCTAGCAGGTATGTTGAACGTTCTAATGGCACCTCCTCACTTTTTTTTGTCTGGTATTTCAATGACTATAATTAATGCTGTCTTCTGAAAACTACATGAGCTTAGCAGACAATGCCAACTTTTCCACATAATACATCTGTCGTTACCCTTGTCCATTCCAGCTTCTGCATGTTTAAAATCCTCCCCATGCTCTCGCAGCTTTCTGTACAACACTTCTACCCACCTTGCATTCTGTGTATATGTTAGACATACTATTTTCTCTTCTATTGTTTCTGTTTTGCAAGTTTCCTTGTTCAATCACGGGTTCCCCTCCATCAAGACTGAGTGGACCCACGTCTATGTCTGTCCCATTTCCTGCACTATTATCTTCAACCTATCCAATGGCTGCAGATCAAACAATCTCCTTTAGAGTACCTCCTCAGTTCACAACCACGACCCTGAACTGCCAGTCAATCTGTCACGCACATTCTTTATCTCACTCTATTGATTAGTACGGGTGTCAGGTTATGGGGAGAAGGCAGAATGGCGTTAGGAGAGAGAGACAGATCAATCATGATTGAATGGTGGAGTAGACATGATGGGCCGAATGGCCTAATTCTACTCGTGTCACTTATGATCTCATAATCTCTTCCTCTGTCTCTTCTGTATTCAGCCCTGTCAGCGTTCCCAGCACAGCTCATAGCAAACTGCCAAAACAACGCTTCATGCTGAAGTCAGGCTTGTCACACTCTGGACGAGTCAATGCTTAACCGATTCCGTTTATAATCTTGCACGTTCAACGCTGGGAGGACTGATCACCAGCACATCTAGAAAGGATCATCAGCCACAAGCAGAGGAATTGGTGAGTTCCATTTTCTGTGGTTTAACAGCTTTCCCCAATACCCTACTTAACAGGAATCTATTGATCTTGTTCTTGAAAACTTTAATGGTACTGTGAACCACAGCCTATTGGGAGAGAGGATTGCAGATTTACACATGACCTTTATATAAAGAAAAAAATTGCTTCCTAATTTCCCAGCTTTCAATTTAACAGATAGATCTTTTCTGCCAGTTATCATATGGTTTAGCTTTAAATGAGAATATGTCAGGAAGTTTTGAGCCCACACAACCTTGCTGTCTATTATTTAATATTATTCAATAGAGGGCTTCCTAGAATTTCTATGCCCACTGTACACAAAGCAAACTCTTGACCCGATCAGTGATCATTCTCAAGCACAGTTCAGATAGTCACTGTGCTCAAAAGAACTCAAGTCCACAGAGCCAAACCCTGTCACCATCATTGCACCACTCAAATATCACACTAAACATGATTTATTATTTTATTCCAATTCAGTGAAAGTGTGCATCATCAGAAAAGAATGTGTTTGTATTTTGCACAGTAACAGACTGTAGAAAAGCTATAGCATTTAGACAGGAATGTAAAAGACTGCACAATTGTAAACATGACACATTCTATAGTTTAACCATATATCAGCAGCCACAATTTCATGTAGTGATTGTTACTCTCAGTAATACCTACACGAACTGCACACTGAAACAATGGCATCTTAGTCATTTAATTTCATCTGCTCTTTCATGCAATATTGTCTGTTATGTGGTGACCAAAAAGAGGTCTTGCAATCTGAGGCGTGGGTTCAGCAGGCAACAGCTAATGTTTCCACACATCGAGGCTAAAACTAGGGGGGCATTAATGCAAGGCAGCCATCAATAAAAATAAGAGAGGGTTTTGGAGAATTTCCTCAATGGCAAGTGTGTGCAGCTCATTGCCACGAGGGGTAACTGAGCAATGAGTATGGATGTATTTAAGGGAAAGGGAATAGAAGAATATGCAGCTGATATTGTGAGAAGATTTAGGCCAGGACAAGGCCTTGAGAAACAAACTGGCATAATAGCCAGATAGGTTATTTCTCCGTTGGAGATTTTAAAGGAGGTGATTTGAGATTTGCACATGAACCTAGTTTAGTTAACTTTTGCTAACAATTTGCCACATTTCCATACATGAAAATGAAGGTAGATTAGGATAATGGAGATGCTGGAATCTTGCTGTTTGATCTGTGGGGTTGCTCCAGCCTTTTGAAGGTTAAAATAAGTTTTCATGAGGTTTGAACTTACAAATAATAACATTTAGTGATGTAACATGCTTTAGTGAAGGTACACTAATGAAGTTGGCAGGACCCTCATTCAGGTGTCATTTTTTTTGCCAATCTTATATTAGGTTCTGTGTTCACATAAATAGCAAGCAAACTTGTGATGTGGATTATTTGTAGAATAATCTTAAATTGCCTTTTTAGCTCCTTTTAATGTACTTATGTGAGGAGAACTGGATATCACAATGTTTCATTATTTTCTCTTCTCCACAGAATAATGCAGCCATCTTACTTTTCATTTTCCATCTCCGGTGTTCTAAGAATAAACATAAAGCAGATTTTAAGAACATTATTTAACTTACATTTCATTAAATGTTAAATAGAGTCTTTCTTTACACTGTCCTTCCCCTGTCAGTCACACGTGGTAATAATTCAGAATGCTACCACTGTGCGGAACCATCTATTAATATTAGAGCCAGAATGGTAATGCAATATTCAGTGCCCATTTCAGTGAGAATTTAAGTTAAATGGTTGCTTAAAATTTGTTCCAGATACATATCTTAATGTACAAAGTTTTATAGATTGCTCGTTTTTGGCATTACAATTTGACATACATTGACTAAGTTAGTGCAAAAGAAAAGAAATTAGCAATAAATCCAAATCAGTTTGCCACGATAACCATATAACAATTACAGCACAGAAACAGGGCATCTCGGCCCTTCATGTCCGTGCCGAACACTTATTTTCCCCTAGACCCATCTACCTGCACTCAGACAATAATGCTCCATTCCTTTCCCATCTATATGCCTATCCAATTTATTTTTAAATGATAAAATCGAACCTGCCTCCACCACTTCCACTGGAAGCTCATTCAACACAGCTACCACTCTGAGTAAAGAAGTTCCCCCTCGTATTACCCCTAAACTTCTGTCCCTTAATTCTCAAGTCAATTCAATTCAACTTTATTGTCATTGCACAGATACAAGTATGGGTACAACGAAATGCAGTTTAGCGTCAGTCCGTAGTAATAGTGCAATATAGAAATAAAAATACAGAATAAGCAAACAATGTGGACGGAGAGGCTGGAGAAATCTATCGGCGGGACTCCGAGTTCAACACTTTGTTGTAGAAGCTGTCATGTCTTCTTGTTTGAATCTTCCCTACTCTCAATGGGAAAAGCTTATCCACGTCAACTCTGTCTATCCCTCTCATCATTTTAAAGACCTCTATCAAGTCCCCCCCCCTTAACCTTCTGCGCTCCAAAGAATAAAGACCTAACTTGTTCAACCTTTCTCTGTAACTTAGTTGCTGAAACCCAGGCAACATTCAAGTAAATCTCCTCTGTACTCTCTCTATTTTGTTGACATCCTTCCTATAATTAGGCGACCAAAATTGTACACCATACTCCAGAATTGGCCTCACCAATGCCTTGTACAATTTTACGATCCTATGTATTGGCTACAAAACCAAAGACCCCATAAGGCAGCTCGCCCACGTACTACCAGATTGCCAAGAAACCATTCTACTGAATACTTAACGATTAAATTAATCACTATGTATGGCCCTCTGGCAAGGGTTTTAGATACACGCATGTGATTAATTGTGTTCTAGTCACATTAGGTAAAAACTGTAAATGAATTTACATTGAAATTGAGAACTGAAACTAATTAATTAACTTTCCAAAGATTTTGCTGTTAATTATATAACGTCCAATTACTCAAGAGTAGACTACAAAACATTCAAATTTCTCTGCATGGAAATTCAATTGAATAGGTTGAGTTCAACATTTTTGCTTTTCCCTATAGTGAAATACAATAATGATCCTTCTCCAGGTTATTCCATGTCTCTCAGGCATTCCTGGATATTGAAGCAACCACTTCTCCAGAGCACAAGGATTAGCAGGATGAAGTCCTCCATCTATCCTCCCACCACTCACCTCGTCCTCATCTTATTGTACGATCTGAGTGTCACTGACAAGGTCAGCATTTACTGTCGCTAAAGGCAACAGGCCCAGCACTGATCCGTGAGGCACACCACCAGTCACATGCCGCCAGTCCAAACACAACCTTCCACCATCACCCTCTGCATCCATTAAGCCAATTTTCTATTCAGTCGGATAGAACTGATTGACTTTATCAGAACATTTCTTCAGACTATTGATATGAAACATCGACTCTGCTCTTCAATCCTCTAAAGTACTGATGTTTGCAGCGTTGTCTTTTGCTTTGGGACCATTCCAAGAATGCAGCTTCATGGTGATGATGTTTAGGAGTTAAATATCGACAGAACATAGGACTCTCGGCCTCTTCATTTCCTACTGCTGCCGGAACAGCAATCGTCTTGACTTTTTCACTCCGGTCCCAACCCACCAATCGGATCACCAACTAATGAGCTGTCCTGGGCTCCCATCTACCTCACTGGAGACCCTTGGACTGTCTTTAATTGGACTTTATCATGCACTAAACGATATTCCCTTAGCATCATCCAAATAATCCAAGATGGCGCCCAACCCAGGCTACTCGCTGTGTACCAGTCACAGAAGAGGATCTGCAATCACGCATTACAATCGCTCCACTGATTGTAATCGTGTGTTGTCTTTCCGCTGACTGGTTAGCACGCAACAAAAGCATTTCACTGTACCTTGGTACACGTGACAATAAACTAAATTCAAACTCGGTACAGGAACATGCCATTTGTCCGACCATGCAATCTAACTAATAGCCCTGTCCCACGGTGCGGGTTCATTCAAGAGCTCTCCCGAGTTTAAAAAAAAAATCAAACTCGTGGTAAGCACGGAGAATGAACATAGCGGGTTTGTCAGAGCTCGTTGACGTCTCTTAGCGGCTCGTAACGCTAACGGCAGGTACTCGGGAAGACTCGCTAATGGCAGGTAAGCACGGGAAGACACGTTGAAAAATGTCCACGAGAGCCCTGAGTACCGACGAGTGGCCATTACCGTAAATCTCCGAGTTCGAATCAGGGCAAACTCGGGAGAGCTCATGGAATGAACTCTCACCGTGGGACAGGGCTATAATCCCATCTTGGCTCTTCAAATGAAACAAGATGACATTTTGTGGGATGGATTACCCCAAGAATAAAGGATCACAATAATGAGAAATTATCTTGACCCAGACGATAAGGAAGGAGAAATGGTGTGGGTGGAGAGAGGAGTAAACAAAAGATTTTAAAAAATAGTTGTAGTAGTTTGTCGGACTTAACCCAGGACAGCGTATTTATAGAAATCAGATTATTTTCTAATAAAAATATTGGAAGAATCAGGGGAGTTTTCGTGTTCACACATACTGGACAAATCAAGTTGGCTAAATTAGTTAAGAAAACGAATTCTCAGAATGCATCCAAAGCAGTATACCTGGAATAAAATGCACTGCGGAGTCAACCCGAGTACCGGTCATTCCAGGTTTGAACTTGTGTAACGGGATAAATTTGTAAACTGTTCGCAAGGGATTCTCGAGAGAACATTGATCAGTCTTTAGTTATCAGTTAATGATTGTTATATGGAGATGTTGACAAAAGTGGATTAAGATGTTACGTTTGAAGACATGACATTTCAACAATGGCACACGTATCAAGCCACATTTTGAAATTTTCCATTCATTGTGACGTCTGCTGTGAAAACGGACTCAAAATCCGTTTTATCCATCAGTGACGACCTTGATTTCTCATTAGCAATGTTTCCCAGGAAACAGTGTGCATGATGAACTAAAAAAACCTGCGAGAATTTGTAACAGTCAGCAAAACGAGACGAAAATGAACAAAAAATAAAACGGGAAACGCAGTTAAAAGGAAGAGAATACATGGATTCTTTTACAGGCTGAGACAACAAAAAAGATGTGGGGAAATAGGAGACGTTGAGATATTAAACCAATATTTTGTGTCAGTTTTCACAGGACACATATTACCTACATGAAGAAGGGCAGCAAGGTTCCCATGGCAGTATAAACCAGAGTAATCGATATTAGTACAAAAAATAATGGGGTTAAATCCATGCAAAGACTGTTTGCCCAGATGGCTTACATCCAGGGGTTCTAAAAGATGACTGCATTTGTAGTGATCCTCCAAAATTCTGGAATTGTCCCTGTGTAAGTGTAACACTGCTGTTTAAAACAAAGGAAGAAAGAAATTAGGGGATTACATTGCAACAGGCCTGACCTAAATTCCAACTGGAATTGAGGAAGTGGTCAAAAACCTGTGAAAATCATGTTATTACGTAGAGCCAGCGTGGTTTTTATGAAAGGCGATATGTGTTTTAATAATCTAATTTGAAGATGTAACCAGCAATGCGAGAAGGGAGAAACCTGAATTTGCAGAAGGGATCGAGTGATGTGCCAGGTGGTAATCTGATATTCAGTATATGAACTCACTAGGACAGATTGAAATTAGATTCAAGAATCGTAAACAGGGGAAAGGAATAAAGGGTCATATTCAAGTTGGCAGCCTGTCCTGTGGGTTACCATTATTGATCATTGTAGGGACCTCAGCTATTTCCAGTCTCACATTAGAGGTTGGGTCCTTGTGTAAAACAGTTGAGTCTGCTGACAACACAGGTTAATTGTGCGGGGCGGTGGTAGACGCACATAGTTCAAGTGTGCACAAGGAGGAGCAAACAGCTAGTTGAAGAAATTAGAACTGTGCTGGAGGGGTTAGACTGGGGAGAAGCAAAGGATCGAAATGAGGAACATTTCCATGTTAAGTTAGGTTTCCAACATAGAAACATAGAAATTAGGTGCAGGAGTAGGCCATTCGGCCCTTCAAGCCTGCACCGCCATTCAATATGATCATGGCTGATCATCCAACTCAGTATCCCGTACCTGCCTTCTCTCCATACCCCCTGAAATTAGCCACAAGGGCCAACATCTAACTCCCCTTAAATATGCCAATGAACTGGCCTTGCGGCAGAGAGTTCAAGACCTTTCTGTGTGAAAAAAGTTCTTCTCATCTCGTTTTAAAGGGTTTCCTCCTTATCCTTAAGCTGTGACCCCTTGTCCTGGACTTCCCCAACATCGGGAGCAATCTTCCTGCATCTAGCCTGTCCAACCCCTTAAGAATTTTGTAAGTTTCAACCTTTGGAATTCTGTACCCCGACAGGGATGTGGTTACTCTCTGGAATTCTCATCATAGAAGTTTTTGGAGGGTGGATTATTGGGGATATTTAGAAAAGATAGTCAGGGAATTGAGAGCTCAGGGGATCTGGTAGAACAGCCATGATCATATTGAATGATGGGACAGGCTCAAGGAATGGTCAACAACTTGCTGGGGGTTCTTATATGCAGACCAGATGTTGACCACATGATAAGTGTCTCTTAACAGAATCACAGAACGTAGAACAGCATAGGACTGGAATTGGTACTTCTGCCCACAATGTCTGTGCTGAGCATGATGCAAAATTAAACACTTCTCCTCTGACTCCAGGTAAAACATAAAACAGAACAGTACAACACAACAAAAAAACAGGCCCTTCTGCCCACAATGTCTGTGCCGAACATGATACCATGATAAACTGATCTCATCTACCTGCAATCCATATCCCTTCATTCCCAGCATATCCAGATACCTGTCCAAAAATCACTTACATGCCACTATCATATATCCATCTTAACCTCCACACTCTGCAGCGTATTCCAGGCACTCACTATGTGTCATTTTTACTCTGGGGGGAAAAGGTTCTGAATGTCCCCCCTATCTCTGTTCCTTATGCTTCTATCAGGTCTCCCCTCAAGCTTCAACTTTCCAGAGAAAACAATCCAAGTTTATCTAATCTCTTCTTATAGCTAATACCTCTAACCTTGGCATCATCCTGGTAAACCTATCTATCCCGGTAAACCACGCCTGCACGCTCTCCACATCCTTCCTGTAATGAGGCGACCAGAACTGCACGTTGTACTCCAAATGTGAACCAAGCAAAGTTTTACATTAGCTACAGCATAACTTTCAGACTCAATGCCGCAACTGCATATCAGTTGGGATCAAGAGAGAAGGTAAACAAGAGGTGGAAGATCAGCCATGATTTAGTGATCACTGGAGCCAGTCAGTCTGAGACAAACATGGTTTATTCCTGCTCTTATTTTTCATGTTCGTTAACCCGTTAGAAATTAGGTGAACTGCCCTGCTCTTCTCGAAATCAGTCAATCCAACGAGTCCTAGGAATTGCAGCTAGGATATACTGTTCCATGTGCTACTCCATGGAGCCAATCTATTAATTCATTGGAGAATTCCTTCCAGTAACTGCTGAGAACAAATTTACCAATTAAAGTTAATTTTATCTCTCACAATAACATTGGGGTTGGAAAGTCGTCTCCGTATCATTTAAAGAGGCACGAGAGACTGCTGATGCTGGAATCTGAAGCGTTACGAGTGGGTTACGATGGAAGAACTCAGCGGTTAGACAGCATCTGAGAAGGGACACGAGCAGTCGACATTTTGGTTTGAGACTTTATCTGCATTGAGTGTATAGGGCCTGTCCCACTTGAGCGATATTTTAGACAACAGCCTGAAAAGAGGTTGTCGCGTTCTCGTCGGGTCGTGATGCGTGGTGACGCATGTGGTGACGCGCGGTGTCTCTGTCGCCCCAGGATTTTGGAATGTCGAGACCCTTCTGAAGAAACGTCACCCATTCCTTCTCTCCTGCTGAGTTACTCCAGCTTTTTGTATCTATGATTGTAAGCATGCATATTCTTTTCGCTGTACCTCAGCACACTTGACAATAATAAACTAAACTACACTAAACGATCCTCTACTCATCAGGAGCAATACTGTCACGAGTTCTGCCTCTACCGTGACCTTCTGCAGCAGGTCCTCCCAACTCCCACTGCCTGGCCAGCACAATGCTGCCGATACTCACCCTGTTACATACATTTTGTTGGAGGTGGTTGTAGTTGCCGGTCTGTGCCGCCTTCTGGTCCAGGAGGGCGATGGATCTGTCAGCGCTGCACACGTTTCTGATCAGCTTCTGCAGTCTGGTCTTGATTTTCTTTTGATCTTCCAAAGAGCAGCCGACGATGATGGACTGGAATTTCTGATTGACGGGGCCCTGCACGGCCTCGGAGGAGCAGGCGTTGTAGAGAGCGACCAGGCGGCTCTTGGCGCTTGCCACGTCCTGCAGGAGCTTGTCGACCTCCTCGTCAATCAGCGCCGTGGCTCTGCTGAGGAACTCCTCCTGCTGGGCACTGCGGATGGTCTGCACAGAAACCACCACCGTCAGCGTCCGGCCGATCAGCCTATTGGCGGTCAAGTTCAGTTCCTCTCGCTCCCCTGCAAACAGGTTTACACAGACTGATTACCGAGTCCCCAAACACATTCAAATCACAATGCATCCCGACTGGACTTCCATCCACGTACACGTTTCATTTAAATAATAACAATTCATTTTATTGCTAAGAATTAGAATTCGAATGCCTTTATTGTCATTCAAACAAACAAAGGTTTGAACGAAATTGCGTTCCCTGCAGTCATAACAGCAAAAAAACAAAACACACAATTAACACAGTTCCACACAAACATCCATCACAGTGAATCTCCAAACACCTCCTCACTGTGATGGAAGGCAAAAGTCTTTTCTCTTCCCTGTTCTTCTCCCACGGTCAGACAGTCAAACTGCTGCGTCGAGGCGATCGAGGCTCTTGATGTTAAAGCCCCCGGCGGGCGATGGTAAGTCCCGCAGCCGATTAAGGTGCGCCGGGCGATGTAAGGCCCTGCGACGGGCCGATTCAAACCCCGCGATTCGGGGCGGCTGAAGTTGCCATTGCGGGAGCTCCCGAAAATCGGTCTCCTACCAGGGACCTGCGAGCTCCCGATTTTACCGTCCACAGGGCCTGCAGCCGAAGCTCCGAAGTCGGGTCGCAGGGGCAGTACCACCACAGCCTCCGAAGTCAGCCAGCTCCGTGATGGTAAGTCCGCAGGCTCTATGACTGGAGCCCTTGGGTCGATTCCGGTTGGAGGCCACCAGCTCCACAATGTTAGGCCCCAGCGAAACGGAGACACAACAAGGAAAAGGTCGCGTCTCCGTTCAAGGAAGGGATTACAAAGTTTCCCCCACCCCCCACATATACACAACTAAAAATAAACCAAAAACATACTCCTAACATAGACAAAAAAAAAAGAAAAAAGACAGGCGGACAGCAGGCGAGCCGCCACCAGAACAGGAGAAAGGAAAACTACAATTTAATCATTGCTGGAACTATCATTGTTATCTTCATTTCTTGGATTCGAGATACGCAATGAATCATTGCAGTGGCATAACTGGTAGAGCTGCTGCTGACTCACAGCACCAGAGATCCTGGTTCGATCCTGACACCCACCACTGTCTGTGTGGATCCCTTTAGCCCTGTGACCATGGTTTCCTCATCTTCACTTTCCCTCTTAAAGACATGCCAGAGGTTAATGGACCTGTAAATACCCTCTGTGTTTAGGTGAGTTCTAGTGATGGGGAATTGATGGGGACTTGGATCAGTTGGATGGTGTAGAAACAATGGGCCCTGTTTCACTCATCCCTCTCTCCATTTTAACAGCACAAGATTTACCTCATTTATTCCTGGGCTCAGCTGTTACCCCAATGGACATAACCATCCCTGCAGTTTTCGGGCTGCACAGATTGATCAGCAATCATCCATCTCCGTTCAGAGTTGCTGTCCAACCCCTTAAGAATTTTGTAAGTTTCTATACTTAAGTCCCCTGTCACATCTTCTAAATTGGAAGAGAGTATAAACCAAGTATGTTAGAGGTGGCATCATCTGGACAGTCCTGACATTTCACCCATTATGTCCAGCAAATGTTTATCACTCAGTCTGCTCCCCTCACTACTCATCAGCATCAATACATTTGTGGCATTCTTTTGGAATAATACTCCCAACGGCACTGATCTGAGGCAAGTGACCATTTGATGAATGTGCTATGGAATATTTCGGTTTTACACTTAAAAGCGGGAAGATTTTTCCCTTGCGAATTGATTACAAATTATCAGCGAGCACAACAAGTTAGGTCTTTATTCTTTGGAGCGCAGAAGGTTAAGGGGGGACTTGATAGAGGTCTTTAAAATGATGAGAGGGATAGACAGAGTTGACATGGATAAGCTTTTCCCCACTGCCTGCTAGGGCAGATTCAAGCAAGAGGACAAGACTTGAGAATTAAAGAAGTTTAAAACATGACAGGGGAACTTCTTTACTCAGCAGGTAGTGGTGTGGCCACCAGCTTCCAGGAGAAAGTGGTGGAGGCTTCAATTTAATCATTGCTGGAACTATCATTGTTATCTTCATTTCTTGGATTTGAGATACGCAATGAATCATTGCAGTGGCATAACTGGTAGAGCTGCTGCTGACTCACAGCTCCAGAGATCCTGGTTCGATCCTGACACCCGCCACTGTCTGTGTGGAGTTTACACTTTATCCCTGTGACCATGTGGTTTTCTCTGGGTGCTTCGGTTTCGTCCCTCATCACAAAGACATGCAGATCCAGAGGTTAATTGGACGCTGTAAATTGCCCCTGCTGTTTAGGTGAGTGCTAGTGTATGGGGAATTGATGGGGAGAATAAAGTTGGATCAGTTGGATGGTGTAGACACAATGGGCCTGTTTCACTGCTGTATCTCTCTCCATTAGTATCCACAGCACAAGCCAATACCTCATTCCATTCGACCTGGGCTCACTGTTACAGCCAATGGACATAATCCGTCACTGCAGTTTTCTCTTGCTGCCTCACAGATTGATCAGCAATCATCCAATTCTCCGTTCAGAGTTGCTGTTGTCTTTACCTGAATCAGTCCAGTGGGAAAGTACTTGTTCAAAATGTGCACATTAACTCCAATTAAAATCGGAAAGGGTGTAAGGAAGCATGTATGTTAGAGGTGGCATCATCTGGAGGTTCAGCACATTTCACCCCATTATGTCCATGCAAATGTTTATCACTCAAGGCTCCCCCCTCACTACTTCATCAGCATCAATACCATTGTGTATTCCACCATTCTTTTGGAATAATTTTTCCCTGTCAACTTCTCCAACGGCACTCCTTCTTAAATCCTCTGAGGCAAGTATGACCATTTGATGAAACTGTGCTATGGAATATTCGGTTTCACTACACCGACTTAAACTAGCGGGAATCCACCTTCACCCTTCAATCCCTTGCGCAATGGGTGATTACAAACAGGGCAATTGACGAGCATATTCACACCAAGTTAATGAATTAGCCTTTTTTCTTTGGAGCGCAGAAGGTATCAGGGGGGACTTGAAATAACTTATAGTCTTTTAAAATGATGAGAGGGATAGACAAAGTTCAGTACAAATGGATTCAAAGAATCTTTTATCATTGAGAGTAAGGGAAGACCATTCAAACAAGAGGACAGACTTGAGAATTAATCGGACAGAAGTTTGAGGGGTAACTTCAAGAGGGGGAACTTCTTTACTCAGAGAGTGGTAGCGGTGTGGAATGAGCGTCCAGTGGAAGTGGTGGAGGCAGGTTCGATTTTATCATTTAAAAATAAATTGGATAGTTATATGGACGGGAAAGGAATGGAGGGTTATGGTCGGTATATGGGACTAGGGCAGAATAAGTGTTCGGCACGGTTGCTAGGGGTGGAAGAGGTCTCTCAGTTTTGGCCTGTTGCACCTCCGTGTATAGTTCCTGCAGGGGGGTGTAATTGTTCCCATAGTGGTTATATACTACTCTGCAAGCCTTTTGTCTGACAGAGCAATCCCGAACACAGGGTAGAAATCTTTCCCCCGCTGGTGTCCAACTTCCTCAGATTCTGAACCGTAGGCTTTGAAGGCGCTGCCTGTGACTTACCATTGCTGAGGCGTAATGACCAGGTCAATTCAGAGAGAGAGAGATTTTACAGTTCACATCCACTGACCCCATTTATATCAATGGAGTGTACGCAAAGTATTAACTTTTGATCAGTCCTTCGTTTTTTTAATGTTATTTCCTGGCACCAGACTGCTATTTATATCTCTCATCCACAGGCCCAGAGGAAAGAACAATCTCTGAATTGGAGCTGAAAGAAGTAATCTTTGTAAGGGAGTACTAAATCACATGAAAACTGTCACCCCCCACTCATGGACCCATACCAATTTGCATACGGAGCTAACAGGTCAGTTGACACCGTCAACTTAGCAACTCATCACATTCTGAACCACCTGGAGTCCGCAAACACATATGCCCGCATCCTGTTCATGGATTTCAGCTCTGCATTCAATACAATAAACCCGGCCAAACTGTTCATTAAATTACTGGTCATGAACATTGACCCATGCATCTGTCACTGGATTCACAGCTTTCTCTGGAACAGGCAACAGAGGGTGAGGATCAACAATAACACATCCTCCCCTCTGTTCCTCAGTACAGGCACACCCCAAGGCTGTGTTCTCTCACCCTGGCTATTCTCCCTTTACACAAACCAGCTCACATCCCACCACAGCTCCGTCAACCTGTACAAGTACGCGGACGACTCAACCATCATAGGATTCATCACCAACAACCAAGAAACTGAATACCGTGCACAGGTCAACCAAGCAGTGACCTGGTGCACAGACCATGATCTCTTACTCAATTCATCAAAAACAAAAGAACTCATCATCGACCCAAGACGCCAGCCATCCCCCAAAACTCCTGTGCTCATTAAAGGTGAATCCATCTCCATCACTGACACATTCAAACTCCTTGGAACCCACATCAGCAACAACCTCAAATGGAGGACAAACGCAGACCACATCTATGGAAAAGCCCAGCAAAGACTTTTCCATCTCCGACAGCTCAGGAAGTTCAGAGCAAGGTCTCATCTCATGCTCCGCTTCTATACAGCCATCATCGAAAGCATCCTCACTTCACCCATCACAGTCTGGTTCGGCAGTCTCGACTCACTCTCCCGGAAGAAATTACAGCGCATCATCAACAGAGCATCAAAAATTATTGGCTTACCCCTACCATCCCTTGAATCACTTTATCACAAACGGACACTACACAGAGCCCGCAAGATCATCTCTGATCCTACTCACCCTGCACACTATGCCTTTCAGCTACAGACGTTACAGGACAATTGCCTCCAAAACAAACCGCTTCAAGAACAGTTTCATTCCCATTGTAATTAACATTTTAAACTCTGTACGGTGAGGAATAAGAATAAGCATGGCCCTTATGTATTATGTAATGTGTCTGTCTGTATGTATATCTATGTGATATGTTTAATGTTGATGAAATGTTGGAACCTGTACCGAGCTGTACTTATAACAAATTCCACCAGGCTGGCTGTGTGGTCATTAAAATACAATACAATACAAATATAGAACAAGGTAAAAGATTTGTTTTAATTTTCATCAGATTATGTGTTTTTTTCTGGTTACATGGTAACATACCAGATCTAATGAGTGAAATTTCAGTTTGCCTTGGATGTGAAGAATAGGAAATAAGAGAGGGGAACAGGGAAAATTGAATATAACAAGAATATTACCTTTGCTTTATCTTTATTTTCTTGATTCCCATTGGATAATGCTTGTTGGCACAAAGATCGATTGGATCATTCTTTACCTCCAACCCTGAAAAAGCTACTTATCTTAACTACTAAACCAGGTTCGCTTCTTAATAAACAGACACCACACAAACTGTTTGGTAGACCAGTTCAAAACTTTACTTAACATCGGCCGATGGAAGGGAGCGAGAATTCCAGTCAAGTGACCAATGTAGACACTTGACTGTGCTCAGCCACCTTCCCTTAACAACAGAATTACATTGCCTTAAATAGGGTTTTTTTGTCCCCTTAGCACATTCCACAGACATTAGTCATGGTCAGAGGTACAGGAAAAGGTTTCCACAGAATGCATCACATCAAACCTTTTGTTTACATGGTACAAGATATACTAAAAACATTGGCCATTTGCTTTAGGTTATTTTATCTCCAAATAGACCACCCTAGCTCTTTTTGCTGCTTCCTCTGTCATTTGGTCCCTCATAAACATAGACCATTTGTTTACAAAGATGTGACTAGCTATGTCTCTCTTCCTCTCTGTCACTTCCTCACTTGGGAGACAATGTTATAGGATTTATTATCTTTCACAGACTGCAACCTAAGGCAAGCCTAATTTGACACTAAATATAAGCTGTAAGCTAGCCCAGAAGCCAATTTAATATCTTCTTATATTTTTAACTAAAATTCGGCTTTATCAACCCTCTGCTGACCCTTTACTGTGGTTTGTTTAGCTGTTACTCCACTGAAATGTCTTGCTCGGGTCCTCATTTATATCCCAACAAATATCCCATTGTTTAAGTACTTCCACATCACCATTTCATTGGATAGGAATATGAGGGGGGGCAGTTGAGGCCCTTGAGTGTGTTCTGCCACTCACTTAGACTATGCCTGTGATGTCCCTCACTGCAACTCAATTTCACCCAGTTTGTTTAAATCAGCATCATTTAGCATTTTAGGTTAAAAGAAAAAGGGGGCAGGAACTCACCATCACTGATATTCCTCATGTCCTGGCTGATCTGCACACTCTGGATCAGTTCCAGCAGAGTCTCTTTCTCCTGCTCCATTGAAGCTGCTGCCTCCCGCAAAGTCTCCACTCTGAAATTAAAACGACAACCAGGATGGGAAAGAGAACAACAAACAAGGAGTCCAGCCACGAGCTATTGGTCTACATTGAGGGGGCACAGTGGGGCAGTGGGTAGCACTGCTGCCACCACTGCAGCTCCGGTGGCCCAGGTTTGATCCTGAACTTGGCTGCTATATGGGTGGTGTTTGCATACTCTGTCTGTTGCCCTGGGTTTCCCTCCATGACTCAGTTACTGGCGGATTAATTAGTGACTGTAAATTATCCGCAGGGTGGGATGGGACGGCCAGGGAATCAGGAGAAAATGTTACAGGAAAACGAGAGAAGGATTGAGATTACTCTGAATGGCCTCCAATATCATAAGAAGATATGTGAAGGTGGACATTGGAAAGATGATCCTGCATTGGTAATTTGGTGAAGATATAGAGGACGGGAAGAGGCGATACTTGCTCTTTAGAAAAAGCTCCCCAAATGACCAACCCTTCCTCTACAGGTTTTTCTGCTGAAATCTACATCAAATTCCCAGTTGAAAGTTGTTCCCAAATTCCTTCCACTAATGTCCCTGTCCCACTTAGGAAACCTGAACGGAAACCTGAACGGAAACCTCTGGAGACTGTGCCCCACCCAAGGTTTCTGTGCGGTTCCCGGAGGTTGCAGGTAGTGGAAGCAGGTAGGGGGACTGACAAAAACCTCTGGGAACCTGCGGAAACCTTGGGTGGGGCACAAAGTCTCCAGAGGTTTCCATTCAGGTTTCCTAAGTGGGACAGA